>NC_000069.6:120805227-121180227 GCF_000001635.26 Mus musculus
ATCTTTAGAGCACCATCCTTTGAGAGGAAGCTACACTTTTTTTTTTCTCTTTCTTTTCTTTTTTAGGTTAAAAATATAAACAACAACTATGGAGATTGATCAGTTAGTAAAATACTTGCCTTGCAAATACAAAATCCAGAGTTCTCTCCCCAGATTCCAGGTGTGTTGCTGCAAGCTGGGAATGCCAGGGTTGGAAACTTGAGACAGACAAATCTCTGGGGTTCACTGAGCAGCCTAGCCAGCTTAGCCTGCTTGTGAGTTCCATGCTGGTGAGAGATGTTTTCTATTTAAAAATATGGACAGTGCCTGAAAAACTATACCTGACTTGTCCTTTGATTTCCCCTCACTCCTGCACACCTATTTATGCATACATGTACACAGAGAGACACAGACACACAGAAACACACACACAAAACAACAAAAAACAAAAACAAAAAACAAACAAACAAAAAAACTGCTGCTGACATTAAGCCAGTAGCCCTATAGCTCAAAGCCTCTACTAAACTAGAGGATGCCAAGATTAGCAAATCTGTCTTGGTTGGAATTATCATTACTGAAGCAAATCCCTCTCTTTTATACCATATACAAACACCTCAAAATTATCAACAGATGCCCATATAAGGTGGACATTATCAAGTCTCCCCAAGTATCTTCTCAACCAAACCAAGCAAAGAGCTATGAGCGCACTCAAGCTCTGAGCTCTGAATGCTGTTTCTTACTGTCAAGGGCTTTTAGTCTCACCTCTCCTTGAGCCACTGCCAATGAGCTTCTCGGGCTGACTGTGGAATGGTAGCCCTTCTTAACCTCTAACAACAGAAGTCATCCCAAACTTTAGAATTACAGAAGCCAAACAGCCTTGAGGACAAAGAGAAAGAAAGATGCAGATTCCCAGTGTTCTGCATCCCCACCTCCTGCTGGACACCTAAGATATAGGGTATCATTCAAACAAACAAACAAACAAACAAACAAACAAAAATACGCACTGATTACCTCCTATCTACTGGAGGAGCAAACTCATTCCGTACTGGTTATCCGAGTCCACTAATTTCATTTATCTACCAAAAACACTTGGAACATATTTCTCTTTATTTCAGCATTTGTATTCAAAGTTTAGGTGAGAATTTCTCAGCCATTTATTTTCTATGTCAAATAATGAGAATTTCTATGGCATATAAAAATCCCACTCATGGGATTCTAGAGAAAAACCAACCCCAGCTTATTTTCAATGTCTCCAAAGACTTAGGCTCACCAGGTCCCAGAGTTGCCCATTTCAATGCTTCTCAGGGCTAATATGTAAAAGCAAGCTTATAAACTAACTTCTCCCTCTTACTTTTAATAGCAATCATTTGTAAGCACTTTTAGTTTTATTTATTTATTATGTCACCTTTGTTTTTTTGAGGCAGGGTGTGATGGTTTGTATATTCTTGGACCAGGGAGTGGCACCATCTGAAGGTGTGACCTGGTTAGAATGGGTGTGTCACTGTGGGTGTGGGCATAAGATACTCACCCTAGTTGCCTGGAAGTCAGTCTTCTACTAGCAGCCTTTGTATTAAGACATAGAACTCTCAGCTCCTCCTGCACCATGCCTGCCTGGATACTGCCATGCTCCCACCTTGATGATAATGGACTGAACCTCTGAACCTGTAAGCCAGCCCCAATTAAATGTTGTTTTTTTATAAGACTTGCCTTGGTCATGGTGTCTGTTCACAGCAGTAAAATCCTAACTAAGACACAGGGTATCCTGCACCCTCTTCGATCTTGAACTTGTTATACAGCAGATGATAACCTGTATTTCTGATCTTCTATCTCCCACGTGCTGAGATTAACACTGTACATTTCTGTATTCATTTGTGCTGTTAGGAATCAAACTCACATGGCAGAGTTCATGCTACTAGCACTCTGCCAACCGAGCTGCATAACCATGACAAAAGTGTCTGCCTGTGGATGAAGTTGTCCCTCTCAGCTACTACTCCAGCATCACACCAGATTGACATTCTCTATGATAACAACCGAAGCCTCTGAAACTGTAAAGCCTCAACTAAATGCTTCTTTTATACAGTTGCCATGGCCATGCTATGTCCTCACGGCAATAAAACAGTGACTAAGACACTACTAAACAAACCTCCCTCAAGCTCCGCATGACAGATATGCCATGACACCGCTTCCTAATTAATGAGAACAAAGCTGTGGAAAGTTGTCACCTGCTGGAGTTCAGGAGGCTGAGCTAATGGTGGCCTCACTATGGTTTCCCAAGGAAGACATACAGCTCTTGATTTCCAAAGAAATTTATATTCTTGGAAAACCCAAACATTTACTATTAAATAGCATGTCATCCTTTAAAGTGTCATACCTTCGGGGTGTTTACAAACACCTTCTCCCCAAACATCTGCAGCAGCTGCTTTTAGGCAGCAGGACAATGAATTATCTCTTCCTTTGAGAGATTCTAGATGATTTAGAAAAAAAACAACAGACAAGTTTCTGGGTACAAAGATATGTAAAGAAAAAGATGTGAGATTATGAATGAGGCCATCTGGGTCCTTCCTTTTGCTTATATACTAGCATCTGTATATACAAGTGTGTGTGTGTGTGTGTGTGTGTGTGTGTGTGTGTGTGTGTGTGTGTGTGCGCGCGCGCGTGTGTGCGCGCACACACACATACTTAGGAAGAGCTGATTTTTCAATTTCTTGGAAGAAGGCAGAATAAACTCCAAAGATGGTAGTAGATGGGAAAAGTTGGGATGGAGGGAAAACAAGGAAGGAAAGAAGGAAGGAAGGAAGGAAGGAAGGAAGGAAGGAAGGAAGGAAGGAAGGAAGGAAGGAAGGCATGGCAGCTGGGGGTGGGGGTTGTGTAACAGCCTCAGGTGGTTCCTTCAAAAGCTGGTGGCAGCCCCACTCACAAAGCCACAGGCATGGAGGGGTGACGAGCAGGGAGGGGAGAAGAGGCTAAGCTGTAGCTACCTACATTTCTATTAACTACAGAGTGGTCTCTCCAAATGATTAGAATCAAGGGCTTTGGGTTTAGAACCTGGCTTCACCCTGTGGCTATCCTTTGCTGCCACAGAGGAGAGGGGCTAACTCCATTCTGCTAGTCAATGTGTGCTCCCGAGGCTAGACCCTTCTTGAAAATGAATTCTAAATGTTAGGAATTCTAAACTCTCCTACTTGCACCCCCACAGAAAGAAAGAAAGAAAGAAAGAAAGAAAGAAAGAAAGAAAGAAAGAAAGAAAGAAAGAAAGAGTGTGCAGAAGAGACACCTCCACCTCCTTGCCCATTATTGTATTATCAAGGCCTAAATTTTTTAGTCAGCCTTGGTGTCTATGTATAAATATAATAAATCTGGCATATATACAAAATGGATTCTCATTTAGCCAGGAAAAAATGGAAAAATGATATTTGCAACAAAAAAGGATAGACCTGGGGGACATTGTTAGGTGAAACAAGTCACCCACAGAATGGTGAGAACAATGTACTCTCTCTTACAGGTGGAAACCAAAAAAAACACCAAAAATTTAAAAATGAATATGTCAACCTAAATGTAAAATAGAGATTACTAGGGACTGGACAAGGTGAAGGGAGGCGGGGCAGGAGGAGGGAGAGTGGATAAAGGATGAGTCAATATGATCTATACTTGCTGTAGATGTGCTTAGAAATACCCCAAACCCCAGTTATGTGTAAAATTATTACATTCATTGAAATTAAAAGTATATGAAAAAGAATGCCAGGACAGTAAGTGATCTCAAAATAATTTAATTATTGCTATATATTTCTTGGTCTCCCAACTCAAGTAGCTTCCAGAAATGCAGCAGTCACCTGAAACCTGTCCCCAAGTAACATGCTTCGTCCAGGAAAGCATTTTGCCCTAAAAGTTTCACCATCTCGCCCAGACAGTGCTACCATCTGCAGATGAAGTATTCAGTACTTGGGTGACATTTCCCATTTAAGCCATCAGAGTAACCAACTGCTCCTGTTTGCTCTGGGATGAGGGATTGCTCAGTGATGTGTTGAAATTCGAACCATCTTGGACAAAACAGAACATCTGGACAACGTTAGTACCACTTCTATTTAATAGCTAACTTGGACCCTCTTCTCTATGTACTGAGCGCATCTCCCACTCAATAATACTGCAGAAGATGACCAGGGAACCAATTGGTTATACTCAGAAATAACCCAACTTATCAAATAAGGAGAAATGGAGGAGAGGTGCCAAGGGACCCCTCGGAAGGAACATTTATTACTGGTGTACTCCCACACACAGAGGAGAGTGCTGTCATGGGGACTGATTGATGCAGCGACATTCCCTTAGCTTGGATATACGACCACAGTACACAGCTGCAACCTTCTCCTCTAAAAGGAAAATACAATAATAAATTACAGAAAAGTTGAGAGTATATATCATTCCAAGGCACCGATTGAAATACACCTGCTTTGTGTACGGCGAACCCTGCAAAGGGAAATTAAATAAATGTCAGAAACAACTGTACACATGTTTATTCCTTCAGCAAGATATACACCGGGGGCCTGCTACATCCAAGACTCTCGAGGACCCTCTGGAAACACAGTGATGGACTCAATTCATGTCTGGTAGGCATTCTATCTGAATCCTTTACTGTGTTTATCATGTCTGCTTCCCAATTTGGGGCTATGCTAACCTGTGTAGATGTGTTCTCCAGGGCATAGAAATCCTTAGTAACTCAATCACCTCATTTCCCATAGCTCCCTCAAGCAGAAACCATAGTTGAAGAAATTTTTAATGTGTTCTGCTTTCAGTTTTCTTTATTGAGAGCCAGCATAACTTAAGTATCAGGTGATAAAGGCATAGATTAAGGACAAATGGAGGTAGAAGCCCCAACAGGATGAAAATTATTGTTCTAGCCATTATCCAATGCTTCTTATATTGAATCAGGACTGCGACCATTTTTCCTCCTAATTCATTATCGTCACCTTAGTTCCAAGCCTTCATGGCTTTGTGCTGCACCCAGAGTCTTGAGACAGAGTGATGTGTGAGACCCAGACCCCACTGATCAGGAGAGTGTGGCCTGTCTGCCATCTGCCATCCCGCTGAACTCAGAGGCCACTCTATTGTTTTAGCTGATGACACCTGACATGAGAGATGACTGTTTCAAGTGGCAGAGTGGTTGCCGCAAAGAGAGAGAAGCCTGTTTAAGCTGGGGCCTGTCTGCTCCAGTAAATCTCGGGTTTTATCAGCCGGGTGCAACTGGTTCATTTCGAAGAGAGCAGTGGCAGTCCGTCTCTTTAGAGCCCCTTGTCAGAGAAGCCTTCAGGTGCCTCAGCATGCTAGGTTTGATACGAGGCAAGCCTGGTGTGAACAAGGATTAACCTAGAAGATGATGTGAGGCTCTCTTTAGGTTGATTCCAAGCAGAGACAGGAGAAACTCTAAACTCGATTAAACAAGGTAAACTTCCCTGGGTTGCTCTATGACATACACCTCATTTGCATTTCCTCAGCAGTTTGAATAAACATCACCATTGACCTGGGTGGCTCTAGCTGAGAGAGCCCCGAAGCACTTGGTTGCAAGGAGGAATAATTTCAATGCTGTCCTGGCAAAACTGGACAGCCTGTCAGAGACACACAAACGGCTTTTGAAATCTGCATGTCTGTGTGGAGGTATGAAATATTCATACCTGAGATTAAAATATTTTATTGAATTAATATTGATCTACGATTAATTTTTAAACAGATTCATATTTCATGAGGCCCTCACGATGAACCCACCAATTGGGCCTCCACGAGTGAAACCAATTACACAAACTGTTAAGGAAGCAAGCTGGAAAGCAAGCCCATACGCCTGAGGAGAGACAAAAAGAATGTAAAGAAGTGGCTTCATGAGGAAATCAACAATCTGTATACAATGACTGAATAAAGAAGACATTACCCTGCTCACTTTCCCACAGGTTTTTCTCTTTGGTGTGTGCCAGTGGCACATCCGTGGGCCATTTACTTATTTGTTTATCGATCAATCTATCTAATTAAAAAAAAAAAGATTTATAAAGCTCTCTCTGTTCTCTGGCCTCAAAACCTTGGTGAAGGTTTTGTCCCCTTCTAATCGCCATTAACCCTTTCCTTCCAAGAGGCGACTGTAATAGTAGAGGCTACAGTACAGTGAAGCATCCTTAAGAGAGCTTTTCTCTCCACCCAATCTCCCCATCCTCCCCACCCTCCTCACCTTCTTTACCCTCCCCACACCCCACCCCCAGTCCCACCCTCCTACCCCCCCACCCCACCCCCGGAATTGAGCCACACCTTTCTGCGGAGTGGTGGCAGTGGAAAACAAAAGACATTGATTGCAGCATTTAATTAGCATGTTCACATCCAAAGCCAAGGAGAGATAGAGGAAGACTGGGCCCAAGTGCTTTTGAACAAGTCCTTTAACAATCTGAGGCCAGAGAATTCACTCCTACTCTGTCCTCTGTGTGTTTCCCACAGTCACACCTGCATTTGTTTTTTGTTTTTGTTTTTGTTTTTGTTTTTCAACTTGTTTGTTTTTGGTTTTGTTTTTACCTGAAAACCCTGAGACAGTTGTTTCATTGAATTCTCTCTGGGTAGGAAAGCCTATTTTACACAAAGCATTTTTGCCTCCTAGGCAATAAACCCAGTTCATCCTTACAGCCAGTCTCCCCTGCTTCTGCTTCTGCTTCTCCTTCTTTTTTAACTCTTTGCACAGAACACCAGTCCAAACAGTGGAAGGACAAATGAAGAGTATTCTTCACTTTCTGATGAAGGGTTTCACTGTGAACAAGGAGATTTTAAAAGGCCTGGGAGATTGGTACAAGCTGCTAGACTGGCTTAGACTAGCCACATGGGGCTAAGATGATGCCCAGGGTCTCCTAATTAGATAAAGCCATTGTTTAGATTCAGACAATACCTGTTTACAGTTCAATAAACAACTTGTCACAGTTGCTTGCTCAAAGCAGACCTAGATGTCAATGCAAACAGTTAGTACAGAGGCACTGAAATAAATTGGTCTCCCGAGTAAATAAATTGAGCAGCATTGTGAAGCAGCCTCATCAGGAGTGAGGAAGATAATCATTTATAAAGGTTTAAAATGGCGTTTCATAAATATTGACATTTAGAGAAATGTCTTCCCCCCACCTAATGACCACCCTCCCTTTTCCTATTTCCAACAGCCACTAAAAAAGAAGACGAAGAAATTTGAAAGAGAGGATAAAGTATTTCTGGAGTCATCCCATTGAAGGTTTGCAATGCTTTGTGTCTAATATTTAATAAACTTCCCCCAAAGGATATGTCCTATGGAATATAAGTGACAGAGGGGTGTGACAGTTGCCTTCCAGGACTTTCTGTTCTGGCACTGTAGAATGGACGGGCACAAAAAGATAATCCAGTGCAAAGGTCAGGCAGCAGGATGCCCAGGTTTTGTGTTTGTGTCTTGTTGATGCTGGATGAGCCAATTAAAGAACAGACCAGAGGTGTGCTCTGTTTCCAGGGAGGTGATTCGAGGGTGGCAGGAAGAAGAAATGAGCTGATGTTGTCTGGTGCCCTTTCATGGGGACTATGCCTAACACAGATCCCAAAAGGTCTTTTCCTTTCCCAAAGACCCCTGGGGGGAGAGGGGAGTGTCTGCCCTGGGAGATGTAACTGAATAATTAATATTCAAGGTTTAGAATGAACTATTATGTGGGAGTGTGGGTGCGGGAACCAGGGCTCTTATCAGAGACTCTGGCATGTATGTAAACACCAGGAAGCACGGGGAGAAACTTGAGTTCCTAAGATGTTACAAAGGGAGACACTAGCATCTGTTTCCTGCCACCATTAACCTTTGGGATATCCAATAGACCCTTGCTCAGTAGGCTCAACGAGGGGACTCATGCCAAGGCCCACGGCTAATAGAGGGCTTACTGTTTAGGAAAAGGGGCTTGGGAGCTAAAATATGTATTTTCTAAATATCAAATATGTGTCCTGGCATTTTTTCTTTATACCTCACATAGATTCTAAATGAAGAGTCCTTTCCTGCACCCCCCCAACAGTACAAGAGATTTCCCCATCACATCCAACCCTCCTCACACCAGCATTATATTCATCCATGTGCCACTGACTTTCTAAGAACTCCACCTCCTAGCTCATTATTAAAAAGCTTACTGAATTCTGCCGTAGCAAATAACATTTATATCCCTTTAGCATGAAATTTTTAAAACTTGAACCCGGAGTTTATTTCCGCTGAAGCCTCCTTTGTGAAGCAAGGAAAATAAAATTGGCAAGCAGCGCGTCCTATTATAACCCCCAATGATCCTCTCTCCAGATGAATATTTAACATCTGCTCTGGCAACTCAGACTGCCAGCGTCCCAGTGCACCCAACCTCACCTGCATTTTCAACTGGAGTGCCCAAGTGGACCATGAGATCTCTTTCAGTGTTTATGTTGTGGTCACAGGCCTGAGAGCACGTAATGCCAGGATTACTGCTGACCTGCCTGCCCTCTTTGGAACGCTGAGAGCCCAGTGGTGTCTCTATAACATGTTAGGTTTCCAGGCTACTCTAGACAAAATTGGCAGTGGATATAGTTTTTCACCTCGATTCCCAGCTTCCCTGTGCTGGGGCAAAGTCTCATTTACTCCATAGATCTCCAAAGGGCTTAGCGCTAACTGCTGCTTCCTGTCTGTTTTCTTGGGAAGGGATGGGGAAAGGGAAGGGGAAGCCGAAGCCCATGCCTTTGCTTGTCCCTTCTCTTCCAGGCTGAGTAACCTTGCTCAAGCCATGTCATGCTTTCAGCTCATATCCCTTCTGTGGTAAGTAGAGATAATGCAATTACTTGCTTTCCACTTGTAACAATTTCAAAATAGAATGTGTTGGCGTATAAAGAGACACTCGGCCGTCACTTCCGTAAGTAATTATTCATCTTCTCCACAGTTAACTGGACATGTCTTACACGCGTTCTCACGACCAGCCAGGAAAGACGCAGCAAACCAGAATCTTCTGCGGCAAAACTTTATTGCTTACATCTTCAGGAGCAAGAGTGCAAGCCTCAAACCCAAAAACGAAAGCGAAACCCCTTCCCTCTTAAGGAGAGTTATCCTTCGCCTAGGACGTATCACTCCCTGATTGGCTGCAGCCCATGGCCGAGTTGTAGTCACGGGGAAGGCAGAGTACATGGGGTGGAGAACTACCTTTGGCACATGCGCAGATTATTTGTTTACCACTTAGAACACAGCTGTCAGCGCCATCTTGTAACGGCGAATGTGGGGGCGGCTTCCCACAGACATGGACTGTATTTGATACACAGTGCACTGACAAATAAGTGAGGTCCCCCATTCTTACTTACAGGGACAGTTAGATAAAGAATGCCATGGGATGGATTAATACTAACCACACTGAATTAGAGGCATTGAAGAGGCTTTAATAGGGTGGTGTAAGTACAGGTTTAGAAGCTGTTGTTTTGGAGGTAAGCCATTAAAACATAATGAAACCAAAATTAAGCCGTAGCACTTCACAACTGGAAGTAGATATTTTTTTTTTAACTGGCATCAGGATCTGAGGCTAAAGCAACACAAAACCTCAAACTTCAATTTTAAGTTTCAACCAGTGAAAATGGGAGAGGGCAAGGCCCAGAATAATCCTCCCAGTTCCAACCATGGGTTGCGCACCCTCCGTGGAGATGCTGATCTCAGTCAAAGCAGGCTCACCATGCTTCTTCACCCATGAAATTACAGCTCCGTCACACACCTTAGGTCATTTTACTCCACGCTCCTCCAAAGGGCTTTTGCAAAGCCCCGTTTTTTAGATCTTGACTTAAGCCTACTAACTGAAAGGTTCTATTCCAGCTGGAAGACCTCGTTCTGATTTCAGTGTCTGGGAAAACCTTCAGAGAAGGCAGCTGAACAGCGTCTGCCTTGCCCTACGCTAATATGCTCGCAGTCCTCAAACCTCTGACATGTATAAGCACCACTGGATCAGCTTCCTAGGGCCTGTGAGCTTAACTACCCAGCACTCAAGCTAACGAATGCCGCATGCAAGTCTCTAGCCTGCCCAAAAAGCCAACCCATGAACCAAATTCACACCCAAGACCAGGAATCTGCTCTCTCCCCTTCTTTGTGGTCTCTGGAGGAGACATGGAGCAGCTGGACAGAAGCTACTGAGACAGTTAGGGTCCGTGTTTTCCCTCCTTCCTCTTCATGGCTAAGTTTGAAGCATCCTGACTAGTTCCTTGAGCTTTAGATTTTTAACAGTTTGAAAGTCCATCTCCCCTACTAAGTACCAGGGTTAGATACTTTGCCTATATACATTTTAATGACAGCATCTACTCCTTTATTCAAGTCAGAAAACAAACAAAAATGAAAGCCATTTTAATCCTGTCCCATCTTAACTCCCTCTGTCTCTCAGACCCATTCACTAAGCCCTGGCCTTGTCATTTCTGGTTCTTCTCCCCTCCTCTCCTTTCCCCTTTGATAGCTGAGTTGTTAGCATCACCTTTTGTCCAAACTTGCAAGTAGCCACCTAACTGTCTCTCCAGCTCTAATCTCACTTCCTCTAATTCTTCTTCCTAGTGTCACCAAAGTGACAATGATCTTTAAAAGCCAGGAAAGCTCAAGTAACTCTCCCTCTTAAAAACCCTTCAAGTGCTTTCTATAGTTTACAGGAAAGAAAGGAGCCAGAGTCTTCAAGTGACAAAGGTTCTGCATTATATGGCCTAGCAGTTGTCCTGACCTGAAAATTCTTACAGATCTTGGCTCTTTCTTGAAGTTTCCTAACTCCCTGCCTCCACTCTTATATTCCTTGTCTCCTCTCGCTATCTGCCTGTCCTGGTAAATGACTCCTCACTTACCAAGAAGACTCCTTCCCAACGCCGTCTTTCTCTACAGATTTTGTATTCTAACAGACTCTTAGAACTACCGATGCCGTCCTTGATGTCTGCCTTCCTCATGTACTTTTCAGAAATCTGAAAAACATGCTTCCTCTCTTCTGGGAAGAAATTCCCCAAAGACAAACTCCAAAACAATTTAATTCATGAACCCAAAACATCATACAGTACCTGTATACATCTGACATTCAATCAAGGCTGACTGAGTTTGAGTAAATTTATGCAAACCATCGGATAAAACAGAATTATATGTATTAGTGATACACAGGATAGTTTCTGGACTAGAACAAGCACTCAGTAAATCTTCCTTAAATGAATGAATAGATAAAATTTATCCTTTACCAGAAAATTGAAGATCTGGTCACTATTCTTTGTGTCCTTTATGACTGCATATTTTTTCTCTAATATAACAATGTCACAGCAGGATCAGGCAGTATGTGTTATCATTCTATCAAATGCTGCTTTAGGTATGAAGCAGATCACTGGTTAATTGTTTTGCTTCTGAGAGTTCATTGAGGGCTTAGCTCTCTGTATAAATCTGCAATATACCTGATGGACAGAGAACTAACAATGGTTTTCTTTTTCCACTTCTGGACCTCAGAGAAACCAAGGTAGGAGAATGAATTCTACTAACCTTAAGAGAAAACATCATATAAAACCTATAGTTAAGATGCTTACATCACTGAGATGTATACCACGCTCAGAATTAAACATGAAAGTACAAAATGGGTACAGTCTCTAGAAGGAGGATGAATTGTCAAATATATTTTACTGCTGTCACAACTGCTCTGAGATCACTATTAGACAATGATAACCTTTGACTTGTCACACTCTATGAGAATCCTTTTAAAATGCAAATCCTTCAAGGTACAAGTTGGTATTTGGCCTATATAAATGATCAATAAGACCAGAGTGGAGCTTTATGGCTTTGTTGATTAGTATACGTTATCACATATTACCATGTGTTAAATGTATAGCCTGTTGTTGCAGCTCAGAAGGAACTTCATTTAGAGCCTCATGATCATAGAGTTAGAGGTGACAATTTGTTTATGGTCACCTAGTCTAACTGCTACACTACATTTAAGAGATCCATGTTAACGTACTTTCTTAGGGTTTCTATTCCTGCACAAACATCATGACCAAGAAGCAAATTGGGGAGGAAAGGGTTTATTCAGCTTACACGCCCATACTGTTGTTCATCACCAAGGAAGTCAGGACTGGAACTCAAGCAGGTAAGAAAGCAGGAGCTGATGCAGAGGCCATGGAGGGATGTTCTTTACTGGCTTGCTTCCCCTCAGCTTGCTCTCTTATAGAAACCAAAAACTGCCAGCCCAGAGATGGTCCCACCCACAAGGGGCCTTTCCCCCTTGATCACTAATTGAGAAAATACCCCACAGCTGGATCTCATGGAGGCACTTCTCCAACTGAAGCTCCTTTCTCTGTGATAACCCCAGCCTGTGTCAAGTTGAACCAGCCAGTACACGTACATTCGTACATTCACCCAATATCTACTGCATATTATTTGTCAAACATTCCTCTTGCAACCTGAGACATATGAAAAAAATAAAAGTTAAACACCCAAGCCTCGCTCATTGTGGTAATGTGTGGCTTTAATCTCACAGGAGACAGAAGATCTCTGTGAGTTTGAAACCAGTCATGTCTATATAGCGAGTTCCACATGGGCCAGGGCTACTTAGTGAGATCCTGTCTCAAATGTGTGTATGTGTGTGTGTGTGTGTGTGTGTGTGTGTGTGTGTGTGTGTGTGTAAACAAATCCAAGTCTTCATATAACTTAAATAATATTAGGGAGAGAAGAGCTCTTAGCAACACATAAATAAAATGTATTTTTGGCTTGTTTGCTTGGGTGTGTCAAATGTTTGGTCAGCAGTACAAATAAGAGCATCAGCAGAAAGAAAGATAAAAACTTGGCCATGGAGGCTGGTGTCTTGGAAACTGAGGCTTAGAGGTATACGTGGAAGCAATTTGAGTATCCCTGATTGGAGAAGTCTTCACTGAGGAGGTCTGACCTGAAGGAAGGCTTAAAATTGGTGCAACTGTCAGGTGTGCAGCTATCTGATTAAGGGTAGTATCCAAGGCAAAGAGAGAGGCGATTGGGAAGATCGAGAATTTGATTACTTAAAAGGAGAAGAGCAATGAGAGCATATACTTAGTTCCATGTGAGCAAAGAAAGGAGAAGCAAGAAATGAGCTTCAGTTCCAATGGGTTGCTTGGAGGTCAGGTCATCAAGCACTTGGCCTTCTGAAGACACTGTGTCACTGTGAATAAGATGGGGAGCTAATGGAAGGTTTGGAGCACAAGAAGAAAATGTTCTCATTTATTCTCAGAGAGGAGACTGTGTTGAGAATCTCCTGATGGGGAGGATAGAAGCAGGTAAGCCTGGCAGTTCTGACATTAGCCAGGAGAAGAGGTAATAGAAGCACAGACCTGCACAGCAGTGACCAAGCCAGCATGATATAGCCAGAATCTGCATGGATTTCATTTATGGAGCCAAGATAATTTGCTAATGTATTTATTATGCAGACTATAATGCATACTATGCATTATATATTATGCAGAACAACAAAGGCAATAACCGAAGGTTTGTCAGGCATGAACAACTATGACATGATGTTTTCAATGACTAATTAGGAAGGCTGAAGCAAGAGCAAACTTGGGAGGATGGAGATGATCGGAAGCCCTGCTGGGGGCATGTGAAATGTACCACTATAAGCCATCAAAAAGAAGGGAATTTCCCAGACAGTTGGCTATGCAGAGGGGAAATCGTTACTCAGGAAGGCCATGCATTATGTCAGGTGATACAATCAGTCACCTTCAGTCTGAGATATTCATCTAGAGAGTGTTCAGCTTACAACCTTCCCCAAAGCTGAAAACTTTAAGGAAGTCACTTGGTCTAGCCATTTTGCCTGCAGCAGAAGTTATTAAATAACTGTGTGTCCAGGTGTGCCAAGAGAACAGAGATTGGGGTCAACCATAATCAATGACTTGATGGAAACCTCTAGGTATCCAAGTTATATATACCCCCTTTCTTAAATAAAAAAATTAGCCACCAGGGTAATAAATAGAGCATGAAAGGCTAAGAGTACTGTCTATTCTTCCAGAGGTCCAATTCTCAGCATCCTTGGGGTGGCTCACAACCATCTATAACTACAGTTCCAGGCACTGATTCCGGGCACCAGGCATGCATATGGTGTGTAGATGTATATAAAGCCAAAAAATTCACACACATAAACTAAAGTTAACAAAGAAGGAGATGATGATCACAAATGACTTCAACTTTTTAAGCTTTTATCCCATTAAAACCCATCAATCACAAACCTGTAACTTGGGGGGGATAAAGAATCCCCACTCCATACCAGGTAGCAGTCTTATGAGAAAGGGTAATGCAGGGATCTGAAAAGGGTATGACAACCTTTGTAGCTCAGTTCATAGAGTTAAGAAGAGTGATTTGAGAAGAGTTGTCTACAAGAAAATCATAAGACAAAATTGGTGTGACAGTCACTGCCCTGCCGTCTCTCAACACCAAACCAACCCATCTGTACTGTGTTGCTTGGCACTGCTTTCTCAGTATTCCCTAGCCAGATAGATTCCTGTTAGCTTCTGTCAATGAAAGAGACTGGTGTGAAATTGGAAGGCAAGGAGGAGGGAAGACGTGCTCTTTTTCTATTTACAGTTCTTGTAAGTTTCTTCCCAGCAGCAGAGAACAGTGATAACACCAGAGATGCACAACCTTCAAGATGCTGTGCAACTTCAGGGACAGAGTATGAGCAAAAAAACGTACCAATTCCCTGGACCGCCAGGTTCACACCATTTCACCTTCAAAGATCTGAATGCCAGCCAAATGGTAGCTTCCTTAGAGATCATCCAACAGCCACACAATAGGTACCACTCAAGTATCAAAGCACTGCCACACAGGTCAATCTCCTGATCTCTGAGGGAGAACAGATTCATTGATTACTTCAGCCCCAATTTATCTGCATTCAACAGGTACTGTATGTGCCTGGAAGTTTGCTCTCAGCTTTTTCAGCCATCCAGTTGAACTCTGTGGTAGTTCTTGTAGATAACACAGACTCTTCTCTCTTCAAGGTGGATGTAATTCATTTCTCATTGAGGTTGTCTGGCTTAGGGACTTGTGTCTGATGTGTGGAATATGATAAGTATGACAAGATCATCAAATGTATTACAGAATCTTTCTGTTCACTCTTTTAGGTCATTTTCTGGGAATGCCAACTGCTATGTTATGAGAACACTCAGACAGCCCTGTGGAGATGCCTGTGTGGCAAGGAACTGAGATCCTTGGCCAACTGCTGGCAAGAAGCTAAGGCCTTCCAACTATGATTATGTGAGTGCAGGTTCACCTTAGAAGCAGGTTCTTCTCCATCAGCCAAGTTTTAAAGTGACTCTAACCCTGTCCAGTAGACTGACTGCAACCTCATGAGAAGGCACTCCTGGGTTCATGAACCTGAGGAACCATGAAATAATATATAAACTGTTTGTTGGGTCAAGTCACTACATTTTGGAGTAACTGGGGTCTACCACAACCGAAAATAATAAACCAAATGCCAACTCCTTACCCTGATGTTTCCCTCAGAACTGTCTATTATAAATGTTGCTGGACTTTGATTCATAGGGTGAAAGGAATCTAAGGACCCTGAAGATAGAATTCAGCATGGGATATACCTTTGTTAATGCCAACAGAGCCAACGGAAGATGGGTAGTCATATCCATAGAAAATAATAAATCAGGTGTAATGTTATTCACCTATAGTCCCAGAGCTTGGCAGGTAATGCAAAGTGGATCTGTAATTCAGCTTTTCTCAATACTATCAATAATATTGTGATAACATAAATCATTACCTACTTAGGATGAATTATCTATTGGATGAAAGCCTTTGTGTGACACAATTGTTGGTTGATAATTCAATAATTATCGCCCTAATTAGAACAGTAAGTAGTAAGCCCAGGAACTAGGGGTCAGCTTTTTCTAAGATCAAGTCATGGAGCATTAGAAGGTGTCACTGCTGGCTATAAAAGAAACTCTTATTTCTTGGAGTCACAAGCAGATGTGAACTGAAAAACAAACTCAAAATCCCGCTGTATGAATTATAGCAGTATTATGTAAGATAAAATTAGATGAGCCAAGCTTTAATGCAAAAGTTCAGGTGTTATTTAGAGTAAGTAGATACCTGACACTTTGAAAGTATGTATTTGTTGGGCTTGGACAAGGAAGAGTATTTTCAATCTAATATCTCTAAGCCTTAATTACTAGCAGATGAAATACCTGCATTCTGCAGATAGTGACTTTCCCTTGTATGAGTGCCTGATGGTAACTTCATGAAAATATGTCACCTTTAAACAGATGCCTGTTTCCTGCCCCAGCTAGGAACTGTCTTCTTCTTCTTTTTTGCTTTTTTTTTAATTGGTTTTATTTATTTATTTATTTATTTATTTACTGTTTTTGTTTTTTGAGACAGGGTTTCTCTGTGTAGTCTTGGCTGTCCTGGAACTCACTCTGTAGACCAGGTTGGCCTCGAACTTAGAAATCTGCCTGCCTCTGCCTCCACAGTGCTGGGATTAAAGGCATGTGCCACCACGCCCAGCTATCTTAAAATCGATATCTTAAGACTGATTACCAGCATCAGGTCTCAACATGCTCAACAGACAAAACTCATATCGCCTCTGGAGAAAGAAAACTCAAAAACTAAAAGAATAGCAAGGCTGTGAATAGATACACTGGCACAAAGTTGAAGAATAGATGCCAGGGTAGACTCTAAGTGTATCAGACCCAGAATGATTATAAACAATGTTAGACGAAATCAAATGCATTACTGTGATTTATCTTACCAAGAACAAAGTAACTATAAGGGACTCCAACCCATTAATGGTTTTCTGAAATATGGATCCCAAATTAAGAAGGTTAACTCAGAGTAAGACAGCAAAGTTTCCTTGGCACAAAACTGAAGAAAGGAACAATTGCTGAGCAAAAACAGATGTTGGAGAAGTCTTAACTCTGCAGAGATAGTGCAATGAGTGGGGAGTCACCTCCCAGAAAAGCTCGGAGTTTGGTGACTGTTCTTTGTACCCTGAGGATGATAACTGAAGTGAGTTTCTTAATTTTAGAAAGGATGATGTATTTCTGAAATATTCAGGGTCAAATAGGATTTAATTAGTATAGTCAAAGCATAATTTCCACAGTCAATCAGGATTCAGGATTGACCTGAACTTGATCTTAAGTCATGAATAATTGATCATAACATTTTGATAACATAAATCAGCACACCAAATAATCATATGTATACACATATAATTACTTATTATTATTATATATTAAGTGCCGTAGTTAACAGACTTAGGTTTTCCTAAAGTACATTCACAACAAGTTATTCCCTTTGCATAAGGCTCATTTGTCATAATCATATTCTAGAATATTTCTCAAGACTTCCATAGGATGGGTCCAACTTAATCCTCCTTTTTCAGCTTATATAAAATGCATAAAGACCATGAGTTGTTAGGAAGCTATTCAGGTGATAGTTACAATTGCAGGCACTGGTGCAGGTGTGGTGTCTTTAGTGAGATACTGGTGTGCAACCATTGCTCTGACAAACACCTTCGTTTTATCTCTAAATTACAATCTCAAATGTTTGTTGTCACCATTCAGGGACACTGGAGTATCGTCACAAACAATGATAACTCTTCCATTGTCTGGCATAATCTCGTCCAAAAGATTCTGATCATTGTGACATTTCACAGAACATTCTGATGTCAGCTACATTGGCAAAATCATGCTTAATGGGCCTTATGAGCAATAACTGGCAGAGACTTTACATACTGTAAAATAATATGCCAGCCAGAAAGTGAGAAAAATGGTCACAATTTTTCAGAGTCTGTCTTTTTATGTATCCTTGAAAGAGATGATTGTAGGTCACTCCAGTGATTCAAACTCCTGTACTATCAAAACCTTTGTCTATTCAAAGTACTTTAAAAAGTATTTTATATTGAGTAACAGATATTCATTTCTAATAGTTTCAGAGGTTAGAAAGTTGAAGCCCAGGATACAAGTAGACTTGGTGTCTTAATAACTATTACACTGGGATTTAATTCCGATGTGAATTTGATGGGGGAGATAAATATTCACAGTCCAGTAAAATCGGAGTATCACAAAGCGTCATAGCTTTGGTGCCTTCTGTATACAGAGAATGTAATTAAATCCTTCCCAGTCTCAGACATTGGTTTCTATACGGTAGCTCAATGGCCTAGGCTGAACACAGTTGGCCCTCACAATGCACTGCATAAGGTCACTTGAGACACAGTAAGTTGTGAGGATGAGGACTGTTCCCTCTTAGTGAGCCACAGTCGAAGCAGGAAGGTCCTTTTACAGTCACTACTCCTCCTACTCTGTCACACTAGCTCGTGGTAATTGTGTATCGTTCAACAGGGTCCTGTAGCTATGCAGGCAAAAGAGGTGAAGGAAAGACAAAGCGGAATGATCCACTCCAGGCACACTGGCCCCTGCTATTCTTCACACCAAGTCTACTCCTTCCAAAGACTTTTCATATTTTGTGGAGAGCCGCAATAGCTTCCGCCATTACAAGATGGCGCCGGCTTCCGCTGTGCCTGCAGGAATTTTCCAGTAAACAAGCATTGTGCGCATGTGCAAAAGAGTATTGGCGCCAAGTCACAGCCCATCAGGGGCGTATCAATGGGATCATGAGCAAGCAGCCAGTCAGGTGTGGACACGCCGCAGCGCCTCTTTGGGGCTCTGGGTCTTCCTCTTCATGCTGAAGCTAGCGTAATAAAGCATTGCTGCAGAAGGATCCGGTTGTCTGCGTGTGTTCTTGCTGGCGAGACGATAGCGGCGGGACAATATTTGTTTTCTCATTGATCTCAGATAGCCTCTCTCCAGATAGCCAAGGGCCTTGCAATCCCTTCTTTTTAGTCTTGACTTCAACTCATTTTCTCATAGAAGCCTTCTCTGGTCACCCTATTTCTTGTTTTATTTGTTTTCCTTAGCCCACATAGCTATCTAGCATAGTATATATCTTACATTTTCCTTTCCATTGTGCATCTCCATCCCTGGACTATAAACACCGTAAGGGGAGGAGTATGTTCCACATGAGTGTATCCCCATCTCTTAGAATCTGGTACACAGCCAGATTCCTAATAAATACCTGTTTTATAAATAAACAGATATCAACCACATCTAAAAAAAAAAAAACCATGAGAATAAAAAATATCAGGGACATGTTAAACAGCTTTCAAGCTTTCTCCCTTTCTTCCTGGGCCCAGGCGACATCTTATCTAGATCTTGAATAGATTCTATTTTACTATTTTATTCCAAAAATATCTAGCTGTTTGGGGAGGATGGGGAGAGACAGACAGCTCTGATAAATTATGAATGTCCTAGGAACTTTCAAAAATTCTATTCCCTGCATTCTTCATAATACATTATACTTTGACATTTATAAAAATGAAAAACAAATAGAAATTAATCTCATCTTTAAAATATGAATCCTATAAATGTTATTGAACTATATTTTTATCACATTTTCAAACTATGTGTAATACTTTGCTTTGAAATCCATTACTTCTTCACAACTTAGGATTTTTGAATTAATAGATGTTTACTTTTTATAATCATTAATATTTCTGCTGCCAATACATTTGCTAATCCTGCACTTCTCTTTTTTTGTTTCTAGCCTGTGCTATAAAACCAGTGTTAATACTTAATTTTTAACCTTCTTCCAGAAGCCAGTTTCTTAAAGTGGACCAGGAAATGAAATCATGCTGCTGGGATTGTAAGATTAGGAAAGTTGAAGCTCATAAGCAATGCAAATGGCTAAGAATGACAGAATTTCCATAAACATAGATGCTGGGTCTAAAATCATACCACATTCCTGTTAATAGGTCTTGGTGGACAGACCCAAAAAGAGACTCAATTTCCACAAGGAAGTCCAAACACAAGCCCTGTCTAGAAAGGACTCTGGAGAATAAGGTATAACAAAAAACCTATTTAAAGATATTGGATGTGTAGAGAGTGTCCAGGAGAATAAGAAAGGAGGTGCCAGAAAGCAATAATCTAACCAGATCTCAGCAAGAAATTTGGGGAATAAGTAGTCTGTATTTAAAGTCTAGGATGGATCTTGGTCCGAGACCCGCCGAACTTAGGAAATTAGTCTGAACAGGTGAGAGGGTGCGCCAGAGAACCTGACAGCTTCTGGAACAGGCAGAAGCACAGAGGCGCTGAGGCAGCACCCTGTGTGGGCCGGGGACAGCCGGCCACCTTCCGGACCGGAGGACAGGTGCCCGCCCGGCTGGGGAGGCGGCCTAAGCCACAGCAGCAGCGGTCGCCATCTTGGTCCGGGACCCGCCGAACTTAGGAAATTAGTCTGAACAGGTGAGAGGGTGCGCCAGAGAACCTGACAGCCTCTGGAACAGGCAGAAGCACAGAGGCGCTGAGGCAGCACCCTGTGTGGGCCGGGGACAGCCGGCCACCTTCCGGACCGGAGGACAGGTGCCCGCCCGGCTGGGGAGGCGGCCTAAGCCACAGCAGCAGCGGTCGCCATCTTGGTCCGGGACCCGCCGAACTTAGGAAATTAGTCTGAACAGGTGAGAGGGTGCGCCAGAGAACCTGACAGCTTCTGGAACAGGCGGAAGCACAGAGGCGCTGAGGCAACACCCTTTGTGGGCCGGGGACAGCCAGCCACCGTCCGGACCGGAGGACAGGTGCCCGCCCGGCTGGGGAGGCGGCCTAAGCCACAGCAGCAGCGGTCGCCATCTTGGTCCGAGACCCGCCGAACTTAGGAAATTAGTCTGAACAGGTGAGAGGGTGCCCCAGAGAACCTGACAGCTTCTGGAACAGGCGGAAGCACAGAGGCGCTGAGGCAACACCCTTTGTGGGCCGGGGACAGCCAGCCACCGTCCGGACCGGAGGACAGGTGCCCGCCCGGCTGGGGAGGCGACCTAAGCCACAGCAGCAGCGGTCGCCATCTTGGTCCGGGACCCGCCGAACTTAGGAAATTAGTCTGAACAGGTGAGAGGGTGCGCCAGAGAACCTGACAGCTTCTGGAACAGGCAGAAGCACAGAGGCGCTGAGGCAGCACCCTGTGTGGGCCGGGGACAGCCGGCCACCTTCCGGACCGGAGGACAGGTGCCCGCCCGGCTGGGGAGGCGGCCTAAGCCACAGCAGCAGCGGTCGCCATCTTGGTCCGGGACCCGCCGAACTTAGGAAATTAGTCTGAACAGGTGAGAGGGTGCGCCAGAGAACCTGACAGCCTCTGGAACAGGCAGAAGCACAGAGGGGCTGAGGCAGCACCCTGTGTGGGCCGGGGACAGCCGGCCACCTTCCGGACCGGAGGACAGGTGCCCACCCAGCTGGGGAGGCGGCCTAAGCCACAGCAGCAGCGGTCGCCATCTTGGTCCGGGACCCGCCGAACTTAGGAAATTAGTCTGAACAGGTGAGAGGGTGCGCCAGAGAACCTGACAGCTTCTGGAACAGGCGGAAGCACAGAGGCACTGAGGCAGCACCCTTTGTGGGCCGGGGACAGCCAACCACCTTCCGGACCGGAGGACAGGTGCCCGCCCGGCTGGGGAGGCGGCCTAAGCCACAGCAGCAGCGGTCGCCATCTTGGTCCCGGGACTCCAAGGAACTTAGGAATTTAGTCTGCTTAGGTGAGAGTCTGTACCTCCTGGGAACTGCCAAAGCAACACAGTGTCTGAGAAAGGTCCTGTTTTGGGCCTTCTTCTTCGGCCAGGAGGAGGTCCAAATACAAGATATCTGTGCACCTTCCCTGTAAGAGAGCTTGCCAGCAGAGAGTGCTCTGAGCACTGAAACTCAGAGGAGAGAATCTGTCTCCCAGGTCTGCTGATAGACGGTAACAGAATCACCAGAAGAACAATCTCTAAACAGAGTCAACTATAACTACTAACTCCAGAGATTACCAGATGGCGAAAGGTAAACGGAGGAATCTTACTAACAGGAACCAAGACCACTCACCATCACCAGAACCCAGCACACCCACTTCGCCCAGTCCAGGGAACCCCAACACACCTGAGAACCTAGACCTAGATTTAAAAGCATATCTCATGATGATGGTAGAGGACATCAAGAAGGACTTTAATAAATCACTTAAAGAAATACAGGAGAACACTGCTAAAGAGTTACAAGTCCTTAAAGAAAAACAGGAAAACACAATCAAACAGGTAGAAGTCCTTACAGAAAAAGAGGAAAAAACATACAAACAGGTGATGGAAATGAACAAAACCATACTAGACCTAAAAAGGGAAGTAGACACAATAAAGAAAACTCAAAGCGAGGCAACACTAGAGATAGAAACCCTAGGAAAGAAATCTGGAACCATAGATTTGAGCATCAGCAACAGAATACAAGAGATGGAAGAGAGAATCTCAGGTGCAGAAGATTCCATAGAGAACATCGGCACAACAATCAAAGAAAATGGAAAATGCAAAAAGATCCTAACTCAAAATATCCAGGAAATCCAGGACACAATAAGAAGACCAAACGTACGGATAATAGGAGTGGATGAGAATGAAGATTTTCAACTCAAAGGTCCAGCAAACATCTTCAACAAAATTATTGAAGAAAACTTCCCAAATCTAAAGAATGAGATGCATATGAACATACAAGAAGCCTACAGAACTCCAAATAGACTGGACCAGAAAAGAAATTCCTCCCGACACATAATAATCAGAACATCAAATGCACTAAATAAAGATAGAATACTAAAAGCAGTAAGGGAAAAAGGTCAAGTAACATATAAAGGCAAGCCTATCAGAATTACACCAGATTTTTCACCAGAGACTATGAAAGCCAGAAGAGCCTGGACAGATGTTATACAGACACTAAGAGAACACAAACTGCAGCCCAGGCTACTATACCCAGCCAAACTCTCAATTATCATAGAGGGAGAAACCAAGGTATTCCACGACAAAACCAAATTCACGCATTATCTCTCCACGAATCCAGCCCTTCAAAGGATAATAACAGAAAAAAACCAATACAAGAACGGGAACAACGCCCTAGAAAAAACAAGAAGGTAATCCCTCAACAAACCTAAAAGAAGACAGCCACAAGAACAGAATGCCACCTTTAACAACTAAAATAACAGGAAGCAACAATTACTTTTCCTTAATATCTCTTAACATCAATGGTCTCAACTCGCCAATAAAAAGACATAGACTAACAAACTGGCTACACAAACAAGACCCAACATTTTGCTGCTTACAGGAAACTCATCTCAGAGAAAAAGATAGACACTACCTCAGAATGAAAGGCTGGAAAACAATTTTCCAAGCAAATGGTATGAAGAAACAAGCAGGAGTAGCCATCCTAATATCTGATAAGATTGACTTCCAACCCAAAGTCATCAAAAAAGACAAGGAGGGACACTTCATTCTCATCAAAGGTAAAATCCTCCAAGAGGAACTCTCAATTCTGAATATCTATGCTCCAAATACAAGAGCAGCCACATTCACTAAAGAAACTTTAGTAAAGCTCAAAGCACACATTGCGCCTCACACAATAATAGTGGGAGACTTCAACACACCACTTTCACCAATGGACAGATCATGGAAACAGAAACTAAACAGGGACACACTGAAACTAACAGAAGTGATGAAACAAATGGATCTGACAGATATCTACAGAACATTTTATCCTAAAACAAAAGGATATACCTTCTTCTCAGCACCTCATGGTACCTTCTCCAAAATTGACCACATAATAGGTCACAAATCAGGCCTCAACAGATTCAAAAATATTGAAATTGTCCCATGTATCCTATCAGATCACCATGCAATAAGGCTGATCTTCAATAACAAAATAAATAACAGAAAGCCAACATTCACATGGAAACTGAACAACACTCTTCTCAATGATACCTTGGTCAAGGAAGGAATAAAGAAAGAAATTAAAGACTTTTTAGAGTTTAATGAAAATGAAGCCACAACGTACCCAAACCTTTGGGACACAATGAAAGCATTTCTAAGAGGGAAACTCATAGCTATGAGTGCCTTCAAGAAAAAACGGGAGAGAGCACATACTAGCAGCTTGACAACACATCTAAAAGCTCTAGAAAAAAAGGAAGCAAATTCACCCAAGAGGAGTAGACGGCAGGAAATAATCAAACTCAGGGGTGAAATCAACCAAGTGGAAACAAGAAGAACTATTCAAAGAATTAACCAAACGAGGAGTTGGTTCTTTGAGAAAATCAACAAGATAGATAAACCCTTAGCTAGACTCACTAAAGGGCACAGGGACAAAATCCTAATTAACAAAATCAGAAATGAAAAGGGAGACATAACAACAGATCCTGAAGAAATCCAAAACACCATCAGATCCTTCTACAAAAGGCTATACTCAACAAAACTGGAAAACCTGGACGAAATGGACAAATTTCTGGACAGATACCAGGTACCAAAGTTGAATCAGGATCAAGTTGACCTTCTAAACAGTCCCATATCCCCTAAAGAAATAGAAGCAGTTATTAATAGTCTCCCAGCCAAAAAAAGCCCAGGACCAGACGGGTTTAGTGCAGAGTTCTATCAGACCTTCAAAGAAGATCTAACTCCAGTTCTGCACAAACTTTTTCACAAGATAGAAGTAGAAGGTATTCTACCCAACTCATTTTATGAAGCCACTATTACTCTGATACCTAAACCACAGAAAGATCCAACAAAGATAGAGAACTTCAGACCAATTTCTCTTATGAACATCGATGCAAAAATCCTTAATAAAATTCTCGCTAACCGAATCCAAGAACACATTAAAGCAATCATCCATCCTGACCAAGTAGGTTTTATTCCAGGGATGCAGGGATGGTTTAATATACGAAAATCCATCAATGTAATCCATTATATAAACAAACTCAAAGACAAAAACCACATGATCATCTCGTTAGATGCAGAAAAAGCATTTGACAAGATCCAACACCCATTCATGATAAAAGTTCTGGAAAGATCAGGAATTCAAGGCCAATACCTAAACATGATAAAAGCAATCTACAGCAAACCAGTAGCCAACATCAAAGTAAATGGAGAGAAGCTGGAAGCAATCCCACTAAAATCAGGGACTAGACAAGGCTGCCCACTTTCTCCCTACCTTTTCAACATAGTACTTGAAGTATTAGCCAGAGCAATTCGACAACAAAAGGAGATCAAGGGGATACAAATTGGAAAAGAGGAAGTCAAAATATCACTTTTTGCAGATGATATGATAGTATATATAAGTGACCCTAAAAATTCCAACAGAGAACTCCTAAACCTGATAAACAGCTTCGGTGAAGTAGCTGGATATAAAATTAACTCAAACAAGTCAATGGCCTTTCTCTACACAAAGAATAAACAGGCTGAGAAAGAAATTAGGGAAACAACACCCTTCTCAATAGCCACAAATAATATAAAATATCTCGGCGTGACTCTAACGAAGGAAGTGAAAGATCTGTATGATAAAAACTTCAAATCTCTGAAGAAAGAAATTAAAGAAGATCTCAGAAGATGGAAAGATCTCCCATGCTCATGGATTGGCAGGACCAACATTGTAAAAATGGCTATCTTGCCAAAAGCAATCTACAGATTCAATGCAATCCCCATTAAAATTCCAACTCAATTCTTCAACGAATTAGAAGGAGCAATTTGCAAATTCATCTGGAATAACAAAAAACCAAGGATAGCAAAAACTCTTCTCAAGGATAAAAGAACCTCTGGTGGAATCACCATGCCTGACCTAAAGCTTTACTACAGAGCAATTGTGATAAAAACTGCATGGTACTGGTATAGAGACAGACAAGTGGACCAATGGAATAGAATTGAAGACCCAGAAATGAACCCACACACCTATGGTCACTTGATCTTCGACAAGGGAGCCAAAACCATCCAGTGGAAGAAAGACAGCATTTTCAACAATTGGTGCTGGCACAACTGGTTGTTATCATGTAGAAGAATGCGAATCGATCCATACTTATCTCCTTGTACTAAGGTCAAATCTAAGTGGATCAAGGATCTTCACATAAAACCAGAGACACTGAAACTTATAGAGGAGAAAGTGGGGAAAAGCCTTGAAGATATGGGCACAGGGGAAAAATTCCTGAACAGAACAGCAATGGCTTGTGCTGTAAGATCGAGAATTGACAAATGGGACCTAATGAAACTCCAAAGTTTCTGCAAGGCAAAAGACACTGTCTATAAGACAAAAAGACCACCAACAGACTGGGAAAGGATCTTTACCTATCCTAAATCAGATAGGGGACTAATATCCAACATATATAAAGAACTCAAGAAGGTGGACCTCAGAAAATCAAATAACCCCCTTAAAAAATGGGGCTCAGAACTGAACAAAGAATTCTCACCTGAGGAATACCGAATGGCAGAGAAGCACCTGAAAAAATGTTCAACATCCTTAATCATCAGGGAAATGCAAATCAAAACAACCCTGAGATTCCACCTCACACCAGTCAGAATGGCTAAGATCAAAAATTCAGGTGACAGCAGATGCTGGCGTGGATGTGGAGAAAGAGGAACACTCCTCCATTGTTGGTGGGATTGCAGGCTTGTACAACCACTCTGGAAATCAGTCTGGCGGTTCCTCAGAAAATTGGACATAGTACTACCGGAGGATCCAGCAATACCTCTCCTGGGCATATATCCAGAAGAAGCCCCAACTGGTAAGAAGGACACATGCTCCACTATGTTCATAGCAGCCTTATTTATAATAGCCAGAAACTGGAAAGAACCCAGATGCCCCTCAACAGAGGAATGGATACAGAAAATGTGGTACATCTACACAATGGAGTACTACTCAGCTATTAAAAAGAATGAATTTATGAAATTCCTAGCCAAATGGATGGACCTGGAGGGCATCATCCTGAGTGAGGTAACACAATCACAAAGGAACTCACACAATATGTACTCACTGATAAGTGGATACTAGCCCAAAACCTAGGATACCCACGATATATGATACAATTTCCTAAACACATGAAACTCAAGAAAAATGAAGACTGAAGTGTGGACACTATGCCCCTCCTTAGAAGTGGGAACAAAACACCCATGGAAGGAGTTACAGAAACAAAGTATGGAGCTGAGATGAAAGGATGGACCATGTAGAGACTGCCATATCCAGGGATCCACCCCATAATCAGCTTCCAAATGCTGACACCATTGCATACACTAGCAAGATTTTACTGAAAGGACCCAGATGTAGCTGTCTCTTGTGAGACTATGCCGGGGCCTAGCAAACACAGAAGTGGATGCTCACAGTCAGCTAATGGATGGATCACAGGGCTCCCAATGGAGGAGCTAGAGAAAGTACCCAAGGAGCTAAAGGGATCTTCAACCCTATAGGTGGAACAACATTATGAACTAACCAGTACCCCTGAGCTCTTGACTCTAGCTGCATATGTATCAAAAGATGGCCTAGTCGGCCATCACTGGAAAGAGAGGCCCATTGGACACGCAGACTTTGTGTGCCCCGGTACAGGGGAACGCCAGGGCCAAAGGGGGGGAGTGGGTGGGTACGGGAGTGGGGGTGGGTGGGTAAGGGGGACTTTTGGTATAGCATTGGAAATGTAAATGAGCTAAATACCTAATAAAAAATGGAAAAAAAAAAAAAAAAAATAAAGTCTAGGATGAAATTTCTTCTTTAGCAGTTTCAAGGCTGCATTAACTCGATCACCACAGCTCGTGATGAAGCACACATAAGACAGATGGCGTTAGAAGACTGAACTTATTGTTGGCTAACTGTTCCACATTGAACCGTGCCCATTTGTATCCCTTCCCTTTCAGTTCTACATACTTAGGCTTTATTGTGTGCACACAGGTGTCAGAATATCTACACAAAAGTAAGGCAGATGTTTATAAAATTTGAGAAACTAATGCTTAGAGTTTAAGCTTGTGACACATCATTTTCTCTTTCAGGCTTGAAGGTCTCACTTTACAGACAGTGCTGCCTAACGTGATAGATTTGATTTATTAAATTAATTTTTAGCTGTCAACTCTCAAAAGAATGTAGGCTCAAAAAGGTCAGAGATTCTGTTGTTGAAGTTTTCTGTTGTGGTGGTTTTTTTATACACATTCAAACCTCAGCAATTTGAAAGTAGTGCCTGGCACATACAACGCACTTAATAAATATTTATAGAATGAATGACACAGTCAAATAGCCTCTTAAATGAAGAAACACACACAGCTAATTCATAATGTTTATGTATCTACATAAAATCTGAGCCTCACAGAGTTTGTCTTAAAAGTCCGGTTGAGATCAATAGTGCTTAGAAGATACAATATAATTAATATAATTTGGCTTGGAGGAATTTATACTTTGGTTAAGGAATCAAAACTAAACCACAACAATGCTTTCCTAATATACAAATTTAAAATAAACCATCAGGTTGTCACGTGAGTGGACCATTGATAAGACAGATTCTACAGGAAGAAAAACAAAGAAAACCTTATAACGTGACCTTTATAGAGAGCTTCTTCAGGAAGATGGATTTGGAAGCAGTCTTTGAAGCAGAAGAGGAAATCCTCCAGCACGGAGGCAGGGGAAAGCAAAAAGAATACACAAGGCTTTGAAATACTCGCTTACAACAAGATATAGTAAGACAAGCTTGAAGGAAATAAACTTGATGGGAACCCACAGATTTGTGCTGCATATATTATGGGACATTTGTGACGTGCTGGGTTTCAGATACAGAATTTCTGCACTCACCGATACTCCAGAAAACATTTATGGGGTGTTTATTGCATGCTAGAAATTATATAGGTATTGAACAAAAGAAAATCAATAAAATCTTTATTCCCATAAAGCTTACACTCTAGTGGGAGAGAGAAAAAATTATGGGAATAAACACAGCTTTTCCTGTAGCTCTCAGTGTTTGAAAGACAGACAACATGACAACTCCAAGAAAGTTCCATAGATCACAGAGTCAGAGAAAGGTTTCTTAGGTAGACGTGTGTGTGGTGATGCTTTGAAGGACAGTGTCTTACTATTGTGTACCCCAAACAAGTTCAGGCCGGGTAGGCCCTGCTGTACTTTGCCCCAGAATACATTGGGACAATAAAACCTACCTACATTTGATAATTACTACAGGCAGAGAAATCTTTACTGTTGTTCAGAGTTGGAAGTGTGTGGAGCCCAATGTAAGCAGAGTGTTGAGGAAGTTCCAAGGTTTTTAGGTGCGTTGTTTGGAGAGGGATGTGTGCTCACAGTATGTGCAAGTAAAGAAACAAGTCTGCCATATTTGCCCAAGGTAGGCAAAAGATTTCAGTTAATCCCTGGATATGAACACAGAAGGGCTTGGGAAAGAAACTGCAGAGATCAGGGACAGAATAACCACAGAGGGTATACCTTACAGAAATGTAGGACACTGTCTGCCCTGCTGAGGTGCATGACACACAAACACAACAAGACAGCAAAAGACCTGAGTACTCTACATTGGACAAAAATCTATAGGGATTAAATAAATAAAATTTAAGAGACAATTACAGCTCTGCCTGCCCCAAATCTTACTGAAAATCATAGTCACGGTTTCAAGAAACTCAACAAAAACATTAAGAAAATCACACCAAGACATACCAAATTACTAAAAAAAAAAAAAAAAAAAAAAAAAAAAAAAAGGGAAAAAAGGGATAAAGACACAATCATGAAAGAACAGGAGAAAACATTCTCTGTCTTCATTGAAGGAAGACAAAGAACAGATCACTTTTTTTTGGAAGCACGTGATCTAGAAGGAAGTCTAGAGATGAAATGCTACAGAGAAAGAAATCCAATTCCGTAAGTCATAGTACTGACCAATCCAATGATGGAACTGCAAAACCATCTCACTACATGCTGTAAATGGGCTGGGCAAGATCGTCCCCCCATTTATGAGAGAAACTACAGCCAACAGGCAGAAGGAAAGTTTTGTCACTTGACAACATCAGAAAATAAAATATAAACTAAACTAAAATGTACCTCCCCGCTTACTCTGAAGGACTTAAACAGTAGTCCCTTCTATCAGAGACAGGAGAAGTGTGACCACTCTCAGTTTTATATTCTTATATTTACAGGAAGAACTGTATTTATCCTCTAAATGTCCAAGATAATAATGAAACAAGAAAAAAAGGAAAAAGTACTTAAAACTAAAGTTATTTTATACAAATATGACTACAACTGGCTACCCACATAGAAAACTCTGGCAAATAAAATAAATGAGTAGGCTTAGTATATTCTAGTTATAATATACTAATATACTAAAGTTAATGTGCAAAAAAAACCCCAAAACAAACAAACAAAAACCCAACCTATTTTCTGTATGCCAGTAGTGATTGTGAACACTGAGATTTTGAAAAGCTCAGCTGGTAATAACACTGCCATTATAATAGCTCTAGAATATGGAATACTTGGGGGATGATTTAACGAAGTATATGCAAGAAATGTCCAGTGAAAACTACTACACCTTGATAGTCCAATAGAGCATCCTAGTGCGATAGAGCAGCCCTCTTCTGTTCTAGCTCTCAGAGGCAGGCTATCACCAACCCCCATACAGCAGGATGTCGGTAATTGACTTACCTTTTATAATTTCATAATTATGTGAAATTCTTCACTTAATATTTAGTTTTAGAGTTTTATGGTGAAATCATGCTGCATTTTTTTCTTTTATGCATTTACTAAGATGGATTTGGGGGGGGGGTTGTTCTCCATTCTTTTGGTGGGGTTTTCATATTATTGACTAGTAAATCTTGAACCATCCTTGCATCCCGGAAATAAATCCCACTTGATTAGGGTAGGTGATCCTTTTAATGTGCTATTGCTTTTGGTTTGCTAGTGTTTCGCTGAGAACTTTAGTATTTGTGTTCAAATAATTTTAAAGGAAAAGTTTTGTAAGTTAGAGGTTCAATAGAAGATAAGTATACAAAATTTATCAAAATTAGTAGTCACTAGAATGTAAGTTAAAAGAATGCCATGCAAGTAAATAGCTATGAAATGTCATGGCTTAAAGTATGGAGAATATTAAGTGTCCCCTGGAATTCTCATATATTGCTGATGAGAATACAAAGTAGTTAGTACTGCTACTTTAGAGAACAATTTGACAGTTATTCATGAAGCTAAATGACAGACATTATAATCCCTAGCTAACATCCAAAAAATAAAAAAGAAAAAAGAAATTAAAACCTTTGTTCACACAGACTTGTATGTTAATGTTAGTAGCAATTTATTTGTAATAATGAAAACCAGGAACAGTTTTAGTACCCATTTCCAGCTACATTCTTTGGTATATTCATTTAAGTAGTCCTGTTCCTTAATAGAAAAGGAAAATAACCCTCTGCTATTTGCAATAAAATGGATGAATCTTAAAATATTATACTAAGTGTAAAAAGACAGACCAGAGACTATATATATGTTCTTAAGCTTATATAAAATTATAAGGAAAACAATTGGACTGTATATACACAGGATAAATGGAAGATGCGGGTGGGTGGCAACTCCACAATAGAACAAGAGAGCTCCTGATGTGACCAAACTGTGACAATATCATGGTTGATAGACACACAACTGTAGGCATTTGTACATTAAACCATATATGTAAACTGGTGAAATTTATTTTCTATAATGTTTAGAATTTTTGCTCTTAATTTGCATATAGTAGCTCCTTACATTTCTGTGATGTTTCAGTACTTAGCAATTAAGTCAGGATGATCAGCATATTTTTTCACCCCAGACATTAGCACTGATTTGTGTCTTTTCTGAAACACTCATTGCATTACTGCTCACCATCACCATCTCCCTGCTCTATATAGAATTGGGAAGTTGCTCCATCTATGCAACTCTACCCCCTAACAAAGCTCTCTCCATCCCCCTCCTCAGACCCTCTCTGATCTCTTGATAACTGCTTTTTTTACTCTCTGTTTCTGTGAAAAACAGTTTATTTAATGTTCATTTTAAAAATGTAATTCCTAAGTCTTGATTACAAGGTCTATTTAACAATGAGACCGGCTATGAACCCCAAAATATGCTTGACATTTAATAAAGAAGAAACAAGTAAATAAATTAATAAATGGATGAGTGGCAGGCAAAGAACTGAAAATCTCATAACAGAATGCTTCATACAGTGTGTTTGCCTGAAGTTCTGGATTACATCACCTACAACGAGTGTTATTGAGGTCTTTGGAAGCTCACTGCAGAGCCCTGTTTTCTGGGTGGTTGGTTACTTTACACGGTTCTTTATAAGACATTTTTACTTCCTAGCATTCTTTCTTGGCTTTTGGCTTCTAGCCAATAAAAAAAAAGCAACCCTTGCAAGATTTTTTTCCGCACAAATCTTGATGTCCTTCTTACTACTCACGACGCCTGCCATTTCGTTCCACTGACCGCTCAGTGTCCAAGTCACACTCTTCAGGAGCTTGTGCCATTGTGTTTCTTTTGCAATTTTAGACCCATGTCTGGGTGACCTGGGAATAAAGTTGGGTACCACAGTGAACCACTTCATATATAATTCAATCTTTAATAACCCCAAATTGAGTCTTTTATCTATTGTCTCCTCAAAAGAAAACTAATTTTGGTTGTCAACAAAGCCTGAGCCAGCAACATAGATTCAGCAGTCAGCCTTTACTTTGTTTCGCACTTCCCAAAACTATTTAAGCCTCTTTTCTTCACAAGAGCACTATAGAGGTTGCACATGTGCACACCACTCATAATCTCCAGGGCCAGGGAAATGGCTTCATGAATAAAAGTACCTGAGGACCTGAGATCCAGCCACAGGACTGGTGGAAAGAGAGTAGAATCTTGAGTGTTGTCCCCTGACCTCCAAAAGCACACACGCAGGCATGCACACACACACACACACACACACACACACACACACACACACACACACACACAGACAACAAAAGAAATCACGTTTTTACCAAGAAAGAAAAATTTCAGTGAGGAGTTCACTTAGTTCTGCCACATTCTGCATTGCAAAGTTAAGGGGACATCACATGAGACACTTGGCTTCTTTTAACCATTTACATCCCAGAAAGCATTAACAAAAGGCTAAGCAGTCCAAGAGACCTTCCTTTCCTTTCTTTTTTTTTTTCATTTCTCCTTTGTTTATTTACAACACAACACAACAACACAGATTGTTTCTGAGTTCTTTAACCAAAAGCAGAGACCTTCCTTTCTTAATTCCTATTTCTCTTCAGCCATCTTCAGTGTTGTGGGCTTTGGATATCTTTATTCTGTTTTTCCATGAATACATTATAACATTCTGAGCTCCTATGTTAATTTCCCATTGCTGAGTAATGAAACATCAAGACTTCAGGACTTGAGAACACTTTCACAGTGTTTCTAGGCCAGAACTCTGACCACTTGGACTATAGAGGACTTGCCTAGCCTATGCATCTCTCCCCCATCACACACACACCTGAGCTCTAGTTGTTATGAAAATTAAAGATGAAGTTGGGGGGGGGTGTCTTGATGCTGCTTTGATTGGAAGCTTGATTTGGGAAGAATCCACTTCAAGCTCATTTGCATTTCTAGAAAGTGCCTTATGGCTGGCTCCAGTGGAACAGAGTAGCACTTTCTTGCTGGCAACTGTTTCCTGCCTTTTGTGTGCTGCTGGGACTTCCTAACCTACTTAGTAGATGTTGCAGTAAGATTGCATGAGCAAGTTGACTTCTTATAGTCCAATATGGAAGTTATTACAGTAAGTTTCTGGTCTTTCTGTCTAATTTGTTTTACATATATTTTATTTACTGGGTATGTGGAAATGCAAAAAATTATTGATCCATCTAACTTGGTTTAGAAGTGTCCTGGCCCATCTATTTTGATCTCTGTGATTCTCCCATGAACTCGCTCATTGTCTCTAACTTGTATGAACCATGCTGCTGTTCTTCCATCTGCTTCCATCTGTTCCCACCAGAGTTCCCATTGTGTGTGTGTGTGTGTGTGTGTGTGTGTGTGTGTGTGCACATATCCAACTAGTTTCTTCAGATAGTATTCATGAATGCATAGGCCACAGAGAAGGTCCTATGTAAGGAGAACATGTGCCATGCATGACCTGGGAGAACAGTATGTAAATTGTAACACCTGAGCTGCCACAGAGGAAAGACATTTTACAGTGCCCATAATATTTATTTTAACCAAGATGTTAATTGGATGTCTCTTGAATAACCCAAACTATTCTACCCAAATTCAATCAGATATACTATAAAGTATATGGGCTTGCTGCTAAATTTAGGATTATCTACTTTGGAGGCCTGGTCCCATCATTTTTTGGGTGAGTCTTACAGTGTATAATGATGACTGAATGACCCATGTGAAGGTGTGTTGGCTCTCATGTCTGACTGATGCCATCTTTCTGTGAGGCACCACAAGCATGTGTTTTGTGACAACCATATATGAGTTTGTGGAGAGGACAGCTTACATCTGTGTGCACTTCCTACTTTCTCTTTAAACAAGAAATGCTATTTTTAATAGCAACCATTTCTATTTCTTTAACCATTTAAGAGCTGCCTGGTTGTCCTGGCACACACAGGGATATGACTTCAGAAAACATCTCGTATTCTTCCTGTGAGAGTTAGTTGAATTTGAAGTCAGTCACAGGCTCTGGGGAGGTTGTCAGCCTGCTTCACCTTCACACAGAAGATACGTGGGAGCAGTATTTTTGCCCAGTCACTAATTAAATGTGCTTTTATCTAGTAGAGTCACTAAAGATAGAGATATCAAGGTCTGAAGTAACTCGGACCCTCTACAATACACTCAAAACAGCAGGGGAAAAAAAAGGCCACTTCTCCCAGTCATATGGTCATTGCTGCAAGTTATCACCCAAGTCAAAAAATCCAAAAAGTAATTGATAAATGAGAAGAAGAGATTAGAATAAGATGAGTTAAAGTCTACGAATTTAGACATTGAGGCACATTTTTTTTCTCATGCTAGCTGATTGTCAAACATAAAGAATAAGGACCCATACTTACAAATACTCTACAGTAGTCTCAGACAACAAACACAAAAAGTGTGGGTACTGGAATTTTGTCAGGTTTCCTTAAACATGAATTCTAACTTCTTAAGACAATGACAAATCCTTGGAGATCTTAGAGGAAAAAAAATCATTTGAAGCCTAAGTTTCTATAACCAGTTAATTGTCAATCAAATGGAAGAATAAAATCAAGACGTTTTTGACTAGGAAGAAATTTAAAAACTACCCTCCCAGATATATTCTATTAAAAAATCTTGCATATGTACTTCTGTAAAAATATGCCACAAAGAAAACATATGTCTCTCCTGTCAGTGACAAAAAAGAAAACAGTTAGAAATTCACAAAAAGAAGCCAAATGCTTTATCACAGAGTCACTCAAGTGTGAATAAAATTATAATGTAGCATGATTTGGAGTTATTGACCAATTTTAAAAGATGCCAGTTTTCTTTGATGCTTGAAGCATTCATCATTAAATGTCATATATTTAATGACATGAGATTACATCCTCCCCCCCCCCCCACCCGCCACCGGGTAGTACCACCAAGCCTCTTAGCTTTGCAGTAAATAATTGCACACGGGAATAAACTTCCAACTTCTCTTTAAAGGCATTCGGCTTTTCAAATCGACTTATATACAGCACTCAAAGATCTAATTAGAGGCCAAAAGGCAAAGGTTTCCACATCTTAATAATATTAAAATTTATACAGAAGTCCAGATGTTATAATGGGAAATAGAATTGGCTACAGCCAGGTCAAAAAAAATTTTTTGTTTGTTTTTGTTTGTTTGCTGGCTTGTTTGTTTTTTAATTAGGCATTCTTTAAGTTATTAGTTGAAGGCTCATTAATGGCCTCTTTCTTCACAAAGAATGATGATAATCTAAAAATAGATCCAAGTCTACAGCAATCCCTGCCCCAGGTCTTTCAGAGCATTGGGAACTAGAAACATCGTCTAAGAAATCCTTTCCTCCACCTGCAGTGCCTCCACCCACTACCAGGACTCTCCTGGGGCCTCACCAGCTTTTCCTTTCCTCATAGTTCTTTAGGGAACAATCATAAGTCATTCTCAACTTTGAGGTTTCATGATAGCCTACACTTATAGAGCCAAGCCTATGATGAGCTTCCGTACTGATGTCTCAAGTATATCATGAGAATCATCTTCCCAGAAAATGAAAATACACTCTTGAATCTGACTAGCAAACTGAAAGTATAAATTCATTAGCATATTACTTTTTTTCCTTAGAATTTGTAACAGATAAGCCTTAAAATCTCATTCCCACATTCACAGTTTTTTGGTTCAACGGTTGGTAACAGGCTACTTGACATCACACAGATAAAGGTAACAGTGGCACAAACATCTTTAACATACAACTATCAGATAATCTAGGACATAGACAGCCAGGCAACAGATGACAGAAGAGAGAGAATAAAAGGTAGTATAAGGTATTATGGGATGCATCATGTCTCTCTATATGTCACTGGCCAGAATATAGTCACGGATTCACACATAGTTGCAAAAGAATCTGAAAATATTAAGTATGATCGAATTAATTTCCCAGGTGGAAGAGTGAAACCAGCTTGGCAAACAGCTACCCAGGCTGAAGAATATTATTTCAATATTATTTATTATATGCATGAAGAATATTATTTCAAGTGTTTTTAAAAACTTGAAATGCTTGCAAGATGGTTAACTGCTGATTCGGTCCTGTCTTGTCATTCAGTCTGCAAGCATCTGAAGGGTGGGAATGATTGCTTAAGCATCATCACTGCCTTCGTACCTGCACTTGCACAAGTAGGTGTTTGAGAAAATCTTGAAGGAATTAATTTTCTTGATTATGTTCTAGTAGCAGGACAAATTATTGCAGCTACCAAAGTGAAAAATAATCTCCTTTTTCAATGCAAAGATAAAGCCAAGTATTTTGAACTGATTATATTTTTATTAAAATAACCATAATACAATGAACCCATAATTGGTTATTCCAAATAATAGCTGAGCTAGTGAATCTCAATATTTGTTTTATTATTGAATGCACAAGGAATGGGAGAGACTGCAAAACGTGCCACATTCTCTCATTTTCCTTGAGAGAACAAAAACATGCAGAAAATGCTTAATGATACAATGAATTCGTAATTTTCTAATTTGCTACAAAAGCAGCAGTATTTATCAGGTGCTGCTTACATGTGTATGCGGCAACAAGCCATTAAAGTAATGGCCCTAACTCTCATAAATCAACCAAACAAACATGTCCTCCAGTGCAGCAATGGTTATAGAGGGGCCTCATGCTCCAGCACAGAGAACCCAAGGAAAGGATGGCCAAGAGACAGTAACTGATGGAAAACAGACTTCACATATAGAACCAAAAAAAAAAAAAATCACTGAAGCCAACGGACACCACTTGTGAATCACAAATACGAATGGGGTAGAACAGGTAGTAAAGATAAAAAGAAAAATCCAGAGGGCATTCATTGGCTATTCCTCTTTATGGGTCATTAGAATGGTATTTATTAAAAATAAATAGGTAACACCTAAAATACTTTAAATATGTGAGGAAGTATAAGATATAAAAGTTCTTTGACAAGCATATGAAACAAACACTCTTTATCAACAGCGATTATTTAAATATGACTATCATGAAACTACCAAAAGTGAGGACCAGAGAGTGGCCTGCTCAAAACAGTGACGGTTGGGTTACAGTTAATGAGTAAAGGCAAGGTCAATGTCTTGACCATGAGGTAAGTGGCTAATGTAGTGTTCAGGACAAGATGTGAGGGAGGACAGGAGGCAAGAAACGGGTGCATTTGATGAATATGTTCCTCAACTTACAAGATTAATTATGTTCATACAAAACCATTGAAGTCTGAAATAACTCATCAAAATTCATTTCAGGTTGGGGAAATGGCTCAATATGTAGAACACTTGCCATGCAAGCATTGGGCACTAAGTTCAAATCCCCAGAACCCACATAAATCCTGGCCTAGTAACATGTATCTGTAATCTAAGTGCTCCTATGGTGAGAAGTGAGGTAAAGACCAGAGACACTTCAGAAGTTCCAGGGCAACTAGCCAGGCACATACTGTGGGGAAAATAGGAGATTCTGCCTCAAACAAGGTTGACAGGGAGGAAAGACACTGGCAGTTGTCCTCTGACATCTACGTGTAAACCAAAGAAAATAAAACATCTCTCTCTCTCTCTCTCTCTCTCTCTCTCTCTCCATTTTAATGCCTAAGGTACTGAATGGTACAGGTTTGAAACACAATACAACACAGAGCATTTCTTGTTAACCCCATGCTCAAATGGCTGTCTGAGAAGTTCAGCTTACTCCTGCCCAGCATTAGAAAAGAACATTGAACTGCGCGTCACTAAAGCCCGACAAAAGATCCAAAGACAAAACCCATCAGAGGATGATGTCTAGCAAATTGATATCATTTTCACACCATCACAAATTTGAAACATTCTAAATGCATTAGACTAAGCCAGGAAAGAGCTGTACATATGTGCAACCCAATAGACAATAAGACAGTAAGACTGACTGAGGACTGACACTGAGCAAGGAAAAGCCACCAAGATCCCAAAGACGGGGACTCAGATGATAACTACTACACCAAGACCTTCTTCTAGTTATGTCCTCTGAAACCCAAAGTGTGGAGAACCTTTGGGGTGCTGCTTGGGAGGAATCTGACATTAGGCCATGACAAAGAATTAAGTTCAGGCAGGGACCTGACATTGTCCAAGGACAAGGAAGTAAGAATCTGATTTTAGGGTAGAACAAAGAAGTAGGCTCAGATATCTTGATCATTCTTAGAAACAGCGATCACCGGAGTGATCATGGGGCTTTGTGTTTATTGTCTTGCTTGTTCCTTGACTATTGTCTCAGAATTGACTGGGATCTTGCTACTATGTTGTCTAGCTGTCTTTTTTTCTTTTCAATCCTCACTCCTGAGCTGGAGAACCTGTTGACAGACTGAGCAGGGTTGGTCACCAAAGCTGTTTTGTTTTGTCTTTTCAATGAGGAAATGTTGGAAATGGTTTGAAAACCCAAGAAGGCTGCAAAGATACTTGAGAGAAAATAGTCTCCAAATGACATGATGTGGTTGAAGGGAAAACAGTTCCCTGAGGAAAAGCTAAGAAAGCACAAATTTTGCAGATGGTGGTCTGAGGTGTTCTGCCTCAGTGAAGAATCTTGTGAAAGCAGGAAGCATGCCTTCCGACCAGGATGCTTTAGGATGCCTTCAATGGCTGACCAGAGTTGTCAGAAGCCATGCAAGACCCCAGGAAGCTGTGAGGGGTTTTGACCTTTCTTTCATACCCCGAAGAGTGTGTCAACCTGAACATTTAAGTTTGTGAGCCCAGAGATGAAAATTATTTCAGATGACAATTGTGACATAAAAATATTTAAGTCTCACTCACAAACTTTTGTTTTATGGTTGGGAAGTCCTTCATTTAAAAAAAAATCAAAGCTTGAAGTCCCAGTAATAATGAGACCATCGAATTATGAGACCTGAGGATGTCCGTAGGGGGCTGGATCACTGGATTAAAACAGAACCAGTCTTAGATGTTCACAGGATACTCAGGGGTTTGTGTTGGCATTTGCTATATTCTGAACTGCCAGGTATGAGGGCAAAGTGGGGATAAGGAGAAAATTATCCAATGCTTATTTCTCTGTGTATGTGCATGTGAGCGGGTGTGTGCCTGTAGCGAGCAGAAGAAGCATCCAATCGCATAGAGCTGCAGTTTTAAGAGCTTGTAAGCCTCCCAGCATGGCTGCTAGAAGCTGAATCTTGGTTCCCTGGAAGAAGAAACCTTTCAACAACAGAGCTATCTCTCCAGCTTACTCCCCATTACATTTTTTTTGCACCCAGATCCCTATGTGATTGTTTCCTGTTTCTTACACCCATATATGTCAAATACACTTCATAAGGGCATTCCTCAGAAACTGTCTACAAGAGAAACTCAACCGCAGGACCATGGCTATAGGAACCCGATACTCATATACATCGATTTCGAATTATGACTTTTAGGCTTTATAACTGCAATCCAGAGTAGGAAATGTGGTTTGCATTTTAGTTTGGTATACAGACACATTATTAAAACTGAGCATATACAAAATGAAGTTTTGATGAAAATAATAGTTGTTCTTAGAATGCAAAATGTATTCAACATTTTTGTTCTATTTTGTATATGAAATGTTTGTCAAGAGTTAGTAAACTGATTTTGTAATCCATCAAGGGTTCACAAATAGCATCTTGGAAAAACCTTCTGAAAGGCAATACTCTTTTTAATTCTACTATTCAGTGTAGAATTTTAGTTCTTTAGTCTCTAAAAAAGATCTATCAAAATCCTTAAAGAAATAATAACCAGAATAAGATTTAAAATATAGTAATCATAGCAGCTAACTGTTGGCACCTGAATTAAATGTGTTGCATTCTCCCTCATATTTAACCATCAAGACTAACTACCCTCCAAGTTAGGTGCCTTTAAAGGATGCATCTCTCACTTCACAAAGAATGGGATTTCATCTTACTAACCTATTATATTGCTCACCCTTTGCCAGTTTTGTCATTGCAGTTTGCTGAGTACGAAGGGACCCAGCAGTGTACAAGACATGATAGACACCTTTGGGGACTTCTACTCCATTGCAATCACCCTCCTGCACACGTCCCGTTTCCCAGTACGGACATTTTTATGTTCGTTCTTGTAGCAAGTCAACGTCTTAAGGTAGCACAGGATAAACTTCATCAGAAAACTCACACAATAGCTTACAGAATTCTCATGCTTTTATCTGTTCCTATTTTCTACTCTCCGCTATCAGATGGCTTCTGTCACCTCAAAATGCTATTGCCAGTCATCTCATTTAACATTGTTAGTGGCAGCCAGAGAAACTTAGAGAGATCACCATTTCATCAATTATCTCCAGCAGGGAGGACTTGGTGCTTTTTAAATAGGACCACAATATCAAGTTCATCTACACTATTAGTGAAGTCTTTATCACTGTCAAGTTCAGAAAGGGCTAAAGCACTGAAGGTGGTTTTGCCTTTGCATATGGGGAAGCAGCTCATTTTCTTGTCTTTTTAGTGCTTGGGTTTCATCTCTAAGAGAACCACAACTCAAAATCAGGTCTAGGCAGAACTGTGGGGTGACTATTCTGTAGGTCAATCTAATAGTTAGTCAGCATTTACGGATTCTTCACATGTTCAAAGCCCTGCGCTGAAATAAAGTACTATATGAACCTTCAAAGGGATTAGAAGTCTTAGGTGATTGTCAGTGCTGTTCATCAAAGGTTTCCCTTCTTCCCAGGTGTACAGATATGTCACGTTGCTCCGCCTGTGGCAGATAGGTGTGGCAAAATGACCTGTTTCACTGATGAGCAGCGGTAGAGTTTTAAAAGCCAGTGAGCAAGGGACCACTTCTCTTTCCCGAAGTGGTACCAATTAGCAATGGTCTAATCAGTAGCATCCCTTTCAGTTTGGGTCCCAAAGTGAGACAAAGTAGCAAAAAACTATAACTGTCCTACAATGCATATATGATACAAGTAGTGATTTTAAAAGATTTTCTAACAAGCTTTGAGGATATTAGAGTTTTATCAGTCAGGGCACAACTCAAACGTGGCCATGTTAAGAATCTCTAGGAAGATCCGGGCAGTGGTGGCGCACACCTTTAATCCCAGCACTTGGGAGGCAGAGGCAGGTGGATTTCTGAAAAACCAAAAAAAAAAAGAAAAGAAAAAAAAAGAAGAAAATAATAAAAGGAATCTCTAGGGAGATTATAAAACATCCTTTAAAATATACCATCTCCAAATTCCAGCCCAGGCTACTATACCCAGCCAAACTCTCAATTACCATAGATGGAGAAACCAAAGTATTCCACGACAAAACCAAATTCTCACATTATCTCTCCACGAATCCAGCCCTTCAAAGGTTAATAACAGAAAAAAACCAATACAAGAACGGGAACAATGCCCTAGAAAAAACAAGAAGGTAATCCCTCAACAAACCTAAAAGAAGACAGCCACAAGAACAGAATGCCAACTTTAACAACAAAAATAACAGGAAGCAACAATTACTTTTCCTTAATATCTCTTAACATCAATGGTCTCAACTCCCCAATAAAAAGACATAGACTAACAAACTGGCTACACAAACAAGACCCAACATTTTGCTGTTTACAGGAGACACATCTCAGAGAAAAAGATAGACACTACCTCAGAATAAAAGGCTGGAAAACAATTTTCCAAGCAAATGGTATGAAGAAACAAGCTGGAGTAGCCATCCTAATATCTGATAAGATTGACTTCCAACCCAAAGTCATCAAAAAAGACAAGGAGGGGCACTTTGTTCTCATCAAAGGTAAAATCCTCCAAGAGGAACTCTCAATTCTGAATATCTATGCGCCAAATACAAGGGCAGCCACATTCATTAAAGAAACTTTAGTAAAGCTCAAAGCACACATTGCACCTCAAACAATAATAGTGGGAGACTTCAACACACCACTTTCACCAATGGACAGATCATGGAAACAGAAACTAAACAGGGACACACTGAAACTAACAGAAGTGATGAAACAAATGGATCTGACAGATATCTACAGAACATTTTATCCTAAAACAAAAGGATATACCTTCTTCTCAGCACCTCACGGGACCTTCTCCAAAATTGACCATATAATTGGTCACAAAACAGGCCTCAACAGATACAAAAATATTGAAATTGTCCCATGTATCCTATCAGACCACCATGGCCTAAGACTGATCTTCAATAACAACATAAATAATGGAAAGCCAACATTCACGTGGAAACTGAACAACACTCTTCTCAATGATACCTTGGTCAAGGAAGGAATAAAGAAAGAAATTAAAGACTTTTTAGAGTTTAATGAAAATGAAGCCACAACGTACCCAAACCTTTGGGACACAATGAAAGCATTTCTAAGAGGGAAACTCATAGCTCTGAGTGCCTCCATGAAGAAACAGGAGAGAGCACATACTAGCAGCTTGACAACACATCTAAAAGCTCTAGAAAAAAAGGAAGCAAATTCACCCAAGAGGAGTAGACGGCAGGAAATAATCAAACTCAGGGGTGAAATCAACCAAGTGGAAACAAGAAGAACTATTCAAAGAATTAACCAAACGAGGAGTTGGTTCTTTGAGAAAATCAACAAGATAGATAAACCCTTAGCTAGACTCACTAGAGGGCACAGAGACAAAATCCTAATTAACAAAATCAGAACTGAAAAGGGAGACATAACAACAGATCCTGAAGAAATCCAAAACACCATCAGATCCTTCTACAAAAGGCTATACTCAACAAAACTGGAAAACCTGGACGAAATGGACAAATTTCTGGACAGATACCAGGTACCAAAGTTGAATCAGGATCAAGTTGACCTTCTAAACAGTCCCATATCCCCTAAAGAAATAGAAGCAGTTATAAATAGTCTCCCAGCCAAAAAAAGCCCAGGACCAGACGGGTTTAGTGCAGAGTTCTATCAGACCTTCAAAGAAGATCTAATTCCAGTTCTGCACAAACTTTTTCACAAGATAGAAGTAGAAAGTACTCTACCCAACTCATTTTATGAAGCCACTATTACTCTGATACCTAAACCACAGAAAGATCCAACAAAGATAGAGAACTTCAGACCAATTTCTCTTATGAATATTGATGCAAAAATCCTCAATAAAATTCTCGCTAACCGAATCCAAGAACACATTAAAGCAATCATCCATCCTGACCAAGTAGGTTTTATTCCAGGAATGCAGGGATGGTTTAATATACGAAAATCCATCAATGTAATCGACTATATAAACAAACTCAAAGACAAAAACCACATGATCATCTCGTTGGATGCAGAAAAAGCATTTGACAAGATCCAACACCCATTCATGATAAAAGTTCTGGAAAGATCAGGAATTCAAGGCCCATACCTAAACATGATAAAAGCAATCTACAGCAAACCAGTAGCCAACATCAAAGTAAATGGAGAGAAGCTGGAAGCAATCCCACTAAAATCAGGGACTAGACAAGGCTGCCCACTTTCTCCCTACCTTTTCAACATAGTACTTGAAGTATTAGCCAGAGCAATTCGACAACAAAAGGAGATCAAGGGGATACAAATTGGAAAGGAGGAAGTCAAAATATCACTTTTTGCAGATGATATGATAGTATATATAAGTGACCCTAAAAATTCCACCAGAGAACTCCTAAACCTGATAAACAGCTTCGGTGAAGTAGCTGGATATAAAATTAACTCAAACAAGTCAATGGCCTTTCTCTACACAAAGAATAAACAGGCTGAGAAAGAAATTAGGGAAACAACACCCTTCTCAATAGTCACAAATAATATAAAATATCTCGGCGTGACTCTAACTAAGGAAGTGAAAGATCTGTATGATAAAAACTTCAAGTCTCTGAAGAAAGAAATTAAAGAAGATCTCAGAAGATGGAAAGATCTCCCATGCTCATGGATTGGCAGGATCAATATTGTAAAAATGGCTATCTTGCCAAAAGCAATCTACAGATTCAATGCAATCCCCATCAAAATTCCAACTCAATTCTTCAACGAATTAGAAGGAGCAATTTGCAAATTCATCTGGAATAACAAAAAACCTAGGATAGCAAAAACTCTTCTCAAGGATAAAAGAACCTCTGGTGGAATCACCTAAAGCTTTACTACAGAGCAATTGTGGTAAAAACTGCATGGTACTGGTATAGAGACAGACAAGTAGACCAATGGAATAGAATTGAAGACCCAGAAATGAACCCACACACCTATGGTCACTTGATCTTCGACAAGGGAGCTAAAACCATCCAGTGGAACAAAGACAGCATTTTCAACAAATGGTGCTGGCACAACTGGTTGTTATCATGTAGAAGAATGCGAATCGATCCATACTTATCTCCTTGTACTAAGGTCAAATCTAAATGGATCAAAGAACTTCACATAAAACCAGAGACACTGAAACTTATAGAGGAGAAAGTGGGGAAAAGCCTTGAAGATATGGGCACAGGGGAAAAATTCCTGAACAGAACAGCAATGGCTTGTGCTGTAAGATTGAGAATTGACAAATGGGACCTAATGAAACTCCAAAGTTTCTGCAAGGCAAAAGACACCGTCAATAAGACAAAGAGACCACCAACAGATTGGGAAAGGATCTTTACCTATCCTAAATCAGATAGGGGACTAATATCCAACATATATAAAGAACTCAAGAAGGTGGACTTCAGAAAATCAAACAACCCCATTAAAAAATGGGGCTCAGAACTGAACAAAGAATTCTCACCTGAGGAATACCGAATGGCAGAGAAGCACCTGAAAAAATGTTCAACATCCTTAATCATCAGGGAAATGCAAATCAAAACAACCCTGAGATTCCACCTCACACCAGTCAGAATGGCTAAGATCAAAAATTCAGGTGACAGCAGATGCTGGCGAGGATGTGGAGAAAGAGGAACACTCCTCCATTGTTGGTGGGATTGCAGGCTTGTACAACCACTCTGGAAATCCATCTGGCGGTTCCTCAGAAAATTGGACATAGTACTACCGGAGGATCCAGCAATACCTCTCCTGGGCATATATCCAGAAGATGCCCCAACTGGTAAGAAGGACACATGCTCCACTATGTTCATAGCAGCCTTATTTATAATAGCCAGAAGCTGGAAAGAACCCAGATGCCCCTCAACAGAGGAATGGATACAGAAAATGTGGTACATCTACACAATGGAGTACTACTCAGCTATTAAAAAAAATGAATTTATGAAATTCCTAGCCAAATGGATGGACCTGGAGGGCATCATCCTGAGTGAGGTAACACATTCACAAAGGAACTCACACAATATGTACTCACTGATTAGTGGATATTAGCCCCAAACCTAGGATACCCAAGATATAAGATACAATTTCCTAAACACATGAAACTCAAGAAAAATGAAGACTGAAGTGTGGACACTATGCCCCTCCTTAGAAGTGGGAACAAAACACCCTTGGAAGGAGTTACAGAGACAAAGTTTGGAGCTGAGATGAAAGGATGGACCATGTTGAGACTGCCTTATCCAGGGATCCACCCCATAATCAGCATCCAAACGCTGACACCATTGCATACACTAGCAAGATTTTATCGTAAGGACCCAGATGTAGCTGTCTCTTGTGAGACTATGCCGGGGCCTAGCAAACACAGAAGTGGATGCCCACAGTCAGCTAATGGATGGATCACAGGGCTCCCAATGGAGGAGCTAGAGAAAGTACCCAAGGAGCTAAAGGGATCTGCAACCCTATAGGTGGATCAACATTATGAACTAACCAGTACCCCGGAGCTCTTGACTCTAGCTGCATATGTATCAAAAGATGGCCTAGTCGGCCATCACTGGAAAGAGAGGCCCATTGGACACGCAAACTTTATATGCCCCAGTACAGGGGAACGCCAGGGCCAAAAAGGGGGAGTGGGCGGGTAGGGGAGTGGGGGTGGGTGGGTATGGGGGACTTTTGGTATAGCATTGGAAATGTAAATGAGCTAAATACCTAATAAAAAATGGAAAGAAAAAAAATAAAAAAATAAATAAATATATGCAACCATTGTTTTATATAAAAAAAAAAAAAATATATACCATCTCCCTAAAAGTAGAGAAACAAGATATTGTGGGAAAATTTTAATTCTATACGTAGAATTATAAGAAGTAAAAGAAACCATTTAATAAAGAAGTAATCCTAACAGGGGTTGATATGGGTAGGGATTTCCACTTGGGTGTGGGTATATAGGTCACGTGATAAGAAAGATTGGTGAAGTCGGATGTATGAAGGTATAAGGAAGTAAACAAATGTTACACAAGCAAGATATATTTGACTTGTTTGGTGGAGCAAAGAGCCAAACTCTGAAGTATTAAACAGGAAGAAAAAGGTAGATGGGAAGATATAAAACCCAGGAAAGGAGAGTTTAGACCTGATACTAATTCTGTTATCTCCCACTCGGTCATTCATCTGTCTACTCTGTACCTGAAGTCTATTGGAAATCTGCCCCATGGGATACATGGAAACCAAAGATGAGGTTGTGATCATTAGTCTTTGAGATTCTTATTTCACAGGGTTCATATAAAGAAATAATTTCAATAAACTACAGTAGATATTTTGGTCAATCTGTGTGTGAGGAAGAGTATACGGGAGGAGAAAGCAGGGGACTGGTAAGATTTTACATAGAATGACATCATGGCAGGTCTTTCAAGAAGGTGTACTGATCATGTTGACAAGGGAAGAAGAGAAATTTCAGACCGGGGAAGCCTGCTGATTCATTACTCATAGATCCTCTCCCGTTTAGTCATTTCCTTAGTGTGCCCTGTGAGTCTGCCTCACTTCAAAGCTGGTTTTCTATTTATCGAACCTGTACTGCCTGCCATGCAATGTACTAACCAACAATGGGCAAGACCATCTTCTTCATCTCACAGCTGGGGAAACAGGAGAAAGTCAACCAGACCAGTGATTACAGTCAACCCTGATTGGCATCTGACAGAGAATAGAGGAATGCCATGCCAGTGCCTGCCAAGGGCCCTTATATAGTAGTGGATGGAGAGAGGGGGTAATCAGGGTAGATTGCCCTGAGTGGAGACTTAAAAGTGAAATAAGAGGAAACCTGGTGAAGTGGGAAGAAAAGATGAAGGGGAGACTAACCCATATGAAGACTAGAAGTAAAACAGGAAGAGGCACGCATTGAATGACACTGAAATTAAGAGAAGTGTGGTATAGTTGAAATTTGGAAGAAGGGGAGTCAAAGATTGAGTAGAGAGGCATGCAGCTAAAGAAATGGCAAGAGCCAACTCCAGATGTCTATGTTTTACCCTGAGATGTATGGACAGCCTGTTAACTATAAAAGAGCAAAGCACAATAAATTATACATTCCAGAAGGCAGCCATATGAGACCAGAAAATGGAAAAGAATCAGGACCAGAGGGAGACCCAAAAAGAAGCTTCTACAAGAGAAAAATGGTGGTTATTTCTCAAGTTGTCAATCACAGAGATAGAAAGTTTAGAGTTACACTGGATAACATTGTGATCTGGCTTTAGGCTTATATAAACAGGAGGAGCATTAGGGACCATCTCAGGGTCTTTTGGTCTCCAGTGCAGGCAAGTAGTCACTTAGGGATGTTCTGCAGAGGAAGAACTCAGGATTTACTGAATAGAAGAAAATCTAACATGAAGGGAACCAAGCATACTCAACATAGTGAGGGGAATATGAACAAAATTGGGTTTAAGCTGAGTCTGCAAATGCCCTTCTATATCAGTGATGTGGCTGCTAAGTGAAAGGAAGCCCCTGTCAGATTCCAGAAGTCATCTGGTTTCTTATAAACAGTTAATGGTAGAGAGAATGTTGTTGAAGATTTGGAAGAGAAAATGGCTAGCAATAAAACACATGATCTCAATTGATCAAGGACCAGACAATAAGAAAATAAAATAAAGCCATATGAACCACAGTAAGGCTCAAAAAGTCATAACAGAAAAAAAATGGAAAACAAGATATTTTGATGAAATGAAGAAAGACACTACAGATGAACCTGGTTTTATTGGCTAAGCGACTAGAAGGGTAGAGATTCCATTAAAACAGGAATAGTCTTTGAGATGAGGAAAAACCTTCAGGCCACTTTGGCCTGAAAATACTGAGTGTGACAAACTCGTGAGACCTAGAACGTTTTGCACAAGATGTCTTGAAACTTGACATGGGTTGTTTAAGAGACACGATCATATGTAAACTGAAGATACAGTCTCAGGAACTGGAGATACCGTGATAGGCATTGTATATTACCACCTAGTGAATGGGTATCACCCATACATTTAGCACACGTCAAAAGACAAGAAGAGAAGGAAAATCTTTTTGTAGGAATCTCCTGTTAACTATGTTCATGGACAGAGTTAGAGGTGGTTGAGAAAGGAATCCCTTAACTTCTGGAGCTGAGACCCACTGAAAGAGAGTCCGGGATTTTCCATGTAGTTGTGTTGGACCCAGAAAGTGAGATGCTTGTGAAAGGGAGAACAACTTGATAACTGTGCCAGCAGATCAGCACTGATCACCAGTAACACTTTATACAAACAAGAACAAGGTCAGGCTTTTGATTACAATGAGTAATTTAAAGCATATGCCCCATTGAACTTATTCTTCCCTTGACAATATTTTTCCCATAAGTTGAATGGCTTTGGTTGAAATACACACACACACACACACACACACACACACACACACACACACACATACACACACACACTGGATAAAAAGTGACTGCCTTGTCACTACTACAGTCAAGAAATAACAGTAACTATTATTAGTCGGGCAAATGGGCCAGAAAGAATAGGAAAAGAACTTATAGTAAATTTGGCTGTTTGACTACTCATCTGAGAAGCTGTCATGAGGCATCAATTTAAGGGTGCCTGCAGCGGTGCTCAGTTCCAACAAGGTCAGTAAAAAATGGCAAGAACACCAGCAAAGAGACCCCGCCTGTTCATGCATAATACTCAGTCTATAGCTATTTGGAGACTGGGAGATGTTTCTGGTGGTTTACTTTTAGTCCCTGGCTAGCTTGTATGTGACATGATGACATGTCACTGCATACCAAGTGTCAGAGTAAAATATTAGTTTTGAATTTACCAAGACACCTCATTAAAATGAAAAAAATTATACTGTAAACATTTCTAAAGAAACCGAGCCTCCATCTGGTGTGTTCATAACTCAGGAAAAAGCCATAAACAGAAAGATATTTGTCTATATCCATAACCAGGACCCCATCTAAGTTCTAAAGAGCAAGATGAGTCATTTCCCTGTAAGCAATAATTTCAAATATGCTATAATTACCATCCTGCCCGTGTCACCCGAGGAGACAACAAAACATCTGAGTAACATTATAGGCTGTCAAACTCTCATCAATGATTCCATCTCACGCTGGTGATGACCATTCTCTGTCTCTCTTTTTCTTTCTACAATAATAGACCTGACAGCCTGGTCTGAAAGGAAGAGGAAAGCCGCAACGCAGAAGCACTGGGCTCATCATTAGCATCGCTGCCCCAATTCAGGGAAAGCCAGAAGCTTATATTTTAATTGGCTCACTAACATATTTGAAAACAACATTTCTAATGAGATTTTTTGGCTGTATACAATAATAACGAGAGGGAACAATTATACTTTCAAGTACCTTAATATCTAGTGTTGAGAACTTAGGAAACTATTTGTCTGTTTAGCTCAAGTATCTGTCAGCAGCACCAGAACCTGAGTTTTGCTCTGGAAAGGGTGACTGAAGGCTGAGGCACGTGTTGCTGGGCTCCCTGGATGGAAGGGAGTCTGTGCTTTCATGGCTTACGAGGGCTGTCACATGAAACAGATTCAGACCACATGATTTAACCCAGATATATCGTCGTATTTGCTTTGAAATCTAGATGTTCAAATTTAAGATGACCTCTTCCAGGACTTCTTGTCTCTTGGAAGAACATTGTGTCGCCTCATCTCCACTCACTACACGCAGGTGTCTTTGGGTCCAGATTCTCTCTCTCTCTCTCTCTCTCTCTCTCTCTCTCTCTCTCTCCCTCTCTCTCTTTCATTGCATTAGTGTCCACTCACTTCAACTTACTCATTTTGGTAAAGAATTTATCTCAAGAACTAGAAAGATGGCTCAGTGGATTTTTCATGTAGAACAAGCATGAAGACTTGAGTTCCAACCCCTAAATCCCTCATAAAGTCTAGCATGGTAGGGTATGCCTGTAATCACCGTAATTGGATGGGACACAAAGACAGGAGGCAGAAGCCCACAGACCAACTAGCCTGAAACACACAGTGGCTAGCAGCAACAAGACCCTATCTTAAACAATGTAGAAAGTAAAGAGCAACACTTGAGGTTGTCCTTTGTCACACACACACACACACACACACACACACACACACACACACACTGTTTTTGTTGTTGTTGTTGTTGTTGTTGTTTTAACAGAATCTCAATTATTGAATTTTACCAATGAAGAGTTGGGAGCCAAGTGCTGGGGTGAAAGCCTATTAGCTCACAGAGGGAGAGAACGCACCCAGCTGACCTTCCTCCTCAACTGATGTCATAGAAGGCATGCCCTCTCATGCTGTCTCAAAAAATCTCCTTCAAACTCAATGTTCCTCCCTTCTACTTACTGTGTGTCTCTCTATCCATTCTCCTGACTTCTCTTACTCTTCATGGTTTCTTCTTAATGATCCTCTGTTCACTTCCTGTCAACTTGTTTCTTGCTCTACCTCTTGCATTATGGTTGACTTTATTTCACCCTATTTACAACATTCAAACAGAAAGCTCTTAGATTAGAGGTGTGTGCTTAGGCTGAGCCACACCACAACTAAAAGCAGGTATTTTTCAGAAAACAGCACAATCTCAGAGTTCACATTGTGATCAAATATCCTACAAAACACACATACATACAGACACACACACAGCATATGCATGCACACATACACACATTAAAATATAAAATTAAAATATAAAAAACTTATCTCCAAATAAAGTCACATCCTAAGATATTGAGGATTAGGATTTCAACTTATTTGGGAGAAAATACATAATTAAATCCATAAAAAAATGATTCTAAGAATTCTTTTGAGAGAGTAAATAAATCGTTTCAGTCAGCCCCATGCAATTATTTGTTATGAACTGACAACGGCCTCGGGTAACAAAATAAAGTGGAGCCAAGGCATAGACCTATTGCTACAAGATAAAACAAAGACGGATGAGAAGTAAGTGTGCTACCCAGAGCTCATCTGGAGTGGAGCACATTCCAAAAGATCACAGACAGTTGACTGGGGGTAAATGGAGCAGGATCAGTTGTTTTGTGGACACACCCATCCCTGACACCGTCAGCTGCCGAGGGAGAGTAGCCACATGCTTATCCATCCAGGATCATTTATGACCATTACCATGCACATCATCTTACATTGTAATAACATGGAACCTGCTTATTCAGACTTTCAATGGCACACACTGCTCTTGAAGAGGACTCAAATTTTGTTCCCAGTACCCATGTTAGACACACACACACTCACACAAAAGGGAATGTAAAAAAAAGAAACAAAAATGTCCATTCTGTCACCTGTAAGATAGTTGCCAAATAATACATTTAGTTATCCATTTTTCTTTAATATTTTAAAAGATTTATATATCTTCCACTGTTTTATAACTTACAAGTCTTTCAACCAAGAGAGATGTGGATGTAAGGAATAAGAAAGTATATAATCCCCATTTCTCAAGGATGGAATGTGAAATGATTAATGAGAACTAGTAACAATAAATGGAAAATCACATCAACTTATGTGGCTTGATCCTTCTTGTCCGTGCAAGGTCTTATATCCATGAAGAAAACTCTCTGGCATCACTGAATGGAGACACACACAGACTTGTACACACTGTTTCTTCAGTTTCTACGTCAGTATTTTGAATATTCTTTGTTGTTGAAAACCTTCTTCGTTAATACAGGTAGATATTTAGTTGTAGAGAGCCTTTTTATGACACAATTTGATGCTGATTATTTCATATCCAATGAAGATAGAATCTAGTATTTCATCCACTTTTCCAGTCCATGGAAAATATATGGATTCCTCCATCAAAACAAAAACCCAAAACAAAACAAAACAAAAAATCAGGAAGAAAACCAGAACCAAATAAATCAGTGGCAAAAATCTCATAATCATGAAATAAATGTGGACTTTAGTTTTTTATTTTTTTAACTATTGTTGGGGCTGAAGAAATAGCTCAGTGGTTAAGGGCACCAGCTGCCCTTCTGAAGGACCTGAGTCTGGTTCCCAGTACCCAGGTCAGGCAGCTTACAAGAGCCTATATAATTCAGCTTCAAGAGAGTTGACTCCTTCCTGTGGTCTCGGCAGGTATGGCATATACTCACATAGGCAGACAGACAGACAGACAGACAGACAGACAATAAAAATAAATCTTTTTTAAAAAATAAATAAGTGTTGGCTATTAAATAAGTAAAATTCAAGCCTATGGATTACGACCATATTTTTCAAGTTATAAAATTTCAAAAAAATAAAAAAATAAAAATAAAAAATCCCAAGTGTCTAAGTTCAATAGCACGCTTTCTGAGACATCAGAACCGAGCAGTGGCTTCTGTCTGCTTCGACATGTGTTCTGCCGATAGCCTTTCTAGCAAGATACAGAATGCAAGCTGGAACTGGTTGCACATGGTACGCAGAGGAATTGAGACCTACAGCCACTCTAGGAAGCAGCAAACCACACCCTAGACAGAGGAAGGTAAACGAAGCCTGTGAGCCGAGCCTGTTCTGCAGAGAGTCTGAATGGCAGGGCCTGTTTGAAGCTTTTGGCCCATCCTCGGCTCCACAGAGGCCCGCGAGAGCACTGGAAGGTGAAGCCTGGGGCTGATTAAAGGGGTTGGACCGGGGAAGAAATGAACAGATTGCTGAACTTGGAATAAGAGAGAGCTCTATTTTTAAAAGGTTTCCGAGTAATGGGACCAATTAATAACACGAAAATAGAATCGGAGCTGCTTCTCATCCCCACTGTGAACAGAGTAAGGAAAAACAGGTGGGGCTGAGTATGAAGGTTCAGGCTGCCAACGGTGCAGAAGTCAGGAGCGTGTGTACTGCAGCGGGTTCTGATATTGCCGGTCTGCTCTCCGTAAAGTAGGCCAGGGTGGAGGTGAATCTGCTCACAGACACAGGATGCTAGAATGAAGGAAGGTGTTTTGGAGCGATGGAGAATGAGCCTAAAAACACAAAGCTGCACCAACACAGGCCTGGCAAATACAGAAGTGGCTGGAACACAGGGCCCCCAACAGAGGAGCTAGAGAAAGTACCCAAGCAGCCGAAGGGGTCTGCAACCCTATAGGTGGAACAACAATATGAACTAACCAGTAACCTCAGAGCTCGTGTCTCTAGCTGCATATGTAGCAGAGGATGGCCTAGTTGGCCATCATTGGGAAGAGAGGCCCCTAGGTCTTGCAAACTTTATATGCCCCAGTACAGGGGAATACCAGGGCCAAGAAGTGGGAGTGGGTGGGTAGGGGAGCAGGGCGGGGGAGAGGGTGTAGGGAACTTTCGGGATGGCATTTGAAATGTAATAAATGTAAATAAATGTAAATGTAAATAAAGAAAATATCTAATTTAAAAAGAAGAAGAATAGCCCTGGAGCCTGGCTGCTGGGCACCCCTGGACACCGCCTCTTCCATTTACTCCTAAGAGAAGGTCCTTCTGTTCTTCTGTCTCCTCCTCTGTTTCCCACTAGTGATTGCTAAGATTCGCGAGTTAAATTACACAGAGAGGAGGAGAGGTCTCACGTAGATGTTACTACTGCTTTTCAATCAGAAGAAGGAAAGTTAGACAAATCTATACAGGCGGGGATGAATTTGTCTCGCTTCACCATTCTAAACACCAGAATTCTCTGTTAGCTGGAATTGTCAGCGAGTATGTTAAATGCATACTTGGAGTAGGCTGTGCACCTACCGACACTGAAGAGGACAGCGTGGGACCCTCGGAGGGAAGCAGACAAGTCACGTGCACACTTGGCAAATACTTGCCTCCTTTCTCAAGTCCTTCGAGACTAGGAGATCATGTCTATTTGCTGATTCTTCCTTTGTGAGACACTATGCTAACCAGACATGCTATTTGCTCATCACCATAAATAACAGGCGTGCTACATCTCACGGTATTTACTCTTTCATTAGTAAAAGAACTGCTGACTCTGAGCTAACTACCCTCTGTCCCTCTTGGCAGGGTTGGGATTATGGCCAGGCTGTTTAAGGAACTGCGAAAATGGTTAAGGAAAAGGAGACACATTTTCTAAAAGGTTTAATTGATTTCAGGAAAGTTTTGATGTACCTTGTTTTAAAACCTATAGGCAGTGGTCAGAACCAGAGCTCAGTGGTAAAACATTTGCCTAGCATGATTAGAGTTATAAGTTAATGCCCAGCATCTCAGAGGAAGAAAGTTCTGAGTATCACAAATCATATTATCTATCTACCCAAAAGTATATATAATACATATAGATTTGTATTTACATATGAATATATCATCTAAATTAAATTTTCCTATCTGAGCTCACAGTGCTCCTAGCTCACAAAAAGGCCCTAGACAATCTAAGAAAAACCTCAGCACCCAGTATGAGTAGCCCCCCCCTTCTGAGTTTGTTGATCATGACTGTTCAAGGGACTCCTAGAGCATCATAGGCTATTGTTGTTGTTGCCTTTGTGTGCTTCACAGGGCTGATCTGAAAACTACCTAGATATGGCCCAGTAGTTGCATTCCTCACTTGGAACTGCAACAGTGACCAGCATGGCAAAATAGCCATTAAGGAATGTGCTGACACAAAAGGGGAAACCTTACAATGTCCCAACCCTAGACAAAGAACTACAGACAATACAGAATGTTAAGAGTAGAAGAGTCCTCCTCAGTAAAGGCACATCAACCAGTTATCCAACACGCAGAAAATGTAGATATAGGTAAGGTTGTGAAATTGTACAGGTTATATTTATATATTTAGGAACATATATGTGTGTATAAATACATACATACATATACATATACATATACATATATATATATTTCATAGTGATTAAAGAAATGGAACACATAAGTTGAAGAAAGAGAGCAAGAGTGAGACACATGAGAGGAGTTAGAAGAAGAAATGAAGAAAATAATGTAATTATAATTTAATTTAAAAAATAAAAATAAATAATAATAAAAGCTATAGGTAGGCACCAGTTTAAAGCAATGCTCTCTTGCCTCTATGTGACCATTATCTAAAAGACAATTATGTTTGTGGATAATTAAAGCTCTGTTAAAGTTTCATACTTGGAATTTTAAAAAAGAAAATACTGTGAATCAAATTCATTTGGTCTGTTGCTTTACCATGCATGTCTTATTGTGAATCTACTAAACACACAAAATTGCTTTAATTATGCCTTTAAGGTTATGAAGCAAACAAGTCCCGTTATGCACAAACACACATATGAGCACACACATGCAATTTTCTTCTTTGTACAGTTACATGAAAAAATAAAGTGAAGTGTCTTTTAATATGATTAAGAAAAAGTGTGTATCATTACAAGTAATTTCTGTAGACTGATGTTCTAAGTGTTCATGCATCTTGGTCTTTAACTACAAACTTTGGGGTTTATTTCTGCTTTCAGATTTCTGAGACATATAAATATATGCAGTGTATACACCCTTGATACCACCCATGACCTGAACAGTAAACACATCTGTCATATTCAGAAGTTTTTATGTGTACCTTTGCTTTTTTGTCTTGTGTTTATTGCTACTTAATTTTAATGAATTTATTTTTAATTGACGTATAAAAGCATTCATACCTCCAAGGAAAAGGTCATGCAACAAAGGCAGAGAGAAACTTTGGTGATGTTCTTTCGTATTCTTTAAATACTGAGATTTCTTCTTATGGAGAAGAACCTAATTTTTAATAGTGCTTTCACCCAAGTCTTCCCAGTCAAAAAGACTTGGATATATTTGTCCACTTAGAAATGACTCCTTCATACTCTTGAATACATACTTTTTTTTTCAATGAACAAAAGGTTCTATAAAGTCAAGAAACAATTGAAGAAAAAGACTTTTAACATGTAGAGTGTACAATGGATAGCATACCCAAGTGAGAAGGCAACACTGCAGAAGAGAAGGAAATGGTTATCAGATACTATGTCATATGAGGATAAAAAACAACAAATAACAGTTACGAAAAGACATTCAGTTACGAAGAAACCTAGTCATGGTGGTAACCTAGGAAACATAACACAGAGAGACAACTGGCAAGAACTCTTTGTTGAGTGTGCCCTCAATTGCCTACACCGAGGTCTAAAGTCCAGAGCTCAGCACAATAAAGCCACTGTTGGTAATATCTGCTTACAGGGACATTTGAGCTTGGGCTTCTAGTGTTTGCTTCCCTGTAACCAACTGCACATGGGTCTGAGGAAGTATCTTTCCTTCAGAACAACCCACACTCTGGAAACCAAAAAGATGGTACTGTCTAAGCTTAGTCACTAGGCTACTCGGGTTTCTGTCTTTAGCAGCTGGAGAAAAAAAAAAAAGTCCCTTAATATCACTAAAAGGAGCTTAAGACCAGAATTGATGATCAAAGAGGGAACAATGCCTGAGATGAGGCTTAAATAGAAGAGAGCAGACCTGAAGACACCATCTTGATCCTTGAATCTGATAGTAACTGAACTCCACTGGAAAACTTAATCACCCGAACCTACAGAATGGCCCTAATGACACATCCATTCTGTAAACTAGTATGTCTTTTTAAAGATAAGACAAAGAGCCATGTCATGGTTAATATTGACTGTTAACTTGACAAGACCTAGAATTATCTCGAAGACAAACCTTTGGACATTTTTATAAGGGAGTTTCTCCTGCAGGATATTTGATCAAACTGTGAGCCCCAAGATTGTGTCATCTTCTAAAAAAACAAAACAAAACAAACAAAAAAAAAACCCCAAAAAAACAAAAAAATGTGGCTCAGCCTTAGCACATGCCTTTAATCCAAGAGCTTTCTGTTTGAATATTGTAAACAGAGTTAAATAAAGTCAACCATATGTCAAGAGGTAGAGCAAGCAACCAATTGACAGGAGGGGAGTAAGGAGTCAGGAAGATGGTAGAGACACACACAGGAAGTAGAAGGGAGGGACATTGAGTTTTGTATTTTGTTTTTGTTTTTGTTTTTGTTTTGTTTTGTTTTGTTTTACTAAAAGAATAAAGACTTTTATTAAGCATTGTAAGTTGCATTCATTAACCCCTGGATAAACCACACCACAATCCATCAACAGTCAATCAGACCCAACAGCAAGTTCATTCTTCACAATCCATGAGTTAGGGCGGAACTCCCTTCAACTTACAGTGAGACCCTACTTAGCTCTTGCGGGCAGGGTCTGGGGAGTTACACCTCATTTCTGATCACTACTGTGATGAAGAGCATCGGAAGTAGATGAAACATAAGAAGTGATTCTGATTCAAAGGGCATTGTTTGGCAACAGTAACAAAACATCAAAGTGATCAAAGTCTACCTGCTTCTACTAAATTCTCGATGGGAAACTTCTCAAGAACAAGCAATTTCTTTCCTGCTACAGAAGGGGAAGGGGATGTTTTGGTTTTTTTTTTTTTTTAAGATCATAAGGGGTTTCTTTCTTTACAGAATTTCATAATTTGCTAATATGAATATGAAGGCATAAAGCAGAAACAAAGAACAATAATGCACACAGCAGTGAGTACACCAGGGTAATGTTGATATTCCAAACAGCTAGATAATTTTGGGGGGTTTAGAATAAAGGTCCAACAGAGGTTGGACATTGAGTTTTTGAAGGAGGAGGAAGGCCAGCTGGGTGCTTTCTCTGCCTCTTTTCATTAGCAGGCTTTCACCCCAGCATCTTGCTTCCTAGTAAAACTGAATGACTGCAATTTTGTTAATAATAATAATAATAATAATAATAATAATAAGCTTCTAGATTAGGCTGCCTAATTGTAGGTAGCATCAATCTGTGAGCCCAGCTCAAGTTCTAGCCTGTATAAAAAGAAAAGGTAAACTGGACAGTTGAATGAACTCTCTCTCTCTCTCTCTCTCTCTCTCTCTCTCCCTCTCTCTCTCCACCCCCCTGCTTCCTGACTGTTGATTCAGTATCACCAAGAGCCTCGCTCCATCCCCACATCTTCCCCACCATGATGTACCATAATAAATCCTTCCCTAAGTCACTTTTGTCATGTTACTCTTTTTTAATAGCAACAAGAAAAGTAACCAACAGGGAGCAACATATGACTTAAAAGATTGACAAACAATTTTCTTTAAAGGGCCAGGTAGAAAATTTTTGAGTGTGAATAAAAAAGTCATTTACAACCATTCCACTTTGCCTGAGCAGGGTAAAGCAGGTATAAAGGGTATGTTTAGCATGGCTAGGATTAAGTCCGGGGACCACAGTTAGCCTACCCTTGATTTGTACTCATGATGCATCATTAAGTGCAGAAGAAGGTAACTTCATCAAGGAAATGCTTCTAAGGGAAATCAGCATGTAAGCAGGCACCGAATGTACTGTTGAAACAACACGATGCAAGCCTTGATGTCCTTGGTGATCCTATCGCACAGAATGGCTCTACATCTCTGTGTTATTCAACTTGTTGTGCTAATATGAATGACTTAGAATTACTTATGACTTAAAAATAAAAAGAGGGATCAAATGACATGAAAGCAATGTGATCCCACAGCTGGCAAGGTGGCTCAGTGGTTAAGAGTATCCATTGCTCTTGCAAAGAACCTGGATTGAGTTCCCAGCACCTATTTAGGGCAGCTTAAAACCACCTGTGACTTCATTAGCCGATGATCCAGAACTCCCTTCCTTGCCTGGAAAAGCACCAGGCAAGCAATATATATATTTGTGTGTGTACAGATATTTATATATAATATACTATATATGTGTGTGTATACATACATATATATGTATATACATGTTCTCACACATACACATAAAATCAAAATATATCTTTTTAAAAAGAAAAAAATGTGATCCCTAAATTTGAACACTTTTGCCTCTAAATCTAGCTAGAATTAGGTGAAGGTCTAAAAATTCAACCTTACCTACAACACAAACACACACAAACACACATATACAAACACACACATACACACAAACACACACACACATTCACACACATACAAACACACATATAAACATGCATACATACATACACACATACACACATACAAACACACATACATACACATACACACAAACACACACATGCACACACATACAAACACACATACATACACAAACACACACACACAAACACCCCCCCCCCACACACACACACACACCATTCAGAAGACAGAGGCTGTTCTCAGTTTTATAGACCATTTACCCAGTTGATACATCAGGCCTAGGAAGATACTTAGCCTGGCTAAATGTCATAGAGCTAATTAGTGGCACAGCATCTCCTCCTGATTCCCAGTCTGGTCTTTTTCCCTCACATACTCCAGATCTATAGACACCATTTCGCTTTCTTATTTGAGATGAATGCACAGAAAATAAATGCCCCTCTCCAAACACAACATCGTGAATATGTTGAGAGCATGCAGCTCCGAGCAGCTCTACCTTCAAAGATTTTTACACCACAGACAGATTTTCTCTTCTGTAAATTGTTAGCACTATTTTTAGGAGCCCTTTTCTCTGGCAGATCCAGGCGTTCTCGCATCTGAGCCCTGTCATCTCCTCAGTGTGTGTTTAGTCGCTTCTGAGCTCGGCTCACTGTTTGCATATCATGACACTGGGCAGAGTTCAGCAATACAGAACGTCTTATCCATTTCCTCTTAATCCACTTTAAATTCATCCTGAGCCCATCGGAGCAGGAGATGGAATGAGAGTTTTATAATTACCTTTTGCAAACAGAACATTAAATTATTATACAGTGGAACCCTCTGCTTTCTTAGGCAGGGAGGCCTTCACTTGCTGGGGAGCAGGTCTGCCCGACTGTATAAGCACACCTAGGTACACTAGAAGTCTTCCTGTTAGCTTGGAGTTATCGATCGATTTTGGTAGATTACTGCAATAGATTCTTAAGGAGCCTTAAGATTAAGAGATGTGCTTGGCTTTCTTCTGTCATGTATCTCAAAGGAAAACCAGGAAACGAGACACACAATGAAAAACAGCAGGTAATACCATACGAGACTCCTTATTAAAAACATAAAGTGCCTTTCACTCCCGCTTTTATTAAGTCTACTTTTCAAGCTAAATGGGGTTAGGTGAGGCAATTATAATACAAGTCCCATCTAACTATTTCATTATCCATGTCCTACAGTAAGGTAGCCTCCAGAACAACTTTGAAGGCTCCAGAGTGATGGCAGCAGGTTGAATATAATGAACAGTGTTACAAATGGGGACATGAGACAGCCGGTCTGGTGGGGATGGAATCTCTCAGAAACTGCAAGGCTGTAATTACTGAATACCATCTCAGGTAGTCTCCGATGAGTTCGAACACTGATAGCCATCTATGGTGGATTATATTTTTCTCTCTTAAAATGAAGCCAATCAGAGTAACCGAAATTTATAAGGCATAACATAAACACAAAGGCACTGTCTGTCTCTATTACTCTAATTTTTTTTTCATCTGGTTTCCAAGCTCATTACACTAGGCACTGGGCAATTGAATTAAAATAGAGTAGAGGATCAGTTTGATATTATTCTGTCTGAGAGCCGACCGGCTACAAGCTATATTTAAAAAGAGCTGAGCCAAATAATTTGAATGAGACAGCAAGAAAAACGACCATAGACTTCCAGCATTCCACCCTAATAATCCTTTCTAAATGGCTTATTTGAAATGGTCACTGAGCTAAGGGTGGATCAAGGGCAAGAAGAGACACAGGGGTGAGTGGAAGAAGAGAGCGCTGGCCGCAGTGACACATGAGTCACTGTGACTGCCACAAGCAAAACCAGCTCCATTTGCTCGAATCCCCTTGGCACACTTCCCTAAAGCCACAGAAAAGACAAAAGTTGGTGACCACAACTCACCTGAAGTTGCGTTAATCCCCAGGCCAAGAATTCAAATTCTCTCCACTAGCTGACCTATGCTGCATGGGTAAGAAATAATCCACTGGACATGTCCCTGCTTTCCTGTCTGGACACACCTGAGCAGAATCAGTCCCCTTTGCTATGCCTGTCAAGGCAGGTGAAAGCAGGAGGTAAATAACAGAACAACCTCTCTCTTCACTGTCCGTTCTTGTCTTCCTCCCCCAATCCCTGCACTGAACAGAGAAAGGAAGAAGAGCCACCCCACAGTAGTACACAGATATCATGGGACACTATTCAGCTGTAACAAAAATTTAAATTATAGAATTTGAAGGTAAACAGATAAAACTAGGAATATCCTATTGAAGACTCAGAAGGCAAATGTCACCTGCTCCCTCACTTTGAGGTATCTAGTTCCACATTTTTAGGTTGAATCTTTAATCTGAAATAACTCAGTAACTAGGAAAGCAAAGAAGGACAATGGTAGGGGCTAGCAGAGCAATAGAGGGTGATACTACAGTACAAGTGACCTGAAGGAGGAAATGGGCAAACGGGGGGCCTTAAATGATAATGAGAGGAAAGGGAAATAAACACAGAAGAAAGGGAGAGGAGGAAAAAAAAAAAAGTAAGGATGTCTGAAAATGTCATCAAGAGCCATCCTAAAACCTAGATACTAGGACTTCAGTAGGAATACTCACTCTTGGACATAGACACAGACAGACATATGCACTCACAATACACTACACACCACACACACACACACACATACACACACTCACACACCACACACACACCACACACACACACACACACACACACACACACACACACACACACATACACACACTCACACACCACACACACACCACACACACACACACACACACACCACACCACACACATACCACACACACACACACACACACACACACACACACACCACACACCACACACCACACCACACACACACACACACACACCACACCACACCACACCACACACCACACACCACAAACCACACCACACACACACACACACACACACACACACACACACACACACACACGCTCCTGCCTTTAAAAGTATACATTTTATAAAAGTGGTACAGGAGATCACTCAACACACATTCAGACAACAGCAATCAAACTGTGATTAAAGATCATGACTGAGAACTTTTATTTTAAAAATATCACATATTGAAAGGTCATTGTTTTACTGTCACCTTGATTTTACAGAATTAAAACAACTTCAAATGGTTCTGTTCTATTGTCTTCAGACATCTTCTCAGGCAGTGGGTCTGAATGTCTATGAGTGGATCGGTGGAAACACACAGGGCTTATATGTGGCTTATACCTTTGGTTACAAATATAACAAGGAAACTTTCATGTTTATATACATATTTATGTAAAGCTAAAAAGTAGCTAAAGAAAACTAAAATATCACCCATAGTAAAAATTTCCCTGTTGGTTATACCATAATTTTATAAATTATTTTCCCTCTCTCTCTCTCTCTCTCTCTCTCTCTCTCTCTCTCCTTCTCTCTGTCTCTGTCTCTGTCACACACATGCACACACATACACACACACACATACCACTACCACTACCATTACCACCCACACCATCATCACCAAAACCAACAATGGACTGGTATGCTATAAACAAAGAAAGCAAAATGCATAGACAGTATGAAATGACATTAGAATACTTTATGAAGTATTACTGTATATCCTGATTTTTTTATTTAGAAAAACTGCTTGTCAAATTGGAACATCGGATTTATAAAGGAGTTTGCTCATGTGTGAGGGAACATCCCGCTAAAGTGTGCTGAGCAATCTGGCATGGTTGATGAAGAGGACATTTCAAAATTTACAAACGTTTCCTATCGTTTAAAATGAGCATGACATGGGACAATGCATCACATGTGCCTCTCCGTTAGTCTCCTTGGCTCCTGTGACTGTCAAAAGCACTCTAGAGATATCTGGCCATCCTTTTGTGAGCCATGTGGTCTACTGAGATTCTGAGGAAGGGGACTTCACTGGCTATATGTAAAGCAGTCACAAGATTTACAAGTTTGATTTTCTAAAATGGATGCTTGTATTCTGGTATGTAGAGACTGTTCACTGTTGTATTAGTAATAATAAAAGCATGCCAAATGAATAAGCAAGCATCACTATAAAGGGGGTTAGCGATTGCCATGACACTGGATAGGTGCCTTGTGGCTTGCACAATGAAGATGTAACTATTTTCATATACAAGTTATTAGCTCAAGTTGTGTTTTATTGTACCATAACTTTGCTCCTATAGCAACATGGTCCTGGCAGAAAAATAATGATGCCGGGTGTTCCGTGCCAGATGTTTTTAAAGCAAAGTTGATGACTTAATTCTAAACTAGCTTAAATGGTAGGCATAAGCAGTCCAGGAAAAATACAAATAAAGGAGCTGTAGGACTGTGATGTCTAGTTAATTAAAAGCACATATTTTTAGATATCCTTTCTCTGGTACAACACTTTTGCCACGGAAATGTCTGAAAGTGCATGCATAATTTAAATTATCCGGTAGCCACAGAAAAGGAATCTAATATCACTGAGATGATTTGACCCCAATGTTTCCAAACTGTTATGTTCCTGTGAAAGTGGCGTGAAGCTTATCAATAATTTTTTTTACATTCTTTCTCCCTACTAAGTATAATTTTTATCCAGTGTATAATTTACACGTAATAGCCTTTCTCAGTCCAAAACAGCTGACTTTCAGGTGCTTGATCACCATGAGCAGCTTTGGGGTTGTGGCAGTGCATTGCACAGTTCAGAGTTGACATTTAGCACAAGTGACTTTCCTTCCTGTGCAGCTTATGAAGGTACTCAAGAAAGATGAGTCAGAGAAGACTGTATGTGCCTCATTGGCCACTATGAAACAGCTGCATGCATTCCCTTCACAGAGATGGGTGCAGCGCCTCCATTCAATACAGATGATCTCGGGTCTAAGTTCAAGGCAGGAAACATCTTTTTAAACTTCTTTTTAAATCCCAAAGTCCAATAATTATGCCCCAGGTTACTTTGTCCTCCCATAAGAAAGAACATCCAAAAATCAGAAATGGCAGATATCTAAATAGGATATATTATATATATATATAATTGCCAGCTGTGGGAGGCTCATAGGTGATAACGATGAAAATTAAAGAAAATGATTCATATCAAATATCAGGTCTGTGTCTCAGCAGGCAATGACAAAAGGGAGATCCAGGTTCAAACAGATGGAGAAGAGGCAGTTCGGAGGCCACGTCACTAGACAGGCTCCAAGGAGAAGCATGATCAAGTCCAGGGGGATTCTGAAGGTGCATTATTTCAGAAGCAGCCAGACTCTTGTCAACTTCCAAAAGAAGAACCCAGAAAGCAAGAAGAACAGGTCATGGGTTGTTATTGTCACTTAGTTGTTGTTTAGGCAAGAGATAGTGCTATATTTCCTATATGAGTGTCTTGCTTCGCACGACAGTCATCTTTTCCCCTTTCTACTAAAGAGCTGGCAGCTCTGAGAAAAGCACGCGGCACTCAAGGACATAGCCCAGCCTGCTTACTTGTAGGTCCTTTCATGGTGGGGAAATGGAGACAGAAAGGAGCTCTTCCCAAGTTGAACAAAGATGTGGCTCAATTAATAATAAAGGGAGTAAAGAGAGGAAGTAAGGGGGTAGTAAAACCAGCAACTAGGGCAAGGCTCGTGCTTGCTAACTTCTGAAACTCTGTTTGACCCTGTGGCTTGCCTCGTGGGTTAGTTCAAAAAGAAGGACTGTTTAGCCCTCCCTGATGGGACAAAGGATGGATAAACAATTAAACCAATTCCCGTTAGGAAGAGTTGGGAAACACAGCAATACTTTAGAGTATCCACTCCCTAAGAACATAGCTCAGGCTTCCTCCCCAGAACCTCAAAAAGAGGACAGTAAGAACTTAGTGGGTATTTCAATTAAGTAAAAGAAAGAGAAAGACATCTTCCAGTTTGAAGAATCAAAGCTGTCCAGTTGAGTGATGTTTCCAGAGAAAAGTCAAAGGGCTCTCAGACCCTAAGGAGACCAAGTGTGAGAACAAATGGGAAAGCCAGGTGAGAACTGCCCAGCGACACTGGAGAACGCAAACTCAGAGTCGATCCTTCCCTGTTCCTTAAAAGATAATGAAATGAACTCATTTGATGATCAATGTCTTTACACGTTTGCGTCTATTGATTTATCACTCCTGTTAAGAGTCTGCTCTGAAACCTAATCACTTTGCTTTCGGCAGCTAATCCTCCTTTTAGCCCGGAGGTCATTTTTAGCTACTCTTATTCATACTGTCTTCTAAAAAAGTAAATAATTCCCCCTCCATCTTTGATGCTTATGCTGTTCAAATATTTGTATAGCATTACTGCATCTCCCATTAGTTGTTGCTGAGCCAAGCTTTAAGGATTAGGCACAGTTAGATCCTTTTAACCCAGTAAATACCTCTAATCAATCCTTCTATTACTCTAACTATTTTTGATGCTCTTCTTGGGAAAAATCTCCGGTGTCTTTGTCAATCTCTACAACACTGAAAAGTCTGCAGTGTATCTTGATAGTACAAAAGAACCTGGCCAAAGTCATATCTTGAAATATTTTTCTTGGGTCATGTGCATCAAAATATCCCCAAGATGATCAATCACAAAATAATTTTCTGGAAACCATACAACCAACCCCAATGAACTAAGGGTTTGTTGAGACGTAGTTCCAGGAATTCAAATTGTTAAAATATTTAGACTCTCCAGTTATTTGTAGGCATGCTAGAATTTCAAGATCACCCGTCAGATCATCATTAAGGAATCTCCAGGGCTAGAAAGATGGCTCCACAGTTGAGGGCTCTTGCTGCTCTTTCAGAGAAGGCTGGAGTTTGATCCCAAACCCCCAGGTGAACAGCTTGCAACTGCCCTGTAACTCCAGATCCAAATGTCCTCTTTTGGACTCTACAGGTACCTGTCCATATTTGTGTATAAACACACATGGGGACATATATACACAAATTTTTTAAGAATTAAAAATCACTAATAAATAGACCTTTACATGAAAGCTGAATACTTTTCTACCTAGGTATCTAGATGTGAAAAGCTAACACTTAAAATAGTACCCCACTGGGCCTAAGAAGATGGCTCAGCAGTAAAATCTGTGCCTCACAGGTCTAGGAACCTAAGTTTGGATCTCCAGAACCCAGGTTAATTCCTGTTGGGCATGGCATCACACTTATAATACATACTTCAGAAGATAAAGACAGAGGTTTCCTGGAATAAGCTGGCTAGCCACAGCAGCCATACTGACAAGCTCTGGGTTTGACTGGGAGACCCTGCCTCAGTGAATACCATGGAACAGTGATCCGTGATCGATCCCTGACATTGGCCTCAGGCCTCCACGTGCAAGTACATACTCATGCATGTACATTCTCTCTCTAACACACAGTTATGCTCACACACACTCAAACATTCACATGCAACATATGTGTGCAAAAAATGGGAAAAGAAAATATACCAACCACTATTATTCATGACTACTTCTTAAGTTATCAGAAAAACACAGCAGGAATCTCAGCCATTCAGGAGAGGTAAATGAATAGGACTACATACCTAATTATAATCTTTTGTCACATTACAGTACAACACCTAGATAGTCTTCATAAAAGACCCTTGGTTTATGGTACTTTTCGCCATTGCTCCACACGTGGCTCTCATTTGTTATATATTTGTTTGTTTGCTTTCTTGCTCATTTGTTTAAAATACACTCAGCAACAGGGATGCCTCCACCCAACATAGAAATTAGAATGTACATATTAACATCCTGTGTGATGTTTTGCCTCCTGTCCCCAAGACAGCTTTTATTACTATGCAGTCGGCAGAGTACCAACTCTGGGGTTAGCAGGGAACATGCTGGGACCTTTATAAGGTTTTTTTTTTTTTTTACTCCCACTGAAAAGAAGCATTTTGAAAACACGATAGTCCATAGGCATGGAATGAAATGAGGGCAGCAACTCCTGGGAGAACTCACTACAACACTGCTCATTCTACAATCAGACACAAAGTACCTACTATGTGCCAGGCTCTGGGGCTACAAAGATGGTTCCTGCCCTTACAGATCAAATCTTCAATTGAGATAGCAAAGGAAAATAGGCAAGAGTAATTGAATCAATGAGAGACAAAACAGAAGTGAGACCCAACAGAAGAAGAGCCAGCATCGCCCAGGAAAAGAGGAAAAGGCCAGAATGGGTTTTATGGGGAAGGAAACTCTAGAACAAAGTCCAGTCCTGAGAGATGAATTTGAAAGAATGCAAAATAAAAATCTGACTTTGAATCTCAGAAGCAAGGCTAGGGGGTAAGAACAGCCTTTAAAATTAAATTATACTTGGTGTTCACATACATATTAACATGTCCAAGGTCATACATGTGAACTTACTTAAGTCTCAGCCATGCAGACACTATGGACTACTCAACAAAACCCAATCCAACACCTGGGAAAGAAGAAAATCACTTGCTTCAGATGTCCTGAATTCACTTAAAGATAACCTATAATGCAGTTGCATGACGGTATTTATTTGTATGTATGTGCCTCATATGTGCATGTATAGTTCATGTGTGCATGGATAGTTCATGAATGTGGGTTTGGGTGTACACATCTGGCTGAAGAGCAGAGACTGATATTAGGAGTCTTCCTTGACTCCTCGCCACATATATATTGATGCCAGGCCCCTCACTTGACCCCAGAGCTTGCAGATTGACTAGTACAGCTAGTCAACTTCCCACTAGGATCCTGTCTCTGCCTCCTGAGGGCTGTGATGGCAGCTGGCTACCCACTGTTGAGTAGGTGAGAAGGATCAAAATTTTAGTCCTCACACTCGCAGAGCAAGTGCCTTACATATTGAGTCATCTCCCCAGTCTTTCATGCTTTCTAAAACTTACATTTCTTCAAAATATAGGATACTCCTAATGATGCTCTCAAAAAAAATTTTTTTTAATTCTAAAAGAATTTCTTCCTCTTCTAGGTCATCGAAAACTATCACCTGAGCTAAAATAGTGGATTATCAAAGTTTCATAGAATGTGTGACTTCTGAACAACCTACACTCTGAGAAGTTACAATGGGTGGAGAATCAGCTGAGGATCAGAAGGTAGGATCCCAACTGAAGAAAGGTTGTTTCTGTCAGTTTGAGAAGCTGCCAAGAAGTGTCTTAGACTTGAGAGTGTAAATAACACCAAGTCTTTGTTTAAAGAGACTTGAAAATCCAAAATCAAGGTGCCAGTCATCTGTGGGAAGCAAGGACTGGCTTTCTACCTTCTCGATCCACCTCCTATAGTTACCATTTTGTATGCAGAACCTCAGTGTCATACATGTGGCGTACTTGTGTTTCTAGCTGCATTGCCATGTGGCTGAATGACTAAACAAATTCCCTCTAGATTCTTTCATATGAGCACTTACTCCCACATATAAGGTCATTTCTGACCCATCATATTCCAGGCCCACACCTTAATACATTTATGAAATGGAAGTTTCTGATTGTATCACGTGATATTTTGCTGAGGCAAGACCCAGGGGAGCACATGTGATGTTTGGGGAGACTCAAATGGAGAGTGACAGGGCACTTGCATAGTTGGTCTTGAGTCTTTGCTGATCATAGAGAGAGGCATGGCAGAGAACTCCTGGCATACTGATTGGTCCTGGTTGCTCCCACTGATTATGTCTATTTGGTGAAGGCCTGTTGGTTTCTGCTGGATTGTGCCATTGCTGCTAATTTGGGTTTGGTGACACTTTTGAAGTGGGCTGTTGGTATCCTGACACTACTGAATTGGGCTGCTACTATCCTGATGAACAGATTGTTCACCCCAAAGAACTACGTCTAGACAGGTCCATATCCCCTTGTCATATTTACCATCTTTTCTCCCTTACCTTTGGATGGTGGATTAGAAGGGGTGTTTGAAGTGTTTGAGACTCCTTACTAAGTAGGATTTGAAAATTCTAAGCCTACACAATTATAACAGGTATTGAATTTCAGCGTATGAACTTTGGGGGAACACAAACGTTCAGATGAGAGACATCTACCCCTGACTTCCTAAAAATCCATAGCCTCACACACAAACCACACGCATACAATCTCAATAGTTCCATGTGTATGAGAAGGATATATAGCATAGTTGTATGGCACTTACTGGTGCACATAAGGCCCTAGGTTCAAGCCTTAGCACTACAAAAATAAAAAAGGAAAGGAAAAGATAGCAGGTCCTAAGGAAGTCCTCCAAATCTCATTAAATGTTTTGGGTACAGATCTCTTTGACTCCACTTGCTGCCTTCTGGATACATTGGGATAGAGATGAATCCTGCCCCAAATCTCTGGGACGCCATTTCTGTATGGCTGTGCAGGGTACACCAGCACAACTCTTTGGAAGTTAGATTAACATGTCTATGGCTTTCCTAGGTTGGAGTTGCATGCTTGTGGCCAAACTATACTATTATCACAGCAATGGAAGCATCTCATGTCCTCCTGGGCTGCTGCTGCCGTCATAAGCCTAGACTGGCCCAGCCTTACGAATGCTTTGGAAGGAAACTACTGAGACCTCAGACACTGCTGCTTAGCAACCTCTCACAGCTCTGCCACACATTCTATCACACTTCTCCTTGACCATCCCAGGTTCAGCGCCACTGGTTTCAGAGAACACAAACAATACACTGTCTGCTGATGTCTGCCTGGTGACATCATCATCTGCATCTTGGAGTGTTCAAGTTGGGAGGGAATGGATGAGAGCTCTGCTTATCTATTTCAGAGGATGACACAAAAGCCTGCCAGCTAAGACAGAGAACTGTCATGGGGCCAAGGCCACTTCTGTAGGAATAGGGGTACTTGAAGCAGGTGCCACATGCCCTTTCCAGCATGGAGGTTGGCTTCTCTATGTCTATCCACACATGGCAGTCTCCTTGGGCCTGTCTCTTTTAGACACTCCAGCAGGAGCTGGAAGTGAAAAGACTGACTTTTCTTGACTTCACTGTTACTTACTCTGTGATAAAGAGCAATTCCTTTGACACATACAAGTATTTCCTCACTTCTGTGTTCTCTCAGAATGGAGCTTTAATGCTTGCTTTTTACAAAGTTTCCTTCTGATCTATAGATTAAAATTCATAAAATATGCTCAAATTAGTGTTAATCAAAATAAATAGGTAAGTAAACAAACAGTGAAACATTATTAATTGTTTTTTCTTTTGTTTAGTCTTCTAGTGGCTCCCAATAAAGATTAATGAGTTAATTCTTGAAACCCCTTGAAAGTATTAGGATATTACATATTACTAAGAGGAAAGAGCTGTATGTTAAAAATTAATTGGAAGAAACCGCTCGCAGATTGTAATAAGAAAGCATCCCAAGTTCCAAGGGCACTGGGGACCTCCAGTAAACAAGCCCTCATTAATTTGGCTAATTAGCCACTTGCTGAATTTGCTGGTTTGTAAGTGGCACCCTTTTAAGCAGAAAATTGAGTTGTAAAGTTCCAGGAGCCATCTGTGTGGTGAAGATGGCATCAGTACCCTATACTTTGGATTTCAAAGCAAATCTTACACGTTCAAAAAATTTCTTAGGATATTTGGGCATCTCAGACTCCTCTGTGTAATGTGGATGGACAGAGAAATGGCACAAAACAGGAGGATGGAATAGGAGAAAATCACAGAAGCCATTTCATGTATGTGTGTGTGTGTATGCATGTGTGTATATATGCATGCATGTGTGTGCATGTATGTATGCATTGTATGTGTATATGTATGTATTTATGCATGTGTGTATGTATGTGTATATGCATGTGTGTATGTATGCATGTGTGTGTGCATGTATGTATGTATTGTATGTGTATATGCATGTATGTACGCATGTGTGTGCATGTATGTATGTATTGTATGTGTATATGCATGTATTATGCATGTGTGTATATATGTGTGTATATGCATGTATGTGAGTGTGCATGTGTGTATAAATGCATGCATGTGTGTGTGTGTTTGTGTGGGAGTGGTGAGTGGCATTTGTACACATTTAATCATGTGGAACAAGAGAAAGGGAAGAAGCAATAAACTTGACTTCCATGACTAGCCAGTGCAAAGCTCCATATGTCCTTAATGAAGTGGAAGATATAAGGTAGGTCCCATATACTGTGGGGAGGGGAGCATTCAAAACTACCCTGCCCTCAAAAAGCCCTCGTCTTACTGCCCAAACGCAGCCTACGACTGTGCCAAAAAAATACTAAGAGCATCTAACTTTCCATTTCCTCTTCATACTCATTTACCACATCACCATCACATCTCATGGCTTTCTTATTGGCAGGTGGAAATTTCCTGTGACAGACAGCACTACACTGAAATACTATCTTCCAGGGTGTCAGGCCTAGAGGTAGTGCAAGCCACCCATTATGTGATGAAGTTGCTTAGGTTTGATCACAGAAAAGTTGTCTTGATTGTGTCTTGAATTCCATCAATCAAAGTCCAACTCAAAATTATAAAACCTGTGCAGAAAAGTACTAAATGGTACAATAAAGACCACTAGTGTGGCTAAATTTCTTTCTTGTCTTTAAGAAGATTTACTGTTTGCCTCTGGCCAGGTCTGGTGCCACATACCTGTAAGTCCAGCACTAGAGAGCTGAAGTGTCACTATCAGTAGTTCACAGTTACAGAGAAGAACCCTGCCTCAAATAATTGCATATTTTGATTTTGCTTGTTTTGTTTTCTTTTGCTTTGCATTTGAGGTGGGTTTGGTTTGGTTTGGTTTGGTTTGGTTTGGTTTGGTTTGGTTTGGTTTGGTTTGGTTTTGGCTTTTGGTTTTGTTGTAGTTGTGTTTCCTCAACAATAACTAATTCCCCTGAAAAACAAAAAGCATGTGACTGGTGGTAGAATACAATATTATTTTAAAACTGAGGTCATTCCGATTTCTAGACTCTGTCAGAAGAAATCCATACTTTCAAGAGCACTAATTAAATGAATTCTCACATAATATTCACACTTCCCACGGCTGTGTGTATCCCTGAACATCTCTCCCCCGCCATGCTTTCCCAACACAGTTCAGGTAGACCAGAAGTACAGAGAAGCTGTGGGCACAGACAGGGTTTGCTCAGTTGGTACACAGAGAATACATAAATATCCTTACTCACAGGCAAAAGGAAGATATCTCTGAATGTTGCTAATGAGTGGAAGGAGCAAGCTTTTTATCATGCAGTGGTGCAAATTAGATATTTATGGGTATCCTGTGGTGTTTAAGGTGTTGCTCCTTTCCAGTAATTGAGGATAGAAAGCTTTATATTCTAAGAATCTCCTCCTTGATGATCTTTTCTGGGGTACAAAAATATTCAAATCTAGAGATTGCACATTTTGACTAAAGAGCCTTTGAGCCCTCTGTCAATGCAAAGCATACCCCTAGGCTTTGGGGGATTTTTCAGTGGATTTAAAAAAAAACAGTTTTATTAAAACATAACCCACAGGTCACAGGGGGTGCTTTTATCAGGTAAACAATTCGGTTGGTGTGAGTATGTGCAGCCATCTCCATAGTCACCTTTAGAACATTATTACCTCAGAAAGAAATCTTGTACCCTTTAAATATCAGCCCTTATCTTCCCACTCCCCTGTCTTCTGAGAGCACTATCTTTTCTTTCTCTCCAAATTTCCCTGGTCCAGAAATTCAATATTGATTCAGTTTCATTGAGCCTATCATGAATGGCTTCTGACACTTAGCATCGTTTCAAGGTTCGTCCGTGTCGTAGTGTGAGCCAATAGTTCATCGTTCTCATGTAAAATTCGATTGGATGTATTTACCACAATGCATCCATTTGTCACTCTGTGTATGTTTAGGTTGGTTCTACCTCATCCCTGTTGGGACCTGTACTGCATATGTGCAAGTTTTAGGTTGCACTTGTTAAGGAATATTATCATTCTCAGAAGTGTATGAGAATCTCTGTGTTTCACATCCTTACCAGCACTTGTTATTGTTTGGCCTTTATTGCTCCAGTCATCTTGGTGAAGATGAAAGGGCATCTCATGATTTTTTAGTTGTAAGTCTCTGAATACCAGTGGAGAGGACTGAGACAGGCTATCTATGACAGGCTTCAAACTGGCAGTTCAGGAGACCAGGCCTTAATATCTATTTGCCAGAACTGGGCAAGTCATTTACTGTAAAAACTACAGGCCGAGGGCAGCCAATCAGAAGCTGCCCCACCACCTGACCTGAACCAAGAGCACTAAGTCAGCAACAGTTTCCAGACTTCCCAGCAGCAGTTTCCAGGACCCTCAGCAATAGTTCTGGACTGTCCCCAGAGCCTTAGCCAATCCCAAAGGCCCCCACACCCTAGAGACAAAGCCAACCAAAGAAGATAAAGGTCACCTACCCCTCCCAGGAATTCCCCTAATTTGCTATAAATTGGGCTTTTGAGCTCACCTAGGAATCTTCATCTTGGTAAATGGTGGAATACTTCGTAATAAAACACTCTTTGCTTTTGCATACTATTTGAGTCTTAGGTATCATTCTTCGGCAAGTCCCTGAGCCTTACACAGTGACAAAGAGAGTCTTTTTTTTTTTTTTTTTGTTTATTGGCCATGGCTAGCTTTTCCTTGGAGAAACATCTGTCCAGATACTTCCCCCATTTTTACATTTAATCATCTTTTTATTATTGAACTGTAAGGATTTTTTTACATATTCTGTACAAAAGAATCAGGCACGTGATATGTCAGCCTTCTCTCTCATCCTATGGGTTGTCTCTTCATGTGTGTTCCTTTAACAGCTTTAATTTTGAGGGAAGTTTTTAGTAATTCCAGTTGTATAGTATTTTCATATCCTAGCAATGTTGTAGAAGGCATAGCTCACAAAAAGCACTAGAAATTCCAGAATCGTTAAGCACACAGGCGTTTTCCTTCATGGGAAAGAAATGGCAGACACCTGTTCACCCAGAGACTGGAATGGATGCTGTCCAGCATCCTGGTGATGCTTTGCTATTCTATGGAGCCAGCCTTCACCTGAATCCTGCACAAATCCCCAGCATTGTTTAGGTCCTAATCCTGAGCTTTGTCTCTCAGTGAATAGAACACATCCTTCGAAAGAGTCCCCTTGTACTTTGTATCCTCCATCAATAGAATCCATCCTTATGCTGATTACAAATCCTTCCTCCCTAGGCCCTTGCTCTGAGCACCATTTGTCAAGCAATGGAACTCCTTCTTATCATGAGGTTTTCAGGGGCTTTGCTACAGAGATGTACTCTGCAAGGGAGCTTGGAGGTAGCCATCCCCAAGCTTTGTTTTGATAATCATCACATGGAAATCCCCCCCCCCCACACACACACACACCCAAGTTTCACTGTGTTTAAATGGGTATGAAAACAAACGGCTGAGCGAGACTCTGGAAGTTTTTGACTCAGGGCCTGCTGACATTCTTCACCTCATTCAGATAGTTTTTCCTTCCTTCCAGCGGTGATGTTTGCTGGGACCCCAACAAAATGGGGGCTAAATTAGACACTGCCCTCATCCCACCCTAGGACATGACCATCTCTGCTCATCTCTGCCCCAACCCTGCACGTGCTTACCAGGCCTTGACTCAACTGGTTTTCTGTCTCCTTTTGTTTTCTATTTTGCAAGCACAGCAAGTTTTTCTGTTTGAACTTTTTTGTTGCTTCTTTTTAAATTTATTTGTTTGTTTTTTACTCAACCAACAATTCTTATTATAATTTTGTCATAGGGATGAACCCATTTACTGTAGGCCAGGGCTGCTCAAAAGGTAGCACGTCTACTGGTCTTTCATTTCCTTCGGTCTCCTGATGGCAGGTTTCACTGTGACAGCGGAAATGGTGTTATAAATCTAGGTCCTACCAGCCATTGTTGCTATGAAGGAACCACACTGCCAGATGTCAGTGGCCCACATTATTATCTCAGTCTTGCCCCAGAGGATCCTGGTGTCCTGGTTATCTCTGTGTGTGTATGCAAGTGAGTGGTGTGTGTGTGTGTGTGTGTGTGTGTGTGTGTGTGTGTGTGTGTATGTGTTATGTGTGTATGTGGGCTCACCACCCACTCATCCATTGGCAGCACTGGGCATTTATTATAGTTCTTTGATGCAGGGCTCAGTCCTGTGAGCTATGTATGCATGCCTTCTAGCTAAAGTTCTGTAACTAATGAAGAAGATTTAATGAGTGTGAATTTTCCTGTATATCCTTTTTCTCTGAGTGTGTACTAAAATCCAGACACGTATGAGAAAGGTTGGAAGACAACCTCAGCTTTTAATCCGTGCCTTTCCTTTTCCTTGCCACTGCCTTTGCCAAGCTGGCTCTCCCACGAGCCTTCAGGGATTGTCCTGTCTTACCCTGCATCTCACTGTAAGAGCCCAAAGAATACAAGACACACACTGATGCCTCGGGCTCTCCGTGGGTTCTATGGATCAAATTGAGCTTCTCACCCTTGCATAGCAAGCTCTTTACTCACTGAGCCATCTCTCCAGACCAACATAGTAGAACTATGCAAATCTCAGCTTGAATAGACTCAGAATGTCCCCCTTGATACCTTTCAAAACATCTATACAGTCCTTACCACAATCCATCTTTAATTTTCTCCAAATACATACATATATGTGTATATATAATTTTGAGTATATATATATTAACATATATATAATTTTGGTTGGTTTCTCACATGTCTAATGGAATCTTCCAAAATACAAGCTGTCCTAGTACTTGTAACTATTTTCTTTATCAACATGAGCATACACGAAATAACCAGAGAAATGCTGTCACATAGTAGGTACTTAATAAATATTTGCTGAATTCAGAATTAATCTTCTAGCCCAGGCACTGCGCTAGAGATGAAAGATCACAAGAATAACTAAGACAGATGCCCAAAGTTGACTAAAATCACTTTAGAAATGTAAGCTGTACCTGCTATTCTTGAGGAAGGTTTATGGATATTAGAGAAGAAAAGGAGGAAGTAAATTTCTCAACTGTTCATTTTTACATTTGCTGCTTTGACAACACTGTTAAGACAGACGAGGCCAAATTTGCTCTGCAGACACTCTCCAGTCCTTGCCTTAACTGTTTTATGCTCATGAACATATTCATTGGTTTTCATATTTGCTAACCCACCTTGCAAAACATTTTCGTGTTTCCACTACCAACGCAGAGACATACTACCTATGAAGTAAACATATGGGCCGATGCAATACCTTTTCTTCATGTGTGCTTGTCCAACCAGGAAGGAAAGGATAATGACTCTCATCTCACCCCAGATGCTGGAGGTCTGGGCTACATCGATGTCCTCAGTCTTACGTGCTTTTTAAGACTCTAGCATCTGCCTTGATGCCTTTCACTTGAAAAGCTCTCCCTTACCTAATATAACAAGTTTGTTTGAGGGTCAAATGGGGTAGATGTAAAACTACTTGCATCTCCTGCGGGGTAAGGAGAGTGCCACTGTCAGCTGCCCTTGTCCAGGAACCCCTATGTGGAGATGGGACTGAACAGATCCTCACAGCCTCCTGCTCTCAACTCGGTCACCTTCACAGCCTTGCCTCAAACTTTCTGAAATGAACTAAGCCCCACCCACCTCACCCCCACACATCCCTGTCAGGCCTGCCTCCATGTTCCTATAAAATCCTTTCTCTCCAGGAAATGATGGGTTTGAATATGCTGGGCTCCAGAGTCTTCACTAAAAATGCTTAGCTAGGGGCCTAACAACCAACATCTCTACCAACAGTGACTGGTGGGAACAGCGCACATGCCCTCAGTGACAGCTCTGTCCTCTGTTCTCACTACCTTGCTAGCTGGTGTGTATTTCCAGCATCCTGTCATCGAGCTCAAATGGCAAGTGCTGGCTTAAGGGCCCTTCCTACCTTGAAGACACTTCCATCAAGTCAATGCTGATCACCTGCTCTGTTCCTGCCAATTACGAAGCCAGCCTCTGCTTCTGAGTTTCCTTGGAGGGTAGCTGAAGTTGGCTTATGTGTGTTTCACACAGTGTGCAGCCAAGAGGATCAAACAAACACCAAGGAAACACAGGGGAAGGGAGACGCTGCCAACCTGCTTTTTGCTGGCTATTCCAAGTAAGTACCTCTTTGTCAAGATCTACCCAAACAAAGTGGCATGTTGTGATTTCCAGTACAACAGTTGTTTTCTTCTCAAAATTCCAATTCAAGAATCAACTCTTCATCCATTAGTTTCTCAGAAGACTGCATCCCTGCAACCCTAAGAAAGGGGCGTGAGAGCTCTGGACTGGCTCCATCACTCTCTAGGGTCAATGTTGCTGGTCCAGGACTCATAGTATCTGGTGTGCTAGGTTCTCTTGCCACTTGACAGACAAGTGCTAAGCATCTTCTAAATCTTTTGGAGAAAAACCCACTACTTCACTAGAGTCTGAACTGAGCATTCTTCATCGGGGTCCCCCAGTCACTCAGCCCTGGGGTGTTAACCACAGCTCTGTAGTACACAGTGATCTGTGAACTACACATGCCTTGCTGCCCAAATTCCACATGCAATGAAGAAGGACACTGGATCTGTGAATTTTGTCCCTATTTCCTTTTCTCTGAAATGTACATTTAAAAAAATATATTATATAATAATGCATGAGAAACAAGATAACTTTCAAATATCTGACTGAATGAATATCAAAGAGAGCATAATTGCAATTTTTCCCACTTGTAATTTTAAAAAATATATATACATCTCTGACTTTCATTGAATGTTATGTTTCAAGGAACTCCACACAATTTAACGATATATGTTGTCCTATAAGAAAATTCTCATAGAAGCCAAAGACTCCATCACCATCAAAGCCAGTGTGCTGTTTGTTTATCTCTTAAATGCCCCCAAATCTGAAAATATTGCTTAAATCAAGTCCAGAGCACCACAAAGAGAGGAAGAGGTAATTGTTGAAAAGATTTCATGATGAAAACTGATAGAATTGTTTTCTATCCATCATTCTTTGTGTTTCTCTGTCATTAATGAAAGCAGAAACACTGACAAACAAAAGTTTAATAAGAAAAAAAAATACATGTTAAGTGAAAAAGCCATGATTAACTTATTAAGAGCCATTAAGTTTATAATTACAAGGGTTCTATTACGTTAAGATACTGATTTTTTTTAAAGCCAGAAATAATACCTACTGAAACTCTAATTATTTAAATGAGAAGAGAAAGAAGCACGCTATCTACTCTGACAAAGATTAAAATCAATTTAATTGCTTCTCTGCTGCCTTGACATGGTTCTCGCTGTGAGTCAAGCAACCAAAAAGAGAAATTAATACGGGAGCTGTTAATCAGGTCGTGTCTGCACACTCTGCCTTGATTACATCGGGGAGAAAGCCTGCTGCCCTCTTCCTGTGGTACTGGGGTTAGCTGTGAGGGATGCTAAATTTTTGGAGCTTGCAATAGGGGCTAGGAGAGGCTGGGCCTCTGGAAATTGCAGGTGGCTGTGCTTGAGTGTGGGTAAAGGCAGTTCTCTCAAGACAGAGTTCTATTGAAAATTAAAATCACCCTTTGATGCCTGCTCCCAGCATCCATGGGGTGAAGTACAAAGAAACACAAGGACATTGGCGGGGTAAGAGAATGAGAAGAAATTGGAGTCTGTGGCTAAGATTGATGACCCCCCCACCCCCACCCCCTCAAGAAGTCTATCAATATATTTCTTCAAGTAGACAGCAGCCGTTTCCAGAGGTGAAATGCCAACTCCTTTGCCAGAATTAGAGCATGCGTTTGAAAGCCAGGTAGAGTGGCCAGCAAGCCAGAGGCACACTCAGTCTCACCCACCCCTGTGTCTGCTGCCTTCCAAAGGCTTTTGTTAAACACCAGCACTGCTCGAACATCCAGCCGCATCTACGCTTGGCAAACTAACGTATCTGATTGTAAGAAAATGGTATTGTGAAATATTTATGAGTCTGGAAACACAAACCAGTACCCTGCCTCATCACCGCTTATCAGCCGTTGCTCGCTTCACAGATGACGAGAGACATTGGACTAACTGGGGTTGTCAAGACTAATAGATCTCGGGCACTTTTCCCCAGTGGAGGAGTTCAGTTTCTTCTAATGACCTCTTTTGTTTCCCCCAGGAAACTTTAGCCTTCCCCCTTCTTATTTGCCTTCGAGTGTCAGACCCATGGATGAGTAATAATATTTCACAAGTGTGTGCATTCAGGAGCGTAGTCTTATGTGACCCTATCTGCTCCCTCAATAGGTGAGGATAAAAGCTTGGTGTAGTGACTGAAAAATTTGTTTCATAGCAGGGAAGAAATTGTCTCTGGTCTTTTAACAAAACTCCTTCCTAAAGCACAAGGCAAAAAAAAAAAAAAAAAGTCCACCCAGACAGGTAGAGAAAACGCTTACGACAACAGGAAAACAGACAAAACATCCCACTCTCCAAAGATAACTTGACGTGCTTTTTACATTTCAAAAATTAAAAATAATCACCAGCTCAGGTCAGCCCACAGGATGGTTGAGCCCAGGTCATGTATCCTCAGGACCTATAGATGGCTATGCCTGGCTCTTTTCATCAAAGGCAACTCCTCCTCCTCCTATATTGGATCACCTTGCTGTTAGCCTGGCACCATCCCTCCCCATTTCAATTTGACCAAATTGAAACAGATGCCCAGAGGCCGTGGAGATCAAGACTGGTATAACAAAATTTGGAGCCAGTTTCCCAGCTTAAATCAATATTTAACGGTAAGCATCCTTTTATTTATTTATTTTTTGGCAGGCTTTTACTGGCAAATATCACTTTAAACTGAAAGCCAGGAGTCTTAATTATAAAGGATGCTATTCGGGCTACATTTTGAAAAAAAATAACTCATTGAACAAGACATCCTGGTGGTCTAAGGGTTTGCACTCCCTGGAAGAAGTCAAGACGCAAGGTGTTGCTGTTTTCTGTCTCCTTCAAGGATGTATTTAATTATCACATCTTCATGAGCGCAGAAACAGTTCTAATAGGGAGAGGGAGGGGAGAATGGCTGAGAGCTCCTCACTGTCTAGTCAAATCAAGTAGAAGCCCAGGCCACCTGCAGTAGAGACACGCTCTGAGGTTGTGCAGGACTCTGAGGAGAGGGGACAGAAGGACATGCCAATTCTACCCCATAGCTCAGAGCGATGATAAACATCTCCCAGAGAAGAGAAAGGTCACCCTGGGAACTGGCCAGTGTGAATGCTATTCCTTGGTGACCTTTATCTTGCTCTGACATATGTGGTGAAGATTCTCTGGACGGAACGAACATTACAACAACTAAGGAAGGAGTAACATCAGGTCAGAGCCAGAAGCTACATCTAGTCTGAAAGACCAGAAGAAAGCTTTTATATCTTCGGTGTGATTTTTGTAATGAATAAAAAAGGAGACATTCCCCTCACCTATATCCAACAGTCAGAGGAAAATGTAAACAGGTGATTTGTGCGTGGTGCTAATAAAAACTTAACAAAGCTTAAAAAGTGAATCCCCATACAACATATCTGGTAAGCACTCACTAATCTCAAGGCATCGGTTTCACGATGTACACTCAAAAATTAGCAAGGCGTACCATATGTTTTGAATGCACAGACCCCACTAGCCTGTCTTGAAAAGCCCCTGTTCACGCTCAAAGGAAACTTGCAAGTTTGAAAAGCAGGAAGTAGCCCCTAGCCTAGATATACAGACTGTAGGATGGGAAAGGCCGCTGGGATGCAGCTCCCTGCGAAGCAGAAGGGACTCCAAACAACCCTAGTAGTGTAAAGAAGAGAAGAAGCCGGTCCAGCAGCAGCTCAGGCACAGAGCCTGTTCCCAGTCTCCCACCTGCCAGAACACATAGCCAGAGTGGTGGTATCCCTATAAGGCACTCCGCTCCACATGCTGGTAAGTTGTTTCTGTGGACTCTGGGTCACTTCTAGGTACCACGCCCTTTTCCCTACACAGTCAAAACCCCTGAAGACTTCTCCTAAACTCTCAGCTCACCCACCACCACCCCCCTCTGTCACCCAACCCGGGCCTTGCAACAGACGAATTGTAACTTGCCTTCTGCTTCGCCTCCAGCTTCTGCAAAATACAGTGACTTCCACGGGCTCTCTTCCAGACAGTCCTGTGGGATCTCACACCCACCTTCATCAAGCCGAGGGAGGGAGGGAGGGACGCCCCATCCGCAGCACCACGAGCCGTGGTTGGGAGGCTTTAATTTGACTCTGCTTCCCTTTGCAGCTTGCGTGTCTCTCCCATGTCTGCCACCGCAGCAGGAGCTTAAAAGAACAGAGGAGGAGGAAGGAGCTCTCGTGAGAACCCCGGGAGTTTTGGCAGAACCTTTGTGGGAACCATATGGCGGCAACTTTACAGTACATGAAACATTTTGAAGTGAGGAAGACACCACTATTTCCCAAAGAATGTCCCTTGTGTGTCTCAGTCGGATTGAGGACCTCTGCCAAAGGACAAGAATAAGACTTTCTGGAAACTTAGTGCGAACATAGATGATATCTAACTTTGATATATCACAGGTCAGCATTATAGCCAGAATAGATCTTACTAATTTAAATTAATGAAAAAAGAATGTGCAATATTTCTCATACTCCCTAGTTATGAAGCACCACCCACCACCCCTCCACCCCGCAAAAACACAGTTTACTCGTCTTAATGAGGAGTGGCCAAATAGATGGTTTGCAATATTTTTATTTGTGGAAGATTGTTTCTGCCAATGAGCAGCACTGGCTGGAACAATGGCAGCAATTTGGGGTATTCTTTCTCCTCAGTTTGCTTTCTTTTCTCTTACTTCACTTTACAGCCTGTCCCAAGATTCACTTTGTCAGTGTGGAGAGATATTTACTCCTTTCAGTTCTACTTGGCTGGCTGTCTCACTCTAAAGTCACACAAGCCAGTTTGTCATCAGCGCGGCCATGACTAACCAGGCAGCACACGGCTCTGTGGACTTCTCACAGAACCATCCCCACGGCCCAGGAGTCCACTAAAAACAAGGAGCAACACCCCTGAAGAAGGTCCCAGAGCAGAAGGCTTCCAGGGCTGGGAGAGTACCTGGGTAGGAGAGGAAGTGAAGCCAAGAGGGACAGAGTGACAGTGTGTAGGGAAAACTCACACACTAAGCTCTAAGAACACATTTTCCTGCACAACTTGGACCCTGAAGAAAAGTCCCAGGGAAGTCAGTCTCACTCTGTACACCTCTGTGCACTAGGATTTAGGCACAAAAATAATAAGAAAAAGTGCTGTAGAATAGTTAAACTATATGTTATGATTTTGCTTAAGAGAGGTAAGAAATAGAAAGGGAAGCCAAGAAGTGATGGTGCACGCCATTAATCCCAGCACTTGGGAGGCAGAGGCAGGTGGATTTCTGAGTTTGAGGCCAGCCTGGTCTACAGAGTGAGTTCTAGGACAACCAGGTCTACACAGAGAAACCCTGTCTTGAAAAACGAGAGAGAGAGAGAGAGAGAGAGAGAGAGAGAGAGAGAGAGAGAGAGAAGAGAAGAGAAGAGAAGAGAAGAGAAGAGAAGAGAAGAGAAGAGAAGAGAAGAGAAGAGAAGAGAAGAGAAGAGAAGAGAAGAGAAAGGAAAAGAAATAAAACAAAGAAAGAACTGGTAATGGAATAGCAAAATAGAAGTGGGGCCCAGAGAGACGACTCTGCAGTTAAGAGCCCTGGCTGCTCTTGCAGAAGACCCAGGTACAGTTCCCAGCACACACACACGGCAGCTCACAACCTCTGTGACTCCAGTTCCAGGGGACCTGATGCCTTCTTCTGGCTTTGCGAGCCCTCCATCCACATGGTACACATAACCTCATGCAGGAATATATATATATATATATATATATATATATATATATATATATATATATATATATACATACACATACACATAAAAATAAGGAAGTTTTAAGATGAAAGAGAAAAAAGAGAAAGGGAGGGTGAAAGGGGAGGGAGGGAGAGAGGGAAGAAGGAAAGAAGGGGAGAGACAGAGAGAAATAGATGTTGGGACTGACTGGGAAACAAACCTTAAAAGATGGACAGAGGAGTGGGTAGAGGGCAAAGGGGAGAGGGATGAACAGTGACAGAAGAAGGGCAATGACACACATAAGGAGATGTCATGGAGAGACCTTTCACTTTGTACGCTGACTTAAAATTTAGTGAAAGGATCTTTAGGAAGAAAATTAACTTGAACTGGAAAAGTGAACAATTCTCTTCAGACAAACCAGGTTAACAAAAGAAGAGAGCTAGAGTATGGCTACGACATCGCCACTCCCAAATCTGTTGAATTAGGACTCGGAGAGTATCTATCCTTTTTGCTACTCTGATACCCTACAGATAGTTTGAAATTTTATTTGGTAACCTTTAACCTAAGTATCCTTTTTATGTGGCATATGGAAATGGTTTGCTTCCTGTGTTACCCTGACTTCCTCTCCCCTAAACTTCTGAAGAGCTCATAAAACTCCCAGCAAAAAAATAATAACCAAACCAAACCAAACCAAACCAAACCAACCAAACAAACAAAAACCTGTCTAGAGGCTTTTAGCAGAAATGCTCCTGGTCAAGGGACCAAATGTGTGTCTAGCTAGAGGCACAGTGGAAAATCCATGATAAGAAAGAATGGGAAAGCATCTTCTTTTGGGGGGGAGGGTAATTCAAGACAGGGTTTCTCTGTGTAGCCCTGGCTGTCCTGGAACTCACTCTGTAGACCAGGCTGGCCTTAAACTTAGAAATCCACCTGCCTCTGCCTCCCAAGTGCTGGGATTAAAGGCATGTGCCACCACTGCCCATCCGGGAAAGCATGTTCTAACAGCAGCCACTAAAGACATTTGTTAGTCATGGAGAATGCATGGCAGAATGGGGGTAAGTACTAATATCGTTTGTTTCCTCCAGGTAGTGCTTTTAAGCACTAAGCATCCCCAAAGCAATAGTTAGTGAGCCGGGGGACTCCTCTGAGAGAAGTGTACAGGGCTAGATCAGTTCTCATCTTCTAAAACCACTGTTAGGTTTTTGAAATAGGGTTAGTTTTCTTGTTGAAAGACTGCTATGAAGGAATGTGTCAAGGTGATATTTCAGAAGCCATCAAGGACATCAAGGTGTCCTAGATCAACAGCCTTGGTATTTCACTTAACCTATCAGAAATCCTCACCTGAAAATGTGATCCGCCAATAACGATGACAGCGGTGAGACTTACTTCTAGTCAAAAGCCAGTTCTCAGGAGGAGAACGAGCAAGTGTTTGAGCGTCAGCCAGAAACGCTAGTTGCAGCCTCTATGTCCTGTGGCTGGCAAGCTCAGGGTCAGACGGAGACTAATTGCAACAACCTGGCGTTTTATAAGGAAACGGTATCTTCATTTTGTTTATTAAATAATTGCTCAGCATTATCTGCAGGAACTGTTGAGTACAAAAATGGGAAGTGCACTTTATGCTATGGGCCTCCAGGTTATATCTTCTTCCCTCTTCTCTTTGCAATTTAGATCTTGCCCAGGGAATTGCTGCTATTCAGGAATCCACCTAGGCTTCATTTCCTACTCTACTCCAAAGTAATTTAATTGCGTTATTCTTGCACTATAAGAAGTGTATCAACAGATGAATGGCGATGTGTATACACACACAAAATCAGCTGTAAAGAAGAAGGAAATTATATATTTTTGCAGGAAAACATGTCACTGGGGATCACTCTACTAAGCAGAATGAATCAGACTTGAGAAGACAAATGCTCCATAGATTCTCTGGTGTTTGAGGATCTCGGGCTTTATTTAGATGCACAAAATCATATAAGTATACGTGAATAGGGTGAGAAAGAGAAAGATGTGAGTGTAGGATGAGGAGACAAAAGTGAAAATGGGGGAAGAGGGAGAGAGACTAGCACAGAGGATGGGGAGGAGAGGATGGCCAAGTGAACATAGCCAAAAGGTGTGGTACACCTGAGAGAAATGCACAAGGGACACACACTAATAAAAATGTTAATCTCCTAACACGAGTCTGCAAGGAACACTTTTCTCCTTGTTTCATATTTCTAGAATTTAGAGCCTACCCTCTAAACTATAGCCTCATTAGCACTAATGGAGAACACCCAGCTGATTTGCCCATTTAAACTAAATCTCAGAAGGTTTTCCTCCCTGCTACCTGCACACCTGGGCTGGCCTTCCAATTTAATTTGGTTCTGAGTGGACTGTCCTGTTAGACCAGTTAAATAACATGAGACTGCTGGGTAGCCAAAGTCTTTTGACACAGTGGTTCTGACTAGGAGGGGTGTGGAGTGGCAGTTAACAAATAAGCAAATAAGAAAGAGAGAGAGAGAGAGAGAGAGAGAGAGAGAGAGAGAGAGAGAGAGAGAGAGAGAGAGAGAGAAAGAAAGAAAGAAAGGAGAGAGAGAAGGAGGAGGAGGAGGAGGGGGAGGAGGAGAGAGAGACGGGAGAGGGGAGAGGGAGAAGAGGAAGAGGAAGAGAAGAGAAGAGGAGAGGAGAGGAGAGGAGAGGAGAGGAGAGGAGAGGAGAGGAGAGGAGAGGAGAGGAGAGGAGAGGAGAGGAGAGGAGTGGAGAGGAGAGGAGAGGAGAGGAGAGAAGAGGAGAGAAGAGAAGAGGAGAGAAGAGGAGAGAAGAGGAGAGAAGAGGAGAAAAGAGGAGAAAAGAGGAGAAAAGAGGAGAAAAGAGGAGAAAAGAGGAGAACAGAGGAGAAAAGAGGAGAAAAGAGGAGAAAAGAGAAGTTGGATTTGATTCTAGGACTAAGGAACCAGATCCAAGCAGACACCTGCCAGGAACAAAGATTGCTCGCTGTGCAGTAGATGGCTACAAGTGCTCTGGCCTTATCTATATTGACTGGTGACAATGGTATGAATGACAGGGCTAGTGTATTTTAAAAACTGAAGAAGAGACATTCCAAGTTGTGAGAAGTTAAATTGTGTCGAAAAAGTTTCTTGCCATTCTCCACTTAACCCCAGCCATGATTACCACGTGACTGCCCTTTAATTACAAGTACCTCATAACTACCTTGGCTCAGCTCTCTCACTTCCCTCAGAGATTACAATTAAGTCTGGAGGAAGGTACGGAACGAGGGCAATGGGATCAGACATCAGAAATGAGTTCAGATCCCAGCTGCATTGCTCAGCGAACTCTGTATGTTTGGTTAAGTCCCTCAATGCCAAGCCTTGATTGTTCTGTTCTCTAAGAGGGGAAAATAAGAATAGCTTGAAAGGATGTGGTGATACTGAAGGCAGAATTTATAAAAGACCTGGACCAGAGACAGTGAATAAAGGCCATTTTTACTGACATTGTTTTTCAGTCCTGAGCTGTTACCTTGGGGCTTTGTGAAGGAGACTGCCTACTAGGAATCACGTCTTTCGCATAGAAAATGATTTTTTAACATTGAAATCCAGCAACATATAATTTGAAACTATTATGATGGTAGCCAGTAAATGCCAGGGTCACCACTAGAATGTAGCTTCAATTCACTTGTACTGTGTTTTCATGCCCACAAAGAGGCTAGAATACAGAAAGAAGTCGTTCAATTTTGTCTGGTTTTAGTTTTGTTTTTTGGTTTTTTTTAAGTAGACTAAATAAATAATAAATAAATGAACCATCCTCATGAGAAATATCCATTTTCAGTGTTGGGCTGATAAGTCTCTAGAAAACAACATAGTTGAGAAAAATCTTTTTAATGCTAGGAATATAGATAGACATCTGGGCCACTCACATGCTAAATACATGCTGTAAAAATGAGCTATGCATATGGTGCCTAACAAGATAATAATTAATTAATTAAAAATTAATTCTCTTTAAGGGTATATTTGAAAATATGAAGTGTATACATGCTTCTTAAAATGGAAATATTTAATATTCTAGTGACTTGAATTGTTAAAATCATGTGACCTCGCAGAAAACTGAGTAGTTAAAATTCCATACTCCCCATATATTAGAAAAAGACTAGGTTATTATAATCTAAAACTCCTAGTAAGTTTACACAAGCTATTCAAAAGCAAGCAGCCATTTTGATGCAACGATATCGTTCAACAATATCACCTGCTTTGAGAGTCTAAAACAGATTTTTTAAATATTATTTACAAAGTAAATTCTTTTTTGTTTCAATATACAAAGATTAGGTTCTCTGATGAGTATGGGTTTCAATCTTAAAATATTGTCTTATTTGTTGGCATTTTGTCTAGGCTCCACTTCACAGTTAGCTTGCAACAGCCAGGTGTGCCTGACTCACTATAAAAGAGGCTGCTTACCCCATCCTCTCTCTCTTGCTCTCTTTCTCTGTTCCCTTGCTCTTGCTCTCCTCTCTCCCCATCCCCATCTCTCTCTCTTTCTCCACTTGCTCATGGCCAACCTCTACTCCTCTACTTTCTCTCTCTCTCTCTCTCTCTCTCTCTCTCTCTCTCTCTCTCTCTCTCTCTCTCTCTCTCTCTCTCTCTCTCTTTCTGTCTCTCTCTTTCTCTCTCTCTCTCTGGCATTTCTCTGTTTCTGCTCCCTCAACACCCCTCCCAATGCCCTGAATAAACTCTATCCTATACTATATTGTCCTGTGGCTGTTCCCTCAGAGGAAAGGGATGCCTCAGCTTGGGCCCACAGAGGCACCCCTTCCCCACACCTGACTGCACCTCTACCAAACATAGTCCTTCTCTCTCCTCATTATTTTTTTAAAGCACAATATTTTTACTCGCTTTTCTTTTATTGAATACATATTTTTTTCATATAATTTATTCTGATTACAATTTATTCTCCCTTAACTCCTCTGAGACCCTCCCCATCTCTCCTCCCATCTGAATCCACTCCCTTTCTGTCTCTCTTAAGAAAACAAAGAGGCATTTAAAGAAGAAGAATGAAAAAAAAAATAAGATGGAAGAAAAACAAGCAAACCAGCACAGGTCAAAGCAAACAAGAAAGAAAAAAAGAGTCCAGGAAAAAGCCCAAGAAACAGGTAGAGAAGCAGAGACACACACACTCTCATTACAGGAAGCCCATAAAGCACAAAACCAGAAGCCATAATATGTACACAAAGGACCTGTAAGAGTTTTTTTAAAAAGGAGGTGGGGCTGGAGAGGCCAAGATGAAGAACCTATAAAGATGCCACTGATTATATTTTGTGTTGGCAGTCAACTGCTAGGCCTGGAACCTACACTAAAGAGTAGTCTGCACCTATACTGAGACTTTTGGAGAAAACTAATTTTTCATTTGTTAGAGGTTATTAATAAGTACAGCTTCTGTGTTACAGATCGGGGTGCCTGTCCACTTCCACTCTCAGCACTGGAACCCCGTCTTAGTTACTGTTCTATCACTGTGACAAGACATCATGACCAAAGCAAGTTTTATAAGAGAACGCATTTAATTGGGAGCTTGGTTAGTTTTAGAGGTTTTAGTTCACTACCCTCTCGGCAGGGAGCATGGCAACATGCAGGCATACATGATACTGGAGACAATTGGCAGCTACATCCTGATCTGCAGAGGAGTAAGTGGCAGGTGGATTTCTGAGTTCGAGACCAGCCTGGTCTATCGAGTGAGTTCCAGGACAACCAGGGCTACACAGAGAAACCCTGTCTCAAAAAACCAAAAAAAAAAAAAAAAAAAAAAAAAAAAAAAAAAAAAAAAAAAAGAAAGAAAAGAAAAGAAAAGAAAAGAAAAGAAAAGAAAAGAAATGGCAATAGAATAGTAAAATAGAAGTGGGGCCCAGAGAGATGACTCTGCAGTTAAGAGCCCTGGCTGCTCTTGCAGCAGACCCAGGTACAGTTCCTAGCACACACACAGCAGCTCACAACCTCTGTGACTCCAGTTCCCTAGAACCTGATGACTTCTGGCCTTGCAAGCCCTCCATCCACATGGTACACATAACCTCATGCAGGAATACATAAAAACACACAAAACTAAAGAAGTTTTAAAATAAAAGAGAAAAAAAGAGAAAGGGAGGTTGAAAGGGGAGGGGGGGAAGGAAGAAGGAAAGAAGGGGAGAGACAGAGAGAGAAGAAACAGAGCAAGTGAAGGGGCAGGGGTTGGAGAGAGACAGAGACGGGGGGGGGGTGGGTTGGGGCTGGCATGGACTTTTGAAACCTCAATGCCTACCCCAGTAAACACATCTCCTCCAACAAGACCACACTTCCTAATCCTTTTCTACTAATGCCACTCCCTGGTGACTAATCATTCAAATATATGAGCCTATGAGGACCATTCTTATTCAAACCACTACAGACTCCCATCTGACACAGGCTCACATAGGCCCTCTGAATGTTGGGTGTTGTTTCAAGAAGGCTTTGATTTCTTACTGTCCTCCATCTCCTCCGGCTCTTACAAGCTTTCTGAGTCCTCATCCACAGGGTTCCTTGAGCCTCAAGGGGAGGGGTTTGATGGAAACATCCTATTTAGAATTGAGTCTCCCAAAGTCTCTCACTCTCTGCACACTGTCTGGCTGTGGGTCTCTTTATTTCTTCCCATCTACTGCAGGAGGGAAACCTCTCTAATGATGGTTGCACAAGGAACTGATCTGTGAGTATAGCAGAATGTTAAGAGTCTTTTTCATTAGCAGAACAGTAGGTATCTGGGTTTCCCCTTGGTCCCTGACCTATCTGGATTCAGGTTCTTGGTCACCTAAGCAGTGTCAGGGATGGGGGTTCCATCTTACGGAGTAAGCCTTAAGTCTAATCAGATATTAACTAGTTAGTCCCAAGAGCTTTGTGTCAGTATCGTACTAATTCATATTGCAGGCATGTCATCATTATAGAAAGAATTTGTAGCTGGATTGGTGTTTACATTTGGTAGTGTACAGGGTACCTTCCCGTACCATGAACATGAGTCTAAAGGAATAAAGGCTCTGGGAAGGCACCAGCATCTGAGTTCAATGACTTGTGTAGTTGTTGTCCTCAGCAATAGAGCCTAACCATCAGTTTTAGGAGAGCAAAAGGTTGGCAATAGCTTAGGTTGTTTAAGGGTGCCCATTAGTCCCATTGACCAACACCCTGATTAGATTCACCCATTCCCAGTACTGAAAGTGCCATTAGATGGTGAGAGGTATTCAGTAGGGGTTCCATCTTCCCCACTCTTCAGCACTTTCATTCATACCACCTTCATACATGTATATGTTTTAGGAAGCTTCTACTACCGTTAGTTTCCATATAACCTTTCAAAGAGCCTTTAGCTTTACCTCTCCCTACCGGTGTGTCCTCCCTTACCTGCCTCTTTGTTCCCCAATCTCTCTTCCCATTCCCACCCTCCTTCTGTCTGTAGCCATCCATTCTATTTCCCCTTCCTGGGGATACTCATCTCTCATCACTTTTCCCTTACTCCACACCTAACCCTAGTGGTTATACAGATGGTAGCCTGCTTACTAAAGACTTAACAGCTAACATCCACATATCAGCTAATACATGCTACATTTGTGTTTCTAGGTTTGGGTTTCCTCACTTTTTTCTAGCCATATTCCATCTAATTTCATAATTGGTTCTTTCTAAAAGACTAGAAAAATTCCATTGTAACAACAAATGGAAAATACAAACATTTTCTTAATCCATTTATCTGACAGACATCTAGGCTGTTTCTAAATTGTAGCTACTATGAACAAAGCAGCAATAAACAGAGTTGAGCAAGGGTCTCTGTAGAAGAAGGCATGAACTCCTAGGGTATAGACTCAAGAGTGCTATAGCTGGATCTCAAAGTGGTTCTCCTCCCAACTTTCTGAGGAACCACCATACTGATTTCCATGGAGGCTGTACAAGTTTGCATTTCCACCAGCAATGGAGTTACCCACATCCTTGCAAGCATGATCTGCCATTTGTTTTTACTGATCTTAGCTATTCTGAGGGGTGTAAGTTGAAACTCTCAAAGTAGTTTTGATTTGCATTTCCCTGGTGGCCAAGGGTATTGAACATTTCTTCAAGTGTTTCTCGGCCACTTGTGCTTCCTCTTTTAAGAATTCTCAGTTTAGATCTGTAACCCATTTTTAATTGGGTTATTTGTTTTCTTGTTGTTCAGTGTTCAAGGATTGTTGGTGGTGGTGGTGGTAGTGGTGGTGGTTGTGTTTCTTCTTCTTCTTCTTCTTCTTCTTCTTCTTCTTCTTCTTCTTCTTCTTCTTCTTCTTCATATATTTTGGATATCAGCCATCTATCAGATGTGTGGTTGGTAAAAAAAAAAATATTTTTCCATCCTGTAGGCTGCTATATTGTCTGAATGACTATACCCTTTGCCACTAAGAAACATGTTTTATGAGGTCCCACTTATTAATAGTTAGTTGATCTTAATTTCTGTGCTTACATTGTTTTATTCAGAAAGGCTTTTCCTATACCAATGTGTTCAAGGCTTACCCCCACTGTATCTTCTATCAGGTTCAGTGTATCTGGTTTTATGTTGAAGTCTTTGATCCATTTGAAGATGAGTTTTATATGGGTGATAAATATGGTTCTATTTGGATTCTATATGCAGCCTTCCATTTTGATGAGTACCACTTGTTGAAGATGGTATTTTTTCTTTCACTGTGTATTTCTGGCTTCCTTATCAAAAATCAGGTGGCCATAGGTGTGTGGACTAATGTCTGGGTCTTTGGTTCTATTTCATTGTCTGGTTTTTGTGCCAGCACCATGCTGAGTTTATTTTATTTTGCTATTTAGTAGAAGAAAGACTTGCCTATTAACTTCAAGTTTGAGAATTTCAAAGTTCTAAATTCAGTATCTGTGTCTTCAAAGTTGAGAAGATTTGAACATCCCAGATTTTGTAAGAAGGGGTGAGAGTATTTCACACGTCTGTGGGAAAAGCTAAGGAAGAAAGTCCCAGTGAAGACTCCCTCCTGAGAGACAGAACTCGCACGGAAAATCTGGATGAAGTTAGCAGATTTGCACAGCACAGACTCCGGAAGGTTCTAGGAAAACAGAAGGTCCGCACCTTGGGGGCAGGGATCTCTGGATTCTAGTCATAATATGCCCTGTGGAGCGGCTGGAGTGTGCATGAGTCAAAAGCCTAGAAACTTCACAGGAAAGCCAAACCCAGGATCTCGCAGGGATGCTGCGTGCACCGAAGTTAACAGCAAGGCTTGTTATGCAGACCACGGCACAGATGTCTGTTAGTCAGCGCTGACATTCTGTTCCGACAATTAGGTACACCCTCACCACGTGTCCATGCCACAGATGCATCTCTACTCTCAGGCTTGCCTCTCAGAAAGAATAAATATTTGGTGAATTTATGTAAATTAACCTTCCCCATGTAGCCCTCTATAGTCTGCCAGTCATAACTTTAAATCATGTTTCTCAAACATTTCACTTCTCTTAGGGGTGAGGAAGAGGCTACATTGTGCTAAGGAAGATACTAGCCATTACCTAACGGTTCCCTGTTCCAGATTGCCTGGAAACCCAAGGTTATTAGTCAGCCCTCCTTTTGCAGCAGTGAGACCAATACCTCCTCAACCCTCCCTACTCAAAACCTAGAGCACTGTATCTCAGAAAGAGATTAAAGTAGTAGCTGGAAGTATACCCAAGCTGGGGGTTTACAGATGTTCAATAAAACCTATAGACAGCACACCAAAACCCCTGCGCCGAGCTGAAGAGGCTCTCATCCGGCTCGGCTGGAAATGGGTCCATAGTGAGGAGAGAAACAAGAATCGTGGCTGCTCCAGATGTGTTGGTTACAAAGAACGCTGAGCGCCTCAAATGGCATCTTTCAAGAATAGTAACTTTTCAATCCATCACGGGCCGTTTTTTGAACTACAGAATCCTCATGGTGCCATTAAAACATTCGCTTTTGTAAGAGCACTTAGGAGCTATCTTACTGCCAAAAATATAAAAAACAAAAACCCCAAAACCAGTAAGATACACAAGTGGAGACAGGCTTGATGTGAGGCAGGGAACACGAATATCCCAAGAAGCCGCTGAGTCGCAGACCAGAACGCCAGGCTCCAAGCAGGCATTCCCATCTTATTACCATTCCGTTGATTGCCCTATTTGGACACATTTGTAAAACGCATTACTCACCCCACCCTGAATTCCCCAAATGCAGCAGATGGCTCAGCCTAGTGTTTCAAATCAGATGTTAGTTAGCGAGCTAGCCCGATCACAGAGCATCTGGATTTTTCAACAAGCAGAAAGCAAAGCGGGTGAGTGGTTTGGGGAGAGCTAAGGGGAGCCAGAACTCAGGTTTTTCTCCAGACCCTTTTATCCAAAGGGGAAAATTATTCCCACCCCACACCATGTGACTTGACTTTCTTGCATCCAAGTGAGAAGTAACAACAAGGGGCTCACAAAGAATCGAGAATCTCGATAAATGCACTAGGTTTTTACAGGAGCTAGGAGTTTCCAGTGAATTTCTCTCTTCAACTCCCACAGACAAAATACTATCGCAACTATTATATCTAAGTTCTTAGGGCATTATAAATGCCTTATAAATGGCAACAAAATAGAGGAGAGGGAGTAATTTCGTTCATTGTAGTAGTCATGTTTTTCCAAAAACCTCAGTAGTATGTGTTCATAAAACAGAGATGCATTCTGTGTTTTAGAAAGTATACTTTCTCTTGTGTTTAATGGTTTTCAGGTACAGGGCTGTTCAATGGCCAGGCAAAGGCACAGGCATAGAAATTACTTGTTTTTCTCAATAGCTGAAGAAGATTGAGGGGCTTGAGTAATTTCATAGTGTCCACTTGGATTCCTGTCAGCCTTATCAGGCTGCCAGCATGTGGGTGACAACTCGATGCCCTGAGATCTTGGGCATGCCGCCCAGTCGTCACAGCTTCAGCTCGCTGCTTTGTCAAATGAAAGAATGAGCACTCTTTGACTCAGAGGCCCCTTCTTGCTCTGAAAGTCTACTATGTAAGAAGCCCACCTCCTCAGACATATAAACCACTTAGTATGATGTCAGACACATGAGTGGTGAGTACGCACTGGAGATTATTATATATCATATATATAATACTACATATGTATGTATGTGTGTATGTATATAAACATCCCGGATCTGGTATTAATGTTAGGCAAGAATTCTTTAAACCATTGTCTGAAGTGCAGTGTCTCTAAACCCATCCCCAGAATTTGAGCCAGCAGTGGTCCCTGGAGAAGCAGGAGCACCTGCTCGCATCCTTAGAAAGCAGGACAAGTTGTCACTGTCATACTGGCTGCATGTCCTGATTCCAGCATGTTCCTTCAGGAACTGTTTGGAACAGTAATTTGGACCCATTAATGACTACGATCTCAGAAGCCCTTTTCTGATCTTAAGATCTGCTCTTCTTGGCTCTTGAAGCAATAAAAATAATGCACAATTGGGGACTACACATTTTCAGAAGCAAAGGCTCCTTGAGATAGCCTAAAATTAAACCAATGGCCATTTCGCATAAACTCAAGCACATAAGTGTCTAATCTGGCTTCTTACACTGTTTTCGTTTTGTGCAGTGTTCACCTCAGAGAAATGATTCGCCCTCAGCTTCCCTTTCCCAACTTTGTCCCTCCTTCATCGTTCTCTCCCTCGAACCTCACTGAACAGCTATTACGGTACTCTGTCTACTTGTACCCAGGTCATGAGTTTTGTTTGAAAAACATCAATAACGAACATCTACCAACAAATGATTACTATATCCCAAACTCTTTTCAACATTTCCTATGCACGAGTAGTATTCATCAATATTAATAGGCCTTGTGTTGCTATGATAAAATGCCAGAAACTGCATCATTTATAAAGAGCAAAAGCTTATTTCTTAATAGTTCTAGTGGCTAGGAAGCCCACTGAAGGGTTGGAATCTGCCCAGTACCTCTTTGTTCTATTATCCCATCAGAAGATCAGTGAGCAGAAGGCCTTTTCAATGGTGATGATCCCACTGACCCCTTAAAGGGCTCATGTTTCACCCTGAGTTCATGAAACATTCAAGACCCAAAACAGTGCCATCATTCCAATTAACTGGTTAAGAAACTGAGACACAAAAAGATGAAGCAACTTGCTCACAGTCCCAAGGCTAGTGAAGGACCAATAGCTTCTCAGAGCTAAGCCATTTGGTGCAGAGGCCAGTACTCAGAAGCTATGCTGTCTTCTGGAGCCAGGGTATGTTCGTCGCATGTTGGATGAAGTGGGCCATATATCACTCCCACTTTGCTTTGAGTTGTTTCCTTAGTTAGTCCTACAAATATTCATATGTTTTGTTTTTAATTGTCTCACCTCCCCAATCTAAGCATTCCTTGACATTTTAGAGCGAGCAGGACGTACTCCCTAGAGAAGTCTGAGGTAACTCTCCTGCTCTTCTGTGGCAGCCGAAGGGCAGCCCAGTTCCCTGCATGCTTCAGTGTTAACAGGAGGGGACTGTTGGAGAAAAGATTGGAGGACTGGTTCTAGGCAGCATCCAAGAGCAAGAATCACAAAGTTGATTACGTTACAGCGGAGCAGAATCAGAAGTTCATACACAGGGTGGCAGATGATTCCAGCTGTGTCTGGGAAAGGCTGTGTTTCCCTCTTGTTTTGATATGGGATGGAAGCAGGGACAAGAACTTGTCGATAGCACCCTGGTCGTGCTGAGTCACCAGGGGTACCTCAGTTGAGCAATGGAATGGAAACAAGTTGACAGATTGACAGATTGGAAATTAATCAGCCCTTAGATCTGGTTAGATGAGAATCCATGAAGAAAGGAGACAAAGTCTCTCCAGAATGTATAGACAGGCAAGAGGATAGCATTATTGCCATGTGAACATGATGGACATAATGGAAATGGGCCTTACCTCCCTGCAGCATAAATTCTAAAAAATAAAAATAAAAAACATAATTAGAAAGCAAGCTCACATCATCTGTCAAGGCCTAAAGAAGGAATTTTGCTCAAAGTCTTTCAAATATCTGTGGGAAATGACCTTATATAGCTCAGTGGATTAAAAGAATAAAATAGAAACCAATGCCTAAAAATAGAAAGTGAAGAAAGTAAGTCTCCTTAGATATAGGAAAAGATACAATAGAATCTTTAACCACAGAAATCTGAGGAACCAATGAATTTCCTTAAACATGAGCTCAGAATGTCAGACTCCAAGGCACTGTGTGGGTTACCCTAGACTCTATGAGTTAGCCTAGGCTCTGTGTCAGTTAGCCTAGGCTCTATGTGAGTTAGCCGAGGCTCTGTGTGAATTCGCCTAGGCACTGAGGTAAGCTGAGGCCCCATCTAAGTTAGCCTAGGCAGTGTGTACTGGCTAGTTTTGTGTCAACTTGACACAGCTGGAGTTATCACAGAGAAAGGAGCTTCAGTTGAGGAAATGCCTCCATGAGATCCAACTGTAAGGCATTTTCTCAATTAGTGATCAAGGGGGAAAGGCCCCTTGTGGGTGGGACCATCTCTGGGATGATAGTCTTGGATTCTACAAGAGAGCAGGCTGAGCAAGCCAGGTGAAGCAAGCCAGTAAAGAACATCCCTCCATGGCCTCTGCATCAGCTCCTGCTTTCTGACCTGCTTGAGTTCCAGTCCTGCATCCTTCGGTGATCAACAGCAGTATGGAAATGTAAGCCAAATAAACCCTTTCCTCCCCAACTTGCTTCTTGGTCATGATGTTTGTGCAGGAATAGAAACCCTGACTAAGACGCAGTGTGAGTGTGCCTACACACTGGGCGTGAGTCGAGAGGCTGTGTGGGTTAGCCTACAGATGACTACTGATACCTTCAAAAATCAAACTCTGTAGCCACAGCAAGGTGAGCTAGGTCAAGAGAGAATTCGGTCAGGAAAGCTGTGAAAATCAACCCAGACCAACCTTTTCAAAAATTGGAAAGGAAGAAAAGTAATTAGAAATCAGCTTGGAAAGGCATTTTTGAGAAGGCAACGTGTAACTTCTTTGTGGACTGAGGTAGAGAAACGATTGTAGGCAAAGGTTAAGGACGCAGCAAGGGAAGGGCACTGCTGATGGACACAGCCTCGGGAAAGAGACAGAGAAGGGACAGCAGAGGTGGGCAGAGCTCAGGAGGACACAAAGGGTGCTGCATCTAGAGCAGAGGGTGGGGGGTGTGGGACCGGGCAGGGAGAGTGGCCAGGTGCTACTTATAAATATGATCAGGTCAGGAAGCAGCTCAGACAACAATCGAGTGCATCTGAACCTGATGCCACCCCATCATCACCAGTGTCTCTGCCACATCACCACCACTCCCACTGCCGCCACCACCGCTACCATCACCTTTCAGAGAGACCTGTATACCAACAAAACCTCCCGAAATTTGCCGTTATCACAAATGCGACACACAAATGCTATTTGCAAAGTCATACCCACATTGATCTCAAGAAATCAATTGGAAGTATTAGGTGATTCTGATTTCCCTTTTACCCTCAGAAATAGGAAAATTTTAGTAACCTGGTGGAGAGACATCACATCAATTGCCCGAAGTCAATCCTATTTACTCTGAGGCAAAACAAAGCAGGAAACCATTTTAATTGCTTCTCTTTTAAGGATATGTTTCTGTGGCAGTCAACTCATTAGATGGGGAGAAAGTAAAGAGAAGCAGTGGTGTTTATTGAATACCTACTATGTTCCAAGTACCTTAGATCTATAGCACAATGCTTTTTTATTATAGAATTCTAATCCTACAAAGTCAGCCTTACCACCTTGTTCTGGAAGTGACTGGGCTGAGACTCAACATGGTCTCCTTAGTGAGTCCTCTTCGGTATTACTCCCTAGGTTGTTCATATCAAGAGGCAAGCTTGACAGTCTCTTAAGTAGCCCTGACACCACAAATGCTCTGGGCACAAGGCTGACTAGAGCACCCGTTGCCCAGGATTGATTTTCAGAAGGATCTTGGTGTTTCATCATTCACACATAGCATCCGAAGCAGACATGATCTCAGATGCTCTTCTTGCACAGTCTTGCGTACAGCTATCTGGCCCTGAGCCCCTGCTGAGGGAGCAGGCCTAAGTGGCCTGATGTCATCAATCTGTCCATTAATCATAGCTCAACAGATGTCCCAGGGTGACCAGTTAGCTAGGATGTAACAAAAACGCCAGATAAAACACAGGTAGTATATACCACTCCAGTGGACTCTGCAACAAAAGCCACCGGCTTGGATCTGGTGTAGAGTCAGAGGCATGAGAACAGGAGGCACAAACAGGGACAGGAAAACAAAAAATCCACAAAGCAGAGAGAGAACAGAAACAGAGAAACAGTTCATAGGGACCTGAGAAAAGAAACCATCTCCGGTCCTGCTTCCTCTGGCTACCGTCTCCGTTCCCGCTTCCGGCTACCATCTCCGTTCCTCTTCCGGCTACCTGTACTTCATCAGGGACTCTCCTTGTCCTGGACACTGTCGTTACAATGTAGTCTTTGAAAAGGTATCTGGCTGTCTACAGGTGTCCTGCTTCATCACTTACCTAGCACAAAACAATGTTTAAACAGTAAGGCAGCAGTGAGCACCCAGCGCTAAACACTTCAAGGTCCTTGTTCCCTTAAGTCATTTGATTCACGCACTAAGGTGTCAATTTCTCATTTCACCAAAAAAGAAATCAAGGTGCAGAGAAGCTAGCCTGGGAATGTCTTCAAGCCCCAAAGTCAATTCATCCCCTAGCACACCACACCACCCCTTCAGCCCTGTAGAAACTCCACTTTGCCTATGTTGCAACTCCGAGTTAACTCAGGTCTTAGATCCAAGAGGGTTTTCTAATCCGTTTAATTGGTGGGTTGGGAATACTTCATTCCTTTTTCAACTGTAGAAACAAGTTGAAAATAGCTACAGAAAACAAAATTTATTCCTGAACCAGAAATTAAAACTTAATAATGTGCAGGCAAACTGCATTGAGCTTTTATCACATTTTGCCCTTGCTGAACATTTTTGGCTCCAGCAGCTGCTCCGTGAAATGTAACTGTCACTACAGTGAATAAATAAGCAACTATTGCTGTAATACAGCTGCCCTCATAACAGTATTAGGGTAAAGCCTTTAGTGGGGACTCAGCTCGGAAGAGATCTCCACTCTTGTTGCCACCACCAGCCATCATTCCAGTCCAGGCAGAATGGCAACTGAGCTGCGTGCTACACAGCTCCAGTCCTTCCCTCCCAGCAGGCTCTAGCCCAGGAAGGTTCTCTCACCCTAACTTTGCTCTCATTCCTCTGGGGAAGTTGCTACCTCTCTATGTCATCCTGAATATTTGTCGGGGCTCTCTAGAGCAGTGGTTCTCAACCTGTGGGTGGCAATGACTTTGCAAATCTCTATCTCCAAAGAATATTTACATTGTGATTCTTCATAACAGCAGCAAATTTACAGTGAGGAAGGGGCAATGAAGTAATTTTGTGGTTGCAGGTCATCACAACGTGAGGAACTATATTAAAGGGTTACAGTATGAGGAAGGCTGAGAACCACTGCTCTAGAGGAACAGATCTGAGAGAATGAGCATATACTACAAAGGAGGATTAGGTTGTGAAGGCTTAGATTTTTAAAAACCTACTTTTAATAAGAGTTCTCACTTTGACCCACATTGTAGCCTACACTCCAAAGGTAGGGGAGAAAAGATGGTAAATTGGACAAGGGGATGTGGACCTGTTTAGAAGTAGTTCTTTGGGGCAATTCCCATCTCCATTGTCAGCATACCAACAGTCCAGTTTAGTTGTGTCAAGATACCAAACAGGAATCAGCAGTGGTGGCACAATTCAGCAGAAACTTCCAGGCCTCCACCAAATCTGCATGAGTCACGGGGTGTGACCAGGACCAGCTGGGACACCAGGAGAAGTTCTCTGCTATGCCTCTCTCAATGAAATGAAGATCATGGAGGACTCAAAATCAATGAAGCATTGCAAGACTATGAAAGAATGCCATCATTGAGAGCATGACACTGTTGAGTCCTATTTATATTCTATCTAAACAGTACATTTCCTCCCGTGAGTCTTGTCTGCATCACCAAACACATCACATGACATATCCAGAATTTTCCACTTTGAGGGTCCCTTACATAACAGGGACTGGGGAGTCCAATAGCTGGCTGTATGATGAAGAGGCTGAGAATCTTGTAGCTACTTTGTCCAAGCAACTGGAGGTATGGCAGTCTCAATCAGGTGCTGAACTTTTGCAAGACTCATGCTGATCTGTAAACATTGTTAGAATAAAGATGCTGAGCTCTGATGTCAGAAAATGATAGCAACAGCAATGGCAGGATAGATGCATTTACCAGCAAGAAGCAAAGGCAGGCAGCTAGGCAGCAGGACTTTCCCTCAGACCTCTGTGGGAAGGTGCCTCATACCCTGCACAAGGACCCCACCCATTAATCCTTCCTGAAAACTCCCCTCAAACACCTGCATAGAGGCATGCCTCTTAGTTGAATTTAAATTCGATGAAACTGACAAGCAAGATTTACTATCAAGTCCTGCTTCTCTGGCAGACCAACTAAAGCCTTCTCTCAGGATTTTGCACACTGCAACCAAAAAAAAAAAAAAAACCACAGCATTTAGGACTGAAAGACTAAAACAAATTAAGAGTTCACAGTAGACCTTGCTCCCTGACACAGGGAAGAGAGCAGCTTTCAAGAGAAAGATGCTACACCAAGAGAGACAAAAGCATACAGTCTTCCTGACAGTGGCCTCTGGCCTCAGCCCTGTCACCATCCTCTCCTAATCCTCTCTTGGACTTCCTCCGCCAATAAACTTCATTTGTCTGATTTGATTGCTGTTTCTGTCATTTTCATCTAAAAGTCCTAATAGAATCTTATTATTTACCTCCAGTGTCTTGACCATTTTGCCCAAAAACTGACATTATTATGGTGTGTTTCTTCTTTTCCCGTTGTCTTTTTTACTGACCAATATCTGTCTCCTTACTATGAAGATTAGCATGTCAACCTTACAACTTTTGCAAATGACTTAGAATCAGACCCAACAAATGCACATGTGATCTATACTCCTTGGACTCACAACAGAAATACCCAGTCCCTCTGCTGATAACCAATAAGGACTTTTTGAGGCTGATGAACTGTCTTTTAAGAGTAATCTCATGTTTATGAATGAAAAAAAATGACACAAGTGGTCTGCATATGAACCAGTGTTGACATAGAAAAACAGAAAGTTGTAATGCATGACCACAGACTTATATGACACTGGGTGTGACATTGCCAGCTATGTCAACAATGGGATGTCAGAGACAAAAAAGAAAGCACTGACCACGCCTGTGAGAAAAAGAAGAAAACTCTACAGCAGGAAGAGGTTAGCAGGTTGCTGAAGTTCTCATGCTTGTAGTCAGGGGTGTCTATGAAATAGAGATAAGCCTTTGTCTTTGTTCTACATGTTTGCATGGTAATCTACATAATATTCTAGATACTTCCATCACGGACACTTACTGGGAAAGTATGGTCAGTCCAATTGAAAGGGAAATGGCACTAGACTTTCTGCCATCATTGGAAAACCTTTTAGGTTCTTTGCAAGTCTCACCTTACACTTGACTAGAACAGCATACTTGCTGAAATACAGTATGGCAACAGACATGCCTGAAGGACTCTGTTTTGTTTGTTTGTTTTTTATTTTGTTTTTGCTGTTGTTGTTGTTGCTGTTATTGTTGGATTTTATGTTTGTTTGTTTGTCAGTCTGTCTTACCCTCTAGGATTCTTTTCCTTTTTTAAAGATTTATTTACGTGTGTGTGTGTGTGTGTGTGTGTGTGTGCATGTCTGTGTCTATGTCTGTGTGTCTGTGTGCCTGTATCTCTGTACACACATACACAAGCACCTTTAAAGGCCAGATGTTGAAACTCTCAGCACTACAGTTCTAGTCAATGGTGAGCAACCGATCATTAGTACTAGGAACCAAATTTGGGTCCTCTGCATAAACAGAAGGTGTTCTAATCCATTGAGCCATCTGTCCAGCTTTCAGTCCCACCTTGGAACTCTTCTTAAAAAGAAAATCTCTCTATCCCCATGGCCCTATCCAAGTCAAACTCAATGGATCTTGTGTTTGAGGAACAACAGCAGCAGTCTGCAGAACGAAAGTCAGGTGCAGCCTCTGACCAGCCATCTCATTACCATATTTGCTTGTTCCAAATGAACACTGCCACCTCCACCCCAGACCTACTGAAGCAGCACCTGATGCCCACATGCTTGACAAGTAGATCACAGGTGATGAAGAACTCATTAGCATATTTATTGAAAAGAAAGATTCCCAGACAAGGCCTCTGAAGACTTGGATTTTTCAAGTCTGAAATGGGCTCAGGAATCTACAAACTTCCCAGGCACGTTTGACCATTTTGATTCAGTGGGCTGCAGAATCACAACTTAAAATACTGAGGGGTGATGACAAACCACAGAGTTCCTTCGGTAGCTCTCACACTGTTTCTTATCTTCAAAAGTGTTTGAGGCAGTAGGGAAAGGAAACAGAGGGAAAGACTATTTCTGTCTCTCATAAGGATGAGATGGATGGATGACGGTCAAAGAAAAACAGCCATCAACTTATCTGTCTTTCCACCCCTGGCATGTTCTGAGCAGAGCAGGACAGGAGAGCAAGGAGCATGGAGCCAAAAGTGAAGGAGATGGCACGGAAAGGGAGCGTCTGATCATGGCCACAAGTCCTCCCCGTAGCTGTGTTGATGAGTATAGGCCAAACAAGACAGCAACCACACTGCATGAAAGGACCTTCACACTCCCCCAAGAGACCAGAAGATTCTGGTAGGTAGAAATTACACGCTCTTTAATAATGCTTGACTAGGAAGTCCACCTTACAATAATATTGGCTGTTCCTAGGTTATTCCAGAGATGTTTTGAAATTTGCAAAATGATTCGTAAGTTTATATGGAGAAAGCAAACAAACAAACAAACAAAATAAAAAAAAAAAAAAAAAAAAAACAAAAACCATGACAGTCTGCAGAGGTAATCATCTAAAAGGACTGTTGCTCAATCAGATAATCAGATATGAAGGCACAACATCTAGGCGATAATTTAAATAATTATTTAAACTTCTGTTACTGATACCTATATAATGGTATCCTAACAAGCACAGATATATAGACATTAGGCATTTTTAAGGTAAATAATAATATATTGGATAAATATGTTTATTGTGTAAATAAATGTTTAGAAAGTATTTAATAGGGTTGAACCATCTGAATAACAATTAGCACCAAAAGAAAAACTCTGCTAAGGTAAAACTAAACTTAAATGACACAAAATTGAAAAAAAATTACTAGTAGTGAGCAGATCAGTGTACTGTGTAATTATCAAGTAAGAATGGAAAGGGCTTCTCTAAAGATGAAGCAAAGCCCAATAGCCACAAAGGGATTTCAAAATTTGAATACATAAAAACCCATTTCTTTTGACAAAGATAACAATAGAATTAGACAGGCGTGGTGGCACACACCTTTAATCCCAGCACTCGGGAGGCAGAGTCAGGCAGATTTCTGAGTTCGAGGCCAGCCTGGTCTACAAAGTGAGTTCCAGGACAGCCAGGGCTACACAGACAAACCCTGTCTCGAAAAAAAAAAAACAAAAAACAAAAAACAAACAAAACAAAACAAAACAAAAATTACATTGGAAAAAATGTTTGGCATAGAACAAGCTTAAAAATGAAAAAGAAAGAGCTGCAAAAAAAAATGAGAAAGACGATAGATACCATAACCATTTATCTTAAAGCAACTATAAATTATAAAGTACTTAATATTGCCAATAATTAAATACTAATATAAAAGAATAGAATGGATACTTTTAGAAACTAGCAATATATTTAATGGACTCATATTATTCAATCCCATATGTTGTTTGGTGATATTACAAATTAACACAAATCTTTGGTTATTGCTCCCTTAGTATAACTCAAGTGAGATATTCTATGCCCTTTGACCACTAGATTACAGATCAGTATTTTTCATCCAAACCTATTTCATTATTTGTATAGGGTATTTGTAGCAACATTTTAATGTCAAAAATTTAACTACAACCTTTAATAGAAAGCCAGTTAAATGATTTACCACCTGTCTTAGTTAGAGTTTCTATTGATTTGATGAAAACGCCAGTTGGAGAAGAAAGAATTTATTTAGCTTAGACTTTGACATCCATGCTCATTACCAAAGGAAATCAGGACAGGAACTCAAGCAGAGCAGGAACCTGGAGGCAGGAGTTGATGCAGAGGCCATGGAGGGTGCTGCTTACTGGCTTGCTTCCCCTGGCTTTCTCAGCCTGCTTTCTTATAGAACCTAGGACCACCAGTCCAGGAATGGCACTACCCACATTGGGCTGGGCCCTTCCCCATTGATCTCTAATTGAGAAATATGCCTTTCAGCTGGATCTCATGGAGGCATCTCCTCAACTGAGAGGTTCCTTCCTCTCTGCTGACTATAGTTGTTTCAAGTTGACACAAAAAGCCAGCCAGCACACCATCCATACAATAAATGATAGTACAATTTTGAGAAAGAACAGAGTAGATCCACATGCAGATGGAGAGCATCCATTGTGGATAGATGGATGGATGCACACTGTCTCGATAGAAGAAGCTAATTTCTGACCAGGATAGTCAGCATCCTTCTGGATGGATATAAAGCATGGCATCCAAAAATGTCCTGCCTCCGTTGACAGCCTACTCCCCTACTAATGAACTACATGATCTTCCATGAAGTCCTTCACCTCTTCGTGCCTGTTTCTGCATACATACAATGAGAGTGACAATAGCATATGCTATGTGGTTCCTGTGTGGATTAAATACAATAGTCTATAAAACCCTACTCAGTGCCTGATTCACCATAAGGGCACAATCGCACCCACAGCGTGTGTCTCTGGGAAGCAGAGCAGAGACTACAGCTCAGCTCAAACTCATTTTACACTTTTCCATGCCGTTTGATTTTCAGCTCAAGCACATTATTACTCCTTCAATAAAAAATTTCTCAGTTTAAACTTAAAGAGTCATATCAAAGACTGATTTAAAAAGACTCTCCCCTGAGTATTTGTCATATTCTCTAAGTTAAATTCCCCTCTAGATAAATGCCTGGAGTCTTTCCTCAAATAATAAAACCAGACTGCAGCTCCCAGCATCTGTAAATCCTGTACCACCCATGCAGGCAGCAGGGTTGAATTTGCCTGCCGAAGGATAACCGCGATGATGTGCGAGGCTTTAGTTGTCTTATTTGTTGTTATAATAAAGCATTATTCATTCATTCTCTCAAGTGTATAAGGCAGGACTGACCTTGGTACCATTCTTTAGGAGGGAGAAGACTATAAGCCAAATATCTAATCATCAGAATCAAAATCTGATTTCTGGATCATCGGGAAAACTGGCCTCTTCTGCTGCCGAATGATCCTCCTGCTGACCACATTTTCAGTCAATCAGAATATAATCCTATCACGGGCAGTGGGGGATCGTGTTGACCGCGTTTCGTTTCATAGCTGGTCTGAACATGATTAGTGCTTGAAAGACTTCCTAGCCCTACCTTCCCTGTTGTGCTAAGTAATTCCAGGCTGCTACACAAAACCCAGCTCTGCAGAGAATAGACTAGAATCTGTTCACCTTCGCTTGTTCAGGAAAACAAAACAAAACAACAACAACAACAAAACAGTTTTACCAACGCTCACCAGCCAGGTGGATGTTTCTCTTAGTCTAAACACAAGAAAACTTACTGGTGCTAATTGTACTTAGAAATGGTCTTCAAAAACTGAGCCTTCAAGTCTCCACTACCACTGCAGGCATGAATACTGAGAGAATCACAATCCCCCACACTGGTCTTTGTCTAGTCCCACATTTCTTTACAATACTTGGAACAGCTTCCCTTGGCAAGCCCAGAATTCCTGGACAAAATAACCATTAGCTCATCAGGGGCTTATGGGCAAAATCAAGCAAACTTCAACTATCAAAATATTTTTCCAACCCCAAGTTTTAGCTTGGTCCCTGAAAGACTGTACGTCTTACTTTCCCCAAAGCCTCAGGACTTTGGGACTGGCTGTGAAGACAAGAGCTAACATTGCAGAGAATGGTTCCTTGTTAAGACTGAGCCCAAGTCATGTGACGTATAAATGGTCTTAAGCATTTCTAGAATGAGACAATGTGTAGTCACTTGAGAAATAGGTAATCACTTTTTTGTGTTTGCTTGTCTGTTTGTTTGTTTGCTTGATTGGTTTTTGATTTGGTATTTTTTGGGGGGGGGATTGTTTGTTTGTTTGTTCGTTTGTTTTTCAAGATAGGGTTTCTCCATGTAGCCCTGGCTGTTCTGGAACTCACTCTCTAGACCAATCTGGCCTTGAACTCCGCCTGCCTCTGTCTCCCCTAATTGCTTTCTAATCCAGCAATAAAACATACCTCAGAGGAGCAGATAACATAGATATGTCGAATGGTTTTTATATTCTGTTGCTTCAACAAAGCACTTAGAGACTAATTTCTAGGAAGTGACTTTAGCCCATGGCTCCTGAAAGCTGGGACATCCATGAAGGTCATTCTGGTGAGGGCCTTGGGCCTCTTCAAGCCATAGCAGAAGCTGAGGGCAAGTGTGAAGGCAGACTCACTTTAAAATATCGTGCTCAGTAGTGACAAATCCAGCTCAAAAACAAAAACAAAAACAAACAAACAAACAAACAAACAAAAACCCAGAAGTTCACTGCTGTGGGAAGGGTAAAAAAATCTCTCTTTGGGGCTCTACCTCCCCATATAGCCACAGTAACAAATCAAACTCCCATATAAGCTTTGGAAAACATAGGAAATATTCAAACCATAACAGGTGCTGCCTTAAGAACTGCTTTCCTTGATAAATAACTCAGAAGGAAAACAATGCAAATGTCCATATGAAACCTTCTTTTCTTCTTCTTCTTCTTCTTCTTCTTCTTCTTCTTCTTCTTCTTCTTCTTCTTCTTCTTCTTCTTCTTCTTCTTCTTCTCCTCCTCCTCCTCCTCCTCCTCCTCCTCCTCCTCCTCCTCCTCCTTCTCCTTCTCCTTCTCCTTTCTTCTCCATCTTCACCATCATCATCATCATCAGTTGCCTCTCACTGATTCCAAGAGTCTGGCCAGCCATTGCCCTCATTGCACACTCAAACAGCTAGAAAGTTGGCACTCGCCACCCTTTCCCTTTCTTCATCTCCCACTCTCTAACCTGACTTTTCTTCCTTCTATATTCATGGTAACTACTCAGGTCAAAGTCACCAGTGAACTCCCTGCTATCAAATGCATCCCTCATTTCTCTGACTTCCTTCAACTCAATTCTTTTTTTGTTGTTGTTCCTCATTTTTCATATATATGCATATATGTACATGTTCACATGCATGAGGGGGTTCATGTGCACAGGGGTGCATTTATGGGGATCATATGTTTATTTAAACTCAGAGCTGCCATTTGTATGAAGCAGAAGTCTCCCCTCATTGTATCAGTTATCTGCAGCCAACCACGGTAAAAATATTATGAGGAGCTGGTTGCTGGTGGTGCATGCTTTTAATCCCAGCACTTGAGAGGTGGCTCTCTCTAAGTTTGTGGCCAGCCTGGTCTACAAAGCAAGTTCCAGGACAACCAGGGCTGCATGGAAAAACCCTGTCTCAGAGAAAGAAAGAAGGAAAGAAAGAGAGAGAGAGAGAGAGAGAGAGAGAGAGAGAGAGAGAGAGAGAGAGAGAGAGAGGGGAAGGAAGGAAGGAAGGAAGGAAGGAAGGAAGGAAGGAAGGAAGGAAGGAAGGAAGGAAGGAAGGAAGGAAGGAAGGAAGGAAGGAAGAGATAAACATTAAAATTTTGAATGAGAATCATTGCTGAATGGTGTAAGAAAATCTGCTGCTGCTCCTCCCCTTCCCTCCCAGGATGTCAATCATCCATGTGACTAGTGAAGCCATGCTTTATATGCTCCTTGCCCAATAGTCGTTTAGCTTCCATCTTGGTTATCAGCTCAACTGTAACAGTGCTTGTTCAAATAATCCTCTTTTACTCAATAGTTATCTCAGGGAGTAGGAGTAGCATGGTAGTTATCAGTTTGACAGCATCTAGAATCACCTAGGAAACAAAGTTCTTGGCGTGTCCTCTTCCTTCCTACCTTAAGCTTCCTTTGCTGGGTATTTTATCACAGCAGTCAAGAAAGGAGAATGTCTGTACATTGCTCTTCTGGAAAGGAGTATAAGCCTGAAATGGGTACTCTGCTAAACCTAGACTTTAAGAAGACAACAAGTACAACACCCTGTCTCCCCATCTGTCTGAGTCAGGGTTTCTGTTCCTGCACAAATATCATGACCAAGAAGCAAGTTGGAGAGGAAAGGGTTTATTCAGCTTACACTTCCAAATTGTTGTTCTCAGGTCACACATGGCAGCAGACAATGGTTCATACCTCCAGTGCACTTTTCTGGCCTTTGTCAGCATTAGGCTTACACATGATGCACAGATATACATGCAGGCAAAACACTGTTTGACTTCTAGCTATGATGCAAAAGTTATAGTAACAAACAGTTGGTTTTGAACATATCCATAAACGAAGGAAGGAAGGAAGGAAGGAAGGAAGGAAGGAAGGAAGGAAGGAAGGAAGACAGGGAAGGAGGGAGGGAGGGAGGAGAGAAAAGAAGAGCAGAAGAAGGGAGGGGAGGGAAGGAAAGGGGAGAGAAGGAAGGAAGGGGAGAAGGGGGAAAGGAAAGAGAAAGAAGAGGAGAGGGGAAGGGAGAAGAACAGAGGGTAAGGGAGGGTAAGGGAGGGGAGGGGGAGAGAAGGAGGTAAAGGGAGAGAGGGAAGGGAAGAAAAAGGAAGAGAAGAGAAGAGAAGAGAAGAGAAGAGAAGAGAAGAGAAGAGAAGAGAAGAGAAGAGAAGAGAAGAGAAGAGAAGAGAAGAGAGGTCTAGAGAAAGTACTAGTGCTTTCACGGTCTGTCACAAAAGGGGAACAAACTTACCTTACATGATAAAGAAGTGAAGGGATATGAATAGAGAACCTAGATGGGAGTAACAGTTTACATGCAGAAGTCACACTTTTTCAAGGCATTGTTAAAGCCAGCACAGGGACTGCTACAAAAGCTGTCCCATATGCTTTTGATCCATGTAAACAAAGTCATATCAAACTGTGGGTGGCCCTGGTGCTGCTTGTATTTTGATGTTAATTCTGCTTTCCCAGGAGGGGTTGTCTGGAGCAAGGAATGAGTCACTACTCAGGTGACTTCTTGTGAACCATCCCCTAATCAATAAAGGAACCAATCACTGGGCAACTTCCCGGTTGGAGAGAAGAGAGGAAGCAGGAGAGAGATTGGGGCTTTGGACAGGGAGAAGGAGAGAAGAGGGTGTAGCTGCTGGTATTTCTCAGTTTAGATGGTGAATCCACGAGGATTCGCCACCAGAGGATGTAGGTTTAATATGGCTTCCAAGATTAGGATTCTAGTTGATGTGCCCAGTGATTGATTCTGAACCAAGTTTGTGTGGTGTTTTCTTTCACATGATGGCTCTACTGGGTTCCAGAGAGACCAGTATGGCTGCAAAGCATGGTTTTGCCTTATGTGCACCACAAAAGGCCATGGGAGTTTTGAAGCATGAAGCTGGCATGGTAGTAACCCGCCAGTGGGAACTTAGCGAACTGGATGGAGAGATTTTGAAGCTATGAGTCAGAGAATCTCCACAAGATAAGAACAGGCCAGTCATTGCTCACCAGTGCATGGCTGGCCAGCCCACCAGGGCAGAGACTAGCTGGGTATAACATAGGATGGTGCCAATTTTTAAATATTTCCCACAGCATCAAAATACCATCTAATGTTAGATACGCTATTTAACATGTATCACTTTCCACACATTTTATGTTCCATTTAATGTTTTAACAGCTCAGAGATATAAGAACTGTCATTTTCTTTGCTTTATAGATCTAGGCATTGAACTGAGACACTAGACACTGTGTGTCCAGAAGGAACCAAACACAGCTAGGAAGGAAGAAAGCCAGAGTTCATGCCCTGTCAGCCAGGCTCTGAAAAAGAAGCCCTTCCCTCTATGGTTCTGACCCTATCAAAATAGTAAGAATTTATTGAACATCTACTATACCCCTGATGCTAGGTATCCAGCAACAGGTAAGCTAGATAACATCTTACTGTCCTACTGCTCTCAGTTCTAAGAGTTTACATACTATAGAGGAAATATAATAGAATAAACATAAACAAATAGACACCAGACTCATGAAAGGAGAAAGTACAAACAAGGACAATTTGAGGTAGGGAGTTGGGGACAATCTCTCTGAGGAGGTGACATTCAAGCAGACTTTAGGTGTAAAAAGGGGCAATCCATACACAGCAAGGGGAATTTTAAAAGTCAAGAACAATATCAGTCATGTCACTGATCTTATAAAATGTGCTTTAGACGGAAACAGGATTTACAGAGGTGAAAATGTAAGGCCCTTTATGTCCTACATGTCATGAAAAATGTCAACACTTAAGTACCTGGCAAAATGAACCTCTAGTCACACACGTTGCTTCCTGGAGTAGAGACAAAGATATAGGTGTTTCTTGCTCTTAAGAATTTAGTAAACCCCCTAGACAACTCAAGAAAGTCTTTGTATTTTTATGGGAGGTATGTGGCTCAGGGGTGACTCTGTCTTCTATTCACTTGAGACTTAAGTAAATACAATTTGACTTGATGGCAAGAGGAGAGGAAGAGAGACAAGTGAAACTACATTTAAAAGGGAAGGACAAGGACAAGCTAGATGACTAAGAATATAAAGACATTTGCCTCCAAGCCCAAGCACCAGAGTTCTATCCCTGGTACCCACGTAACAGAAGGAAAGAACTGATTGCCACATGTTGTCTCTGTCACACACACACACACACACACACACACACACACACACACACACGCCTCTCCTGTGCACACACAGAAATGCAACATAGAATAATATTTTTATATGAAAGACAACACCATGGAAACAAATGGAGTGTTTGAAAAAAATGGTTTTCACTAAAACATTAAATTTGCCTATCTCTAGAAATTAATATTGTGTTTGGAATCAGAGTGAGAGGGAGATTGGTGGAGAAGGAGAATCAAAAGGATAGAAGAAAGGGGACAGGGAAGGAAAAAGTAAAACAGGAAGAAAAGCTTATAAGTATTTTGAATTTTTGGAAAAATATGTAAATATGTATGCCTACCACTTACACAGGTGCATCTCTCCCATACCAGTCTTTGTGTCCATGTTCATCCTAAATTATTCTACAAGGATCATTGTTTTCTGTGAATCTGAAGCCAGGAGTAGGAGAACAGTTGTTCAGGACCCACATGAAGACCAACCTGCATAGCTGCTACATACATGTAGGGAGGCCTAAGTACAGCCCATGAATGTTCTTTGGTTGTGGTTCAGTCTCTGAGAGCCCCAAGGGTCCAGGTTAGTTGACTCTGTTGGTCTTCCAGTGGAGTTCCATCACTCTTTCACTGGGTCTTTGAAGTCAGATATAGGGTTGATAATTCATTGCTTTCCACTATGTGTGTGTGTATGTGTGTGTGTGTGTGTGTGTGTGTGAGAGAGAGAGAGAGAGAGAGAGAGAGAGAGAGAGAGAGAGAGAGAGGTAGGGAGAGAGAGTTGTCTGATGCCTTTTCCTTTTAAGACTTTAAAGGACACAATCCAGACACTTGGGGTTGAATGACCTATCACTGTCAGTAATGTACACATATGTCAAGATTTGCCAATGATGCTATAAATACACCTATGTCTAACTGTCCTGTGAATCCCCCCTCAAAGAAGCATATTAACCAAGGAAAGGAATCATGCATGGGGCCTATCAACAGACTCCAAATAGCCCACAAGCTGAGCAAATGGAGATGTCTTTGTGGAAGAATTCTTTCTTTTACTAGAAAGGATTGATTTATATGTTCCGGAAGTTTACCAAGTATACATAGAGTCCCTTATGCCCAATCAAATCTTATCAGATTCTTCCTAAAGCACTATATGCCTCAGCTTAACTTGGCCTCTGCGTCCTCATATGCCCCTTACAGTGTCAAGGCCTCTGCTGGCACTGATTAAAGACATCCAAGTCTTACAGGTGTTACATCTTCATTGCATCACATTGGACTCTGACCTGCCCTCTACCTTGATGATGAACTGGAGAAAACCTAATTATGTGTCCAACATTCCTTCCTCTAGGGACTTTGGTTGTGGTCAAGTCAAAACCCACAGTGCTTCCTGGATTTATATAACCATCACCCTCTTTAAGCATAAGCTAAAATAATATCCTTAATCAAAATCTGGAAAAGTTGGCTTGTTGTGAGTGGAAAAGGGGGAATCTATTGGATTGTTATTAGAATTGTCTCTGTAGGTTTCACCTCCATTATGAGATCAGAAAGTTGAGCCACTCATGTAATCAAGGGCGTCTGAAACGTGTGACCATTTGCCCCAGTCTTCTAAAATGTCACTTTTGTTTTTACAAGACAAACCCTTCAGCTAGTGGAAAGTAAGTAAAGTGCTTATTTGATTGGCTGGGTATCATGGCACTGTTGAGAAAGGTACTCAAAAGTACACATGAACACATTTGGCAAGCTGAAAGTAGTGGGGCCCATTAGGATACCATTATGTTAATTGAAGTTTCCGTATACGTAGGGACCCCTCAGGGAGAAATTTCTTACAAAGGTGAGAACAGCTGGACATGTGGAACCTAGGGACAATGTAATAGGCTGCGTGCTAGATGCTCAGCTCCTGTGTCTGCCTGTTCAAGGGATGAAAGAAGATACCCGGTCCCCTCTTGCTGTTTCATTGAATCCAGCAGCCTTGTACACTGAGCAAATGGGGAAACAAGGTAATGAATGGGCTCTGTCTCCTCTCACCATTAACTCCCTGCTACTCTACCTTACCACTCAGCACAACCAGTACAGTGAAAACGAAGGTCCCGTGCTTCTTGGCATCAGGTTTCTGGAACAGATTTTTTGCAAAGAGACAGCATCATCAGAGATTAAAGACAAACACTAGTGTCCCCAACCAGGAATTTTAATAGCAACAGAGGAATAGCAACAGTAATGACAAATCCTTGCCAAATGTTCGCAGGCATTTCACTGCCCTGCTACCTCATTTAACAGATTGGATTGACTGTCAGAGTGTTCCAGATGAGATCCTATGAGTTTGAAATCCATGATCCTCCAACAAAGGTTGGAGCCAAGAAGTCTGCTTATATAGATGAGGAAAAACGTTAATGGGAGTCTTGCCATCCTGTTCAGCAATGCAAAGACTCTCCCTTCCCCTTGCTCTTATTGGGTGTAAGGTGTCTGTCTCTTCTGTTTCTAGAGAGGTCAAAATGCAGGAAGGAAGCAAGTCGAGGAAGGATTATCATAGATACAAACCCCTTCTCTGGAATATGAGATAATCAGTGGTGTGAACTGATGTGAGATAGCTAAACAACAGTGCAGCTCTTCTTTGGGGCCCTGTGAGTGAATTAGGAAAACTAAAGCACAAAGCCCCAGCAGGATAAAGTGCAGACAATTTTCAACTCAGCATTTGCACACGGGACAGAGCTCAGCTGAACTTACCTGAGAAGCAATTACGAGTCCAAGGACCTTCTCCATAGTAAAGATTTATTTTAACCAGGAAACATTCAGATAGGGAGTTTAGTTTAGTTTAGTTTAGTGTAATGTAGTGTAGTGTAGTGTAGTTTAGCTTTACCAAAAAGCTGAAAAATCTCCACAACCAAGTCTCTCCATAGATTCTTAATGGATAGATCAGATACATTTACAAAACTGGAGAAGAGGAGAGCTTTAGAATCTACTAGATCTAGGGCAAGGGAAACCCCCAGCTGAAGTTGAAACTGTGTTTTGGTGAGGGCTGCCTTCTCTGACGGCCTGAATCAGGGCAGTCTCATGAGCACAGAGGCTGTCTGCTTCAAAGTCAGAAAAATATCAATTTAAAATAGGTGTCTTCTACTTTCCAGTACAAGGATAAGAGGCAAGATTTTAACCTTCCTGGGCCTCAGGTTCTTCCTTTGTAAAACAAGAGCATGGTCCTGTCTCCATCTTGGAGTCACTCTCTAGTGCATAATACATACTTTAAAATGTACAATTACAGGCCTAAAAGATAAACAGTAAAATTTTCCATCATGTAGAAAAGATAGTGCAGGTTGAAAACAAATTAGAACACATCATTAATGAAAAATGTACCACTGAAGACAAGAGACCTGAGCTCAGCTCCCAGATCTGTGGCATCTACCTCTCTGGCTGTTTTCCTTCCCTCCGGAACTTTTGTTCCTTAGGCTTTCTCTGATTTTGAAATCCTTGACTCCTTTGATGATTGCTATTATTATTGGTAAGGTCTGTAACAATGAGTACGCAGCTATTTAGAGTCCAGTCCTTGGGTGCTAAAAGCAAGAGTCTGTGATGGTAACAAAACAGGGTTCTCTAGGTGGACTATTTGGGGTCTGACTTTCAGATTTGGCACTTGCTAGCTCAGGGAACTAGAAAGGTAAGTTCCCTATGCATCAGCCATCTCTCTATAAAATGGAGACGGCCAAGTGTGTTCCCTCATATCCTGGGCTTGATGATTCAGAGACTTTATTGTGGAAAGTGTCAGAACATTATCTGACAATAAAAACAAAAAAAAAATGACAGATGCTCTTTTTGTTTCAGTTATCTTTTTAACAAAAATGCAATAATGATTAAATGCAGCAGTTTTGCCAGTTCTGGATTTAAAAGTATCATGGCTTTGTCTTTGCACAAATGGGTGTGCAATCAGCTGTTTTCATGTGTATTCAGTCCTTGCTCTGCAGTAAACATGCAAGGTACTGGCTCTCCTGATGCCTATGATAACCCAAGAAGACAGACCCAAGGGTGGTACCAAACATGATGCTAATCTCTCCTTTCAAAAATAAAACCAACTAAACAAACAAACAAAGCTCTGCCAAAACTTATCAAAAGGACAAACAGTTACTCAAGCATTCTGTCGAGACCTGAGAAAACCAAACAAAGTGTAAAAGTTTATGTGATGTTGCAGGAAGAGATGCTTGGAGAATGTTTTTACAGTCACTTTCTGAATGCTTCATAACTGAAGAAAACCTGCATCAACACATCATAACAGAAAAGGAATATTGCCCAAACAGTTCAAATCAGAGCACATTTTCATACCAACTAATCTAATCTGTGTTGACAGCAGATGCCTTCTGGAAGTTCTCTGTACTTCTGATAGGCACTTAATGACATTTTTATTCCCAAATATCTATGCAACTCTGACCTCATAAGCCATGATCAACCACCATGCAGAGAGGCAAGCAGGACACTTGAAATGGTTTCTGCCCCAGACTCGGCATCTGGCCTCAAGGAAACTGTCCATGGGCTTTAGAACTCAGCACAACGTGCATCAGGAGTGAGCACTCAGGTCATGGGCATTGTGCTCTTAGTGACTGTGTCTGGTGCTGACTCATCAGCCAGGTCTCTCCTTTTAGTTTTTCCTCAGCTTGCCCACTGGTTGCTTCACTTAGTTGACTCAACAGATTCTGCCAGCCAAGGCTGGAAATCTGTACAGAACAGTAGTTTGCTATTGATTCTAAAAACTCATTTCAACTCTCCCACACCTTTTCATTGACCTTAATTTTTGTGAGTTCATCTGTTTAGACCATTATAGCTTAAAACAGTTGCCAAAGTAGTCTTCGCTAGATTACTAATAAAAAAATTCATGAAACTGCAAAAGCAAATCCAAACAATAACAGAAGGATGTAGAAAAATCACACATATGAAAAGGCAGCAGGCAGGCGATAGGAGAAGTGGCTAAGACAGAAATCAGAGGGCACATACTAGAACGGACTCAGATACTCCTCTAAATAAAGGAAAAAAGAAAAATGTGCAAGCTAGACAACCGAACTAAAAACTATGACAAACGTTTTAAAAAGAAAAAATATGAAATAGAGAGATAATAAGACTACAAAGAAGATTTAATGCCAATACTTCTCAAATTATTCTACAAAATAGTAACTGAAGGAACATTTCCTAGTTCTTTATATGAATCCACTTTCATCCTAAAATCACACAAAAAGATCCAACAAAAATTATAGAACAATATCCTTTATGAACATATATGCAAAATTTTTCAAAAAAAATACCTGCAAACTGAATCCAAGAACACATCAAAAAGATTGCCCACTCTGATCAAGTTGACTTTATCCTGAAGATTCAGGGATGAGTCAATAAATATGAATACATTAATAAATACAATCTACCACATAAACAAACTGAAAGACAAAAGCCACATTGATAATCTCATTAGTATTAGTATTATTTTTTTAAAAAGGCCATCATACCAAAAGCAAGCTACACATTTAATGCAATCCCAATAAAATTCTAACACAATTTTCAAAAAAAAATTTTTTTTTAAATCTTCAACTTTATATGGAAACACAAAAAATCCAGTGTCTTACTCAGGGTTTTTTTTTTTTTTTTTTTATATATATATATATATATGGAAATTTGTCCTAATATTTTCTTTTTTTTTTTTCCATTTTTTATTAGGTATTTAACTCATTTACATTTCCAATGCTATACCAAAAGTCCCCCATATCCACCCACCCCCACTCCCCTGCCCACCCACTCCCCCTTTTTGGCCCTGGTATTCCCCTGTACTGGGGCATATAAAGTTTGCAAGTCCAATGGGCCTCTCTTTCCAGTGATGGCCGACTAGGCCATCTTTTGATATATATGCAGCTAGAGTCAAGAGCTCCGGGGTACTGGTTAACTCATAATGTTGTTCCACCTATAGGGTTGCAGATCCCTTTAGCTCCTTGGCTACTTTCTCTAGCTCCTCCATTGGGAGCCCTATGATCCATCCATTAGCTGACTGTGAGCATCCACTTCTGTGTTTGCTGGGCCCCGGCATAGTCTCACAAGAGACAGCTACATCTGCGTCCTTTCAATAAAATCTTGCTAGTGTATGCAATGGTGTCAGCGTTTGGATGCTGATTATGGGGTGGATCCCTGGCTATGGCAGTCTCTACATGGTCCATCCTTTCATCTCAGCTCCAAACTCCGTCTCTGTAACTCCTTCCATGGGTGTTTTGTTCCCAAATCTAAGGAGGGGCATAGTGTCCACACTTCAGTCTTCATTCTCCTTGAGTTTCATGTGTTTAGCAAATTATATCTTATATCTTGGGTATCCTAGGTTTGGGGCTAATATCCACTTATCAGTGAATACATATTGTGTGAGTTTCTTTGTGAATGTGTTACCTCACTCAGGATGATGCCCTCCAGGTCCATCCATTTGGCTAGGAATTTCATAAATTCATTCTTTTTAATAGCTGAGTAGTACTCCATTGTGTAGATGTACCACATTTTCTGTATCCATTCCTCTGTTGAGGGGCATCTAGGTTCTTTCCAGCTTCTGGCTATTATAAATAAGGCTGCTATGAACATAGTGGAGCATGTGTCCTTCTTACCTGTTGGGGCATCTTCTGGATATATGCCCAGGAGAGGTATTGCTGGATCCTCCGGTAGTACTATGTCCAGTTTTCTGAGGAACCGCCAGACTGATTTCCAGAGTGGTTGTACAAGCCTGCACTCCCACCAACAATGGAGGAGTGTTCCTCTTTCTCCACATCCTCGCCAGCATCTGCTGTCACCTGAATTTTTGATCTTAGCCATTCTGACTGGTGTGAGGTGGAATCTCAGGGTTGTTTTGATTTGCATTTCCCTGATGATTAAGGATGTTGAACATTTTTTCAAGTGCTTCTCTGCCATTCGGTATTCCTCAGGTGAGAATTCTTTGTTCAGTTCTGAGCCCCATTTTTTAATGGGGTTATTTGATTTTCTGAAGTCCACCTTCTTGAGTTCTTTATATATGTTGGATATTAGTCCCCTATCTGATTTAGGATAGGTAAAGATCCTTTCCCAATCTGTTGGTGGTCTTTTTGTCTTATTGACGGTGTCTTTTGCCTTGCAGAAACTTTGGAGTTTCATTAGGTCCCATTTGTCGATTCTCGATCTTACAGCACAAGCCATTGCTGTTCTGTTCAGGAATTTTTCCCCTGTGCCCATATCTTCAAGGCTTTTCCCCACTTTCTCCTCTATAAGTTTCAGTGTCTCTGGTTTTATGTGAAGTTCCTTGATCCACTTAGATTTGACCTTAGTACAAGGAGATAAGTATGGATCGATTCGCATTCTTCTACACGATAACAACCAGTTGTGCCAGCACCAATTGTTGAAAATGCTGTCTTTCTTCCACTGGATGGTTTTAGCTCCCTTGTCGAAGATCAAGTGACCATAGGTGTGTGGGTTCATTTCTGGATCTTCAATTCTATTCCATTGGTCTACTTGTCTGTCTCTATACCAGTACCATGCAGTTTTTATCACAATTGCTCTGTAGTAAAGCTTTAGGTCTGGCATGGTGATTCCGCCAGAAGTTCTTTTATCCTTGAGAAGACTTTTTGCTATCCTAGGTTTTTTGTTATTCCAGACAAATTTGCAAATTGCTCCTTCCAATTCGTTGAAGAATTGAGTTGGAATTTTGATGGGGATTGCATTGAATCTGTAGATTGCTTTTGGCAAGATAGCCATTTTTACAATGTTGATCCTGCCAATCCATGAGCATGGGAGATCTTTCCATCTTCTGAGATCTTCTTTAATTTCTTTCTTCAGAGATTTGAAGTTTTTATCATACAGATCTTTCACCTCCTTAGTTAGAGTCACGCCAAGATATTTTATATTATTTGTGACTATTGAGAAGGGTGTTGTTTCCCTAATTTCTTTCTCAGCCTGTTTATTCTTTGTATAGAGAAAGGCCATTGACTTGTTTGAGTTTATTTTATATCCAGCTACTTCACCGAAGCTGTTTATCAGGTTTAGGAGTTCTCTGGTAGAATTTTTAGGGTCACTTATATATACTATCATATCATCTGCAAAAAGTGATATTTTGACTTCCTCTTTTCCAATTTGTATCCCCTTGATCTCCTTTTGTTGTCGAATTGCTCTGGCTAATACTTCAAGTACTATGTTGAAAAGGTAGGGAGAAAGTGGGCAGCCTTGTCTAGTCCCTGATTTTAGTGGGATTGCTTCCAGCTTCTCTCCATTTACTTTGATGTTGGCTACTGGTTTGCTGTAGATTGCTTTTATCATGTTTAGGTATGGGCCTTGAATTCCTGATCTTTCCAAAACTTTTATCATGAATGGGTGTTGGATCTTGTCAAATGCTTTTTCTGCATCTAACGAGATGATCGTGTGGTTTTTGTCTTTGAGTTTGTTTATATAATGGATTACATTGATGGATTTTCGTATATTAAACCATCCCTGCATCCCTGGAATAAAACCTACTTGGTCAGGATGGATGATTGCTTTAATGTGTTCTTGGATTCGGTTAGCGAGAATTTTATTGAGGATTTTTGCATTGATATTCATAAGAGAAATTGGTCTGAAGTTCTCTATCTTTGTTGGATCTTTCTGTGGTTTAGGTATCAGAGTAATAGTGGCTTCATAAAATGAGTTGGGTAGAGTACCTTCTACTTCTATTTTGTGAAATAGTTTGTGCAGAATTGGAATTAGATCTTCTTTGAAGGTCTGATAGAACTCTGCACTAAACCCATCTGGTCCTGGGCTTTTTTTGGTTGGGAGACTATTAATAACTGCTTCTATTTCTTTAGGTGATATGGGACTGTTTAGATGGTCAACTTGATCCTGATTCAACTTTGGTACCTGGTATCTGTCCAGAAATTTGTCCATTTCGTCCAGGTTTTCCAGTTTTGTTGAGTATAGCCTTTTGTAGAAGGATCTGATGGTGTTTTGGATTTCTTCAGGATCTGTTGTTATGTCTCCCTTTTCATTTCTGATTTTGTTAATTAGGATTTTGTCCCTGTGCCCTTTAGTGAGTCTAGCTAAGGGTTTATCTATCTTGTTGATTTTCTCAAAGAACCAACTCCTCGTTTGGTTAATTCTTTGAATAGTTCTTCTTGTTTCCACTTGGTTGATTTCACCCCTGAGTTTGATTATTTCCTGCCGTCTACTCCTCTTGGGTGAATTTGCTTCCTTTTTTTCTAGGGCTTTTAGATGTGTTGTCAAGCTGCTAGTATGTGCTGTCTCCCGTTTCTTCTTGGAGGCACTCAGCGCTATGAGTTTCCCTCTTAGAAATGCTTTCATTGTGTCCCATAGGTTTGGGTACGTTGTGCCTTCATTTTCATTAAACTCTAAAAAGTCTTTAATTTCTTTCTTTATTCCTTCCTTGACCAAGGTATCATTGAGAAGAGTGTTATTCAGTTTCCACGTGAATGTTGGCTTTCCATTATTTATGTTGTTATTGAAGATCAGTCTTAGGCCATGGTGGTCTGATAGGATACATGGGACAATTTCAATATTTTTGTATCTATTGAGGCCTGTTTTGTGACCAATTATATGGTCAATTTTGGAGAAGGTCCCGTGAGGTGCTGAGAAGAAGGTATATCCTTTTGTTTTAGGATAAAATGTTCTGTAGATATCTGTCAGGTCCATTTGTTTCATAACTTCTGTTAGTTTCACTGTGTCCCTGTTTAGTTTCTGTTTCCACGATCTGTCCTTTGAAGAAAGTGGTGTGTTGAAGTCTCCCACTATTATTGTGTGAGGTGCAATGTATGCTTTGAGCTTTACTAAAGTGTCTCTAATGAATGTGGCTGCCCTTGCATTTGGTGCGTAGATATTCAGAATTGAGAGTTCCTCTTGGAGGATTTTACCTTTGATGAATATGAAGTGTCCCTCCTTGTCTTTTTTGATAACTTTGGGTTGGAAGTCGATTTTATCCGATATTAAAATGGCTACTCCAGCTTGTTTCTTCAGTCCATTTGCTTGGAAAATTGTTTTCCAGCCTTTCACTCTGAGGTAGTGTCTGTCTTTTTCCCTGAGATGGGTTTCCTGTAAGCAGCAGAATGTTGGGTCCTGTTTGTGTAGCCAGTCTGTTAGTCTATGTCTTTTTATTGGGGAATTGAGTCCATTGATATTAAGAGATATTAAGGAAAAGTAATTGTTGCTCCCTTTTATTTTTGTTGTTAGAGTTGGCATTCTGTTCTTGTGGCTGTCTTCTTTTTGGTTTGTTGAATGATTACTTTCTTGGTTGTTCTAGGGCGTGATTTCCGTCCTTGTATTGCTTCTTTTCTGTTATTATCCTTTGAAGGGCTGGATTCGTGGAAAGATATTGTGTGAACTTGGTTTTGTCGTGGAATACTTTGGTTTCTCCATCTATGGTAATTGAGAGTTTGGCCGGGTATAGTAACCTGGGCTGGCATTTGTGTTCTCTTAGTGTCTGTATAACATCTGCCCAGGCTCTTCTGGCTTTCATAGTCTCTGGTGAAAAGTCTGGTGTAATTCTGATAGGCCTTCCTTTATATGTTACTTGACCTTTCTCCCTTACTGCTTTTAATATTCTATCTTTATTTAGTGCATTTGTTGTTCTGATTATTATGTGTCGGGAGGAATTTCTTTTCTGGTCCAGTCTATTTGGAGTTCTGTATGCTTCTTGTATGATCATGGGCATCTCTTTTTTTATGTTTGGGAAGTTTTCTTCTATTATTTTGTTGAAGATATTAGCTGGCCCTTTAAGTTGAAAATCTTCATTCTCATCAATTCCTATTATCCGTAGGTTTGGTCTTCTCATTGTGTCCTGGATTACCTGGATGTTTTGAGTTAGGATCCTTTTGCATTTTGTATTTTCTTTGACTGCTGTGTCGATGTTCTCTATGGAATCTTCTGCACCTGAGATTCTCTCTTCCATTTCTTGTATTCTGTTGCTGATGCTCGCATCTATGGTTCCAGATCTCTTTCCTAGGGTTTCTATCTCCAGCGTTGCCTCGCTTTGGGTTTTCTTTATTGTGTCTACTTCCCCTTTTAGTTCTAGTATGGTTTTGTTCATTTCCATCACCTGTTTGGCTGTGTTTTCCTGCTTTTCTTTAAGAGCCTGTAACTCTTTAGCAGTGCTCTCCTGTAAATCTTTAAGTGACTTATGAAAGTCCTTCTTGATGTCCTCTATCATCATCATGAGAAATGTTTTTAAATCTGGGTCTAGATTTTCGGTTGTGTTGGGGTGCCCAGGACTAGGTGGGGTGGGAGTGCTGCGTTCTGATGATGGTGAGTGGTCTTGATTTCTGTTAGCAGGATTCTTACGTTTGCCTTTCGCCATCTGGTAATCTCTGAAGCTAGCTGTTTTAGTTGTCACTGTTAAGAGCTTGTTCTTCAGGTGACTCTGTTAGCCTCTATGAGCAGACCTGGAGGGTAGCACTCTCCTTAGTTTCAGTGGGCAGAGTATTCTCTGCAGGCAAGCTCTCTTCTTGCAAGGCAGGTACCCAGATATCTGGTGTACGAACCAGACTCCTGGCAGAAGTTGTGTTCCACTCACTAGAGGTCTTAGGATCACGTGTGGAATCCTGTGTGGGCCCTTGGGGGTGTCAGGCGACTCAGCTGGCAAGGTAGCCGGGGCTCGAGTGGAGTGGAAGGGGTTTGTGCCCCAGATCAAGCCCGGGTAGCCTGCTTCCCTATGTACCGCAGTCTCAAGTTCCACGCGATTGGATTGGGGTAGGCGCTGTGTTCCACTCACCAGAGGTCTTAGGGTCCCGTGGGGAGTCCCGTGTGGGCCCTTGCGGGTGTTGGGCAAGACTCTGCTGTCAAGGTAGCCCGGGGCTCGAGTCTCGAGTCGAGCGGAAGGGACTTGTGCCCCAGATCAGGCCCGGGTAGCCTGCTTCCCTATGTACCGCAGTCTCAAGTTCCGCGCGATTGGATTGGGGCAGGCACTGTGATCCACTCACCAGAGGTCTTAGGGTCCCGTGGGGAGTCCCGTGTGGACCCTTGCGGGTGTTGGGCAAGACTCTGCTGGCAAGGTAGCCCGGGGCTCGAGTCTCGAGTCGAGCGGAAGGGACTTGTGCCCCAGATCAGGCCCGGGTAGCCTGCTTCCCTATGTACCGCAGTCTCGAGTTCCGCGCGATTGGATTGGGGCAGGCACTGTGATCCACTCACCAGAGGTCTTAGGGTCCCGTGGGGAGTCCCGTGTGGACCCTTGCGGGTGTTGGGCAAGACTCTGCTGGCAAGGTAACCCGGGGCTCGAGTCACGAGTCGAGCGGAAGGGACTTGTGCCCCAGATCAGGCCCGGGTAGCCTGCTTCCCTATGTACCGCAGTCTCAAGTTCTGCGCGATTGGATTGGGGCAGGCACTGTGGTCCACTCACCAGAGGTCTTAGGGTCCCGTGGGGAGTCCCGTGTGGGCCCTTGCGGGTGTTGGGCAAGACTCTGCTGGCAAGGTAGCCCGGGGCTCGAGTCTCGAGTCGAGCGGAAGGCTTACTCAGGGTTTTTATTGCTGTGACAAAACACCATGATTAAAAAGCAAATTGGGGAGGAAAGGATTTATTTGGCATATACTTCCACATTGCTGCTCACCACTAGAGCAAGTTAGGACAGGACCTCAAAGAGGCCAGTACCCTGGAAGCAGGACTTGAGCAGAGGCTATGGAAGAATGCTGCTTGCTGGCTTGTATCCCATGGCTTGCTCAGCTGCTTTCTTATAGAGCCCATGACCATCAGCCCAGGGATGGCACCACACACCATGGACTGGGCCCTCCCTCACTGATCAATAATCGAGAAAATGTCTTGCATCTCATGAAGGCATTTTCTCAACTGAAGTTATTTCTTCCCTGATGACTCTAACTTGTGTCGAGTTGACTCACAAAACGAGCCAGTACACCCAGTATAGCTAAGAATAATCCTGAATAATAAAAGAAATGCTGGAAATAACATCATTATTGATTTTAAGTTGTATTGTGGAGTTATAATGATCAAAAACAACATAGTATTATCATAGAAATACATACATTGAGTCATGGAATCAAAATGAAGACTCAGACATAAGTCCACACATGTATGGGTACCTGAGTTTTGCCAAAGAAGCCAAACACATACACTAGAGAGAAGATAACATGTTAAATAAATGGTCCTGATAAAACTGGATGCCTGTGGGTAGAGGATGAAGATAGACTCAGGCTTATAACCATGAACAAAATTCAACTCTAAATGGATCCAAGATCTCAACATTAGACCACGGACCATGAATTTGATAGAAGAGACAGTAGGGAACAGGCTTCAACTCATTAGCACAGGGAAAGAGTTTCTGAACAGAACAGCAATAGGATAAGCACTGAAAAACAACAATTAATAAATGAGACTTTTCACAAAGCTGAAAAGTTTCTATATATCAAAGGACATCATCATTCAGACAGAGCAGCAGCCTACAGAATGAGAAAAGTTCTCTATCAATTACTTACCTGATAGTGGATTAATATCTAGATTATATACAGAACATTTTAAAAACTGAGTATCAAGGAAACAACTCAATTTGTGGAACTAAACAGGGAGTTCACAAATAATGAGGCACAAATGGCTGAAAAATGCTCAAATCCTTATCCATACAGGAAATGCAAATTAAAACTACTTTGAAATTACATCTTACACCAGTCAGAATGGCCAATGTCAATTAAAAAAAAATGACAGCTCATGCGGCAGACTGTGGGTTATGGAACCACTCATCCATTGCTGGTGGGAATAAAAACTGGTGTCACCACTATAGAAAAGCACTGTGGTGGTCGTTGGGAAACTGGGAATGGATCTACCTCAATATTCAGCTGTATTACTCTTGTGCATATACCTAACTCACAGACACTTGCTCATCGATGTTCATCTCTGCTCTATTTATAATAGCCAGAAGTTGGAAATGGCATATATAGCTACCAGCTGATGAATGGAAGGTGAGATGTGGTACAGTTTCAAAATGGAATATTATGAAATTAGAAGTTAAATGGACAAAACTAGAAAAAAAACATCCTGGATAAGGTAACCTGTGGAGAGCCGGTAATCTCTGAGGAGAGCCGTGTGTGCCGCAAGCAATCGCCATTATAAGATGGCGCTGTGCCTAACTAGTAAACAAGCCTTGTACGCAGGTGCAAGAGTGAATTCACTCCTAGTCACTCCCATTCTTGGGGTGTAATAGTGGGGTGATGGGCAAGCAACGAACCAGGAGCTGTCACGCCATATCAGGTGCTGAAACGTCTCGCTGCGGGTTATAAAAGCAGCGCCATTTTCCCGGTTTGGGATCTTCCTGAGAAGCAAGCAATAAAGCTTTTGCCGCGGAAGATTCTGGTTTGTTGCGTCTTTCTTGCCGGTCGAGCGGGACGCAATAGTAACCCAGATATATTAGTATCGTAAAAAATGGCAAATGCTGTATTTTTTTCTCTTGTATGTAGTTGTTAGCATCTAAGGTTTCAAAATGTGTGCTACAGCCCGAGTAACCACAGAGATTCAGTGCCTAGTAAGAGACTAGAGGCAGGAGATGGTCTCCCAAGGAGTGTGTTAAGCTTGTGTGTGTGTGTGTGTGTGTGTGTGTGTGTGTGTGTGTGTGTGTGGGTGTGTGGGTGTGTGTATGTATATATGTATGTATGTGTATTGTGTATTGTGCGTTTTATCGGTTCTTTTCCTTACTTGTTTTAGTTTTCATTTTCGTGTTGAGAAATGTTTTTGAGTTTTTTGTTTGTTAAATTTTGGTTTTGATTCTTGTTTGTTTGTTTTTGAAAGAGAAAGCATAAAGTGGAATAGGTAGGGAGATAAAGAGCGCCTTGGAGGTATTAGGGGAGAGGGAAAGTATCATCAAAATATAAAAAACATTTTCACAAAAATAAATAATAAATAATTTAAATTCTAATGTAGAGAATCAGAAAGGTGAATGAAATAACTTATCTTCAAAGAAAATTTGATGAGTCATAATAGGCCTTTCTCAGTTTTATAGAATTTTCTAGGAAAAAATGATTTATTAAGGCAACCTTGATGGCCTGAAAGAATGAGAAAGTTGATTCATGACCCATGAAGTTTGGTGACCAGCTACTTTAAGTCAAAACAGCAAGCATCAAGTTTAGTGAGAAATTCTGCCTCAAAAACTAAGGTTGAAATCTCTAGAGGAAGACACCCACTGTAAACCTCTGCATGAGAAAGTATATACACACACAAACACAAAAAGACAAAATTTCTGCACCAAAATACAAGTCACGGGTACTAGACAGTTGGCTCAGAGGTTAAGAACACTAGCACTGGCTGCTATTACAGAGGAACTGAATTTGATTCTTAGCACCTACATCACAGCTGACAATCATCTAGAACTCCAGTTCCAGGGGTACCCAACACCCTGTTCTTGCTTTTATGTATACTACATTCACATAATACCTATACATAGGAAATATTAAAACAATAATTTTTTAGTGCAAGTCACCACTCATTTTTCTAACATAGAATAAACACAGAGAGCATTTACTTCCCTGTCAAGAGCTGACATTTTCTCTAATGAAACTGAACACTTGAGAACAACCAATGCTTATAGTATATTTGTTGGAGTCCTCAAGATAAGATTTTCTTACTCTGGTGGTTAGACACACAGTGTATGATCTGAATTATCTGGCTCTCTATAGAGTGAATGCTGGTATGTTCTACCTTTCCCTAATTATGCTTGTAGAACACCCTTGAAAGGTGTAGTTGTTAACTTCTAAGGTTTCAAAATGTGTGCTACAGCCCGAGTAACCACAGAGATTCAGTGCCTAGTAAGAGACTAGAGGCAGGAGATGGTCTCCCAAGGAGTGTGTTAACAACTACAAGGTTATTCAAAGAACCTTGGAGAAAATATTCCCACTTCTACAAAACTAGGGGAAATCCATAACAGTAGAGGACCCTGCTTTCTTAGATATGATGAGATTAGCATTGGAGACTAGAAAAATGAAGATAATGAGAAATGCAGAGTATAAATCAGAAAAACAAAAAATAACACCACAAAATAAGTACCAAGGGGAAAAAAGACATTTTTAAAAGGTGAATTTATTGTATTCATAAGACAAAATGGAGTGCTATGAAAGAGGATTAATAGAAGCTTGAAATGAAGAAGTTAGAATGCATAAATTGTTAGGGCCCAAGAATTACTGAAGGAAGACCCCAGACTCAAATAGTATCAAAAGCAAAGAGCATTTATTCTGTAGGAGTTACCACCATACAGAGGTTAAGCATTCAGCAAAAGGGTGACCTCACAGGCACGCAAGCCGATTTTATAGGAAACTAGGGAAATTTTAGCAAAAGTTAGATAATTTAAAACTTCACTGGTGGGTGCCAGGGAAGTTACATAGATCAATTTCTGATTGGCTGCAATGTTAGATTCACTAATTTAGTGAGGCCTTGAAGAAATTCCAGGAACCAACTGAGCTCTGAGTTTGTCCTTCCTTTGTCAGAGCCATCCATGATTAACAGTCCATTGTCAGTATCATCCTCTGAGGAGCCAGTCTGCTTCCCTGGGAAACTCATACTTCTCCATTCCAAGATGTTTTATCTCTTAGGGGACCTCTCAAAAACAAAATAAGATAATTAGAAGGAAACAAAAATAAGGTCAAAGAAATTTTCTAGAATAAAAACAAAGAAGCAAAGAAATGAAACATGAATAGAAGAAATAAAATATGCTAACACTGAGTTAATACAAGCTGCAAAACAAAACTTAAAAAATGAAAATGCAAGTTATTAAAGAAACAATATAAGAAAAATTCCCAGAAAGTAAGGCAAATGCCTTCACACAAAAAAGTATAACACCAAGTTTTTAGCATGATAACTTTAAAAGAAATGGGAAATTAAAAATAACATGAATATTTTATTGCAAAATGTTAAAACCTTGAACATAATTTAAAATTCTTAAAAGTACCTCAAATCACAAGCTATTTCACCAGCATAATAGATGTGAGACACCAGCAAAACCCTGCTTTCAAAGTTCTGAAGAAAAATCATTTTTAGCACAATTCCAAACTCAACAAAATTATCAACGAAATGTAAAAGTAAAAATATTTTAGCCTCATAGGAACTCGAAAGGCTTATCTCTTTTTTTTTTCAGTACAATAACAAACAAAATACCTGCTTAGATTTTTATGAGGTATTTAATAAATATAAACAATATTTTATAGTAAAAGATAATTGTTCATAAATAATAGATTCAACCTTAACAAAATAGAAAAGGTAATGAAAATTGTTGGGTTTTGTCCAGAACAAAGGAAGATTAATAAAATAACAAAAAAGGAAGTATGTGAGTTTCTGTTGGTTCAGTAGATGCACTGTGAAAACTTGCTCATTATGAAGAAGCAATTGTTGATCCCCACCTAAAACCCCAAAAGCAATCTACCCGGATGAACTAGAGATATAAAAGTGAAGTTGAAATCCAGAAACTCGGATGACAAAAATGTGAGACAACCTTCAGAGCCTGAAGAGGAGACAGTAATAACTGGAAGCTTTCCTTAACCATCTGGAAAGTAGAACATAGAATTAAATTAATTAATAGCTTGATTATGTAATTCTGATTCAACTCATCGCCTTTCCAAACCACTTAAAGTAAAGAGGCACAGGAAGGACTGAGATGACTTGCTGTGTATCTACATCTAACCTACACACCACATAGAATATTTAAGAAAATCCTGAAAGACAAAAAACAAAACAAAACAAAACAAAACAAAACAAAACAAAACAAAAAACAAGACAGGAAATGGTCTCACAAGGAAAATGGGCAACAATAAGAAAAGGAAATTTACAAAAGAGAAAAGCCAAAGACAACAGATAATATGAGGGTTTTTATTTGTTTGTTTGTGTTTATGGGTGCGAGTACTTTGCCTGCATGTATGTCTGTGCACCACATGCATGCCTGGTGCCCACAGAGGTCAGAAAAGGGCATGAGATTGTCTGTAACAGAAGGTTGTGAGCCACCGTATGAGTGCTAGGAATTGAACCTGGGTTCTCTGGAAGAGTCAATACTTTTAACCACTGAGCTATCTTCTAGTCCACAAAGTAGTGGTGGTGGTGGTGGTTGTTTTTAATAATTGACACAGATTCATATTAAATATAAAGACAAATAATTGTTGCTAAGTGCTTATTAGACTTGAAAAAACCCACAAATTGGTGAGAGTATAGGTTGATTCAGCATCTCTGGAGAACATTCTGGCAATTAAAACAATTTATATAACCTACCCACAAATCCTATTCCTGAATCTACACTTCAAAGCAAATTCTACATAAGGCCTTAGAGATATATACACAAGTGTCCATGTTACCGCTTGTTTTGTGGAAGGAAAGGGGAAGTGGAGGCCGTCTGACTGTCCGGAAGAGAGAGGTTATGTTGGATGTGGCCAGGGTACACCAGAAACAAACCACAACAGAGAAAAAAGATACAAGTTGGGTACTTACATACTGTTGGGATTCTACTGTGAACAAACAAGAATAAAGCTCTGACTCCAGATCCTCAGAGTTGCCACAGAAGGTCCCGTGTGATATGACCACGAACAACTGAGCCAGCATCAGGTCTTGTCTACAGCCCGTCTAAAGGCATTCAAGTCTCCAAACACAGATGCTGTTGTTTCCTGCCTCTCTGTAGAGGATTCTACCTCTACCTTGAATTGTCCTAAGACTTGCTGGCTGCCCAAGGATTCTACCTAACACACCCTCCTCACTGAGGCCATCACATCCAAGAGATGAACAATCCTACTACCTCCGATCCATCTGCTCAAGGACTCACCATATGGCCTGGTATTTATTTTCAGGTCTCCTTTTTTTTTTTCAAAGCATTGAATTTATTCATTGTTGTATATTGAAAAACAATCAGACTACCTAACACATATTAAATGTTCAATAAATGCTTACTTATTGAATACTTATAGGTAGGTGCCTAACATGAGCATGAAATTAATAAAATATTTTGGATGAACAAATGTTATGGTATTTTATATTAATTTTATAATATATAATTCTATATCTGAATGTAACCCAAATATTTCATAGGCTATATTAATTTATTATATTCACGTGTATTCAATTATAACCTCTTTTACCAAAAGAATAATTTGAGCTACATTGAGCTATACAATTCATACATATTTTAATAGAAAGAGTTCTTAACTGAATATTTTACATAAAGATCATGCTTATCAGTAAAATTCCTCATTTCCAAGGATTTGACTTATTTCAAAAACAAGTAGAAAAAATTTTAAAGCTTGACATATTGAGTATCTTAGTGTGCTAATTCTTTTAGAAGAAAGGTCCAAGTGGAAAGAATACTAAAAAGCTCAATGGCTGGGCAGGGAAGGTGACCCTCCCTTCCTGGACTCCAATTTTCTCTCTGAGTGGCACTTCTTTTCCCCAGTACCAGGAGGCTGCAATGGTGGCTTCAGGAGGGGGCTGGGAAACAGATGTCAGTCATTGACTCTAGGTAATGAGATTTCATATTCCGTCAAAATCCTGAATAGGACAGGAGAGGCCTCATTAGCAGCTTCACGACTGAGCAGGTGTAGAGGTCCCATGCGCACAGTGGGTAAAAAGAGGCCATTTCAAACCATGTGTGGATGTATCTGAGAAATTGGAAAGAGGGGGAAAATGCTCTACCACAGCCACTACCAGAAAGAACACTTGGCTTTTAGGAGCTGAAACGGTATTCAAACCACTGGCACCGACCTCAGCCAGGGGGCAGGTAAATGGCTGAAGAAAGAGACAGGTGACATGTGCCCTAATGATACTACGCAAAGGGGGTCACCTCATTTCTTTCATTCCATATGCTGTGTTGTAAAATTTTAGTGCTCTTTAGCCAACAACATAATTACTCTCTTAAGGCCACAAGTCCAAAAATGGCACTGTGGGGTGGCATGAAATCCTAGCTCCAAAACTAATGACAGAATCCTCTTTAGAAGATGAGCTACTTTGGAAACAAGATGTGAATAAAATGGTCTGGAGTATAGATAAACCTTGCCAGCAATTTGGCAGCTGTCACCTGCACAAGAGCCCTTCTCTAGAGACAACCATCAAGAAGCCAACCATGCTGCCTATCTGTTGCGAGAAATCCACACCAACACAACAGACAGGCCACTCTGAGGTTGTGTCCCAACAGGGACTGCCACTTTGCAAGCAAGATGCTGACAAATTGTTCAACATGTCTAAATGTGAGAATGTGCTTTCAGGGCCTTTTGGTGAGTTGAAGACACTCAAGGTCTTTATATGGATGTTTAAGATCTTTCTAAATAACTGCCCAGTCCAGAATCATGATAGTGTTGATATCACTGCTAATTCTCTAGTCAACTTCACAGAACTTGGATCTTTAATACAATCCCAACTATTTGTAGGCAGCCCACAATTAGAACTATATGTCCTTCTGTTATATTTCCTATTGACTCTAGTCTGGCAGGCCTACCTTTTAACAGAGCATTGTTCTTCCAGTTTTTGTAAGTGGTCACATATCTATTATGAAACCATATGACAGTATCCCTCCAAGGCATCTGATGTGGATGGCCCTGTTGCAAAACAGAGTTACAAACTTCTGATTCTTAGAAACGCAGAGCCATGCAATGGAGGTCACAGGATAGATAGGTGCTTTGTGTGGTGTTTGCTGCCTCAGATGGTCACAGAGAAGTGGCTCAAATGGATTTAATATATCCAGATAGCCTCAGGCAAAAATTACAATAGGCTTGGTATAATAAGTGACAAAGACAGATTACAATAATTGGCAGTACATTCTTGCCATAGAAGTGGTTGATACTAATTGGTTGAAAAAATACTGGGACCCTCTCACACCTGTAAATAGATAATATATGCCTACCCATAAGCAGGCTGATGCTTTTCTATGCTGTCTTTTTATTACCAAAGTATTAAGGGATATTATATACAACCCACTCTAAGAGCATGTGATATCAAGGTCTGTGTGGCTGGAGTAATAACTATATTTGATTTTATATTATTTGGTTGTGCATTACTATCTTGTGATTAGTGTGTTATTACTACAGAAATAACTTGAGCCATTTTGTATGCATTCTGTCTTCTGAGCAGGACATAGGTACCTGAAAAACCTGTGTGAGACTTCCTCACCAGTAGCATCTCTTCATGCTTCCTTTCCTCAACTTACTGTACCACCTGACCAGCGAGACACCTGGGTAGAAGAGGAACTTTCAACAAACTGTAAATGAAATGTGAGTCTCTGGACTATGAAGGTCAATGAAACTATACTGTATTCTAGAAAATGTATCACTGAGAAGCAGAATATGAATAGTAGCTGCACATGTAATACATATCATATATCACATATTAAACATCATATATTATGTATGAAGAAAATATGTGCCATATCTTTTGTAGATGGTTTCCAAGCAAAGGGTTTCTAATTTATTGCTCCTCAATGAAGACAGGCTCTCAACCCCATTAGCATAAACAGCTAGTGCACCATAATAAGATAATCCTATAGCAAGTAGACCTGAGAAAGAACAACTACATTTGGGGGGCTACTATAAACACTGTGCTATGAGCTTTCCACTTTATATTGTGGCTAACGCACCCAATCAGAGTGAGTACTCAGTGCAAGCAGGGATAGAAACAGGCCATTCTGTTCCATGACCATCATGAAACATGGAATTAGTGAGGCTCCAGGCTCCAGAAGCAAAGAAGCAAGTACTCTAGTGTGTTTAAAGGCTGCAACTAATATCTTAGTAGAAGAGAGGGGACATGTATTTGTGTCTACTCTTTTGCTTGTTTGTTTGTTTGGGGGGTTGGGTTTTTTGTTTTTGGTTTTTGGGGTTTTTTTGACATTTTTTAATTAGATATTTTCTTCAGTTACATTTCAAATGCTATCCCTAAAGTCCCCTATACCCTTCCCCAGTCTTGCTCCCCAATCCATCCACTCCCACTTCCTGGCCCTGGCATTCCCCTGTACTGGGGCATATAATCTTAGCAAGACCAAGGGGCCTCTCCTCCCATTGATGGCCTACTAGGCCAAACTCTGCTACATATTCAACTAGAGACACAAGCTCTTGGGGGTACTGGTTAGCTCATATTGTTGTTCCTCCTATAGGGTTGCAGATACCTTCAGCTCCTTGGGTACTTTCTCTAGCTCCTCCATTGGGGGCCCTGTGTTCCATCCAATAGATGACTGTGAGCATCCACTTCAAAATTCAGAAAATTATAAAGCACCTGATAACAGTTTAACCAATTGTAAGGGGTCTTGGGGTAGCAGGTAAGATGGAAATGGAAGAAAAAATCTTCACAGTCACAAGTTCAAAGACCAATGTCATACCTACCCTTCAAGAATAGATATGTGGGCTGAAAAGATGGCTCATCATTTAAGAGATATAGATGCTCTTGCAGAAGACCTGGGTATCATTCCCAGCACTCACATGGCAGCTTACAAGCATCCTTCATTCCAGTTCCAAGATGTCCAGCACCCTCTTCTTGTACACCCTTGTTGTATACCAAGAGTATGCACAGCATACACATACGCATGTATACAAAACACATAAATATAAAATAAAATAAATAAATATAAAAATCATTACATAATACACAAAATAGTTCAGAGTCTGGATTAAATGCACTTAGAATCCAATAAGCAAATTAGTCTGAACAGGTGAGAGGGTGCGCCAGAGAACCTGACAGCTTCTGGAACAGGCGGAAGCACAGAGGCGCTGAGGCAGCACCCTGTGTGGGCCGGGGACAGCCGGCCACCTTCCGGACCAGAGGACAGGTGCCCGCCCGGCTGGGGAGGCGGCCTAAGCCACAGCAGCAGCGGTCGCCATCTTGGTCCGGGACCCGCCGAACTTAGGAAATTAGTCTGAACAGGTGAGAGGGTGCGCCAGAGAACCTGACAGCTTCTGGAACAGGCAGAAGCACAGAGGCGCTGAGGCAGCACCCTTTGTGGGCCGGGGACAGCCAGCCACCGTCCGGACCGGAGGACAGGTGCCCGCCCGGCTGGGGAGGCGACCTAAGCCACAGCAGCAGCGGTCGCCATCTTGGTCCGGGACCCGCCGAACTTAGGAAATTAGTCTGAACAGGTGAGAGGGTGCGCCAGAGAACCTGACAGCTTCTGGAACAGGCAGAAGCACAGAGGCGCTGAGGCAGCACCCTGTGTGGGCCGGGGACAGCCGGCCACCTTCCGGACCAGAGGACAGGTGCCCGCCCGGCTGGGGAGGCGACCTAAGCCACAGCAGCAGCGGTCGCCATCTTGGTCCCGGGACTCCAAGGAACTTAGGAATTTAGTCTGCTTAGGTGAGAGTCTGTACCACCTGGGAACTGCCAAAGCAACACAGTGTCTGAGAAAGGTCCTGTTTTGGGCCTTCTTCTTCGGCCAGGAGGAGGTCCAAATACAAGATATCTGCGCACCTTCCCTGTAAGAGAGCTTGCCAGCAGAGAGTGCTCTGAGCACTGAAACTCAGAGGAGAGAATCTGTCTCCCAGGTCTGCTGATAGACGGTAACAGAATCACCAGAAGAACAATCTCTAAACAGAGTCAACTATAACTACTAACTCCAGAGATTACCAGATGGCGAAAGGTAAACGGAGGAATCTTACTAACAGGAACCAAGACCACTCACCATCACCAGAACCCAGCACACCCACTTCGCCCAGTCCAGGGAACCCCAACACACCTGAGAACCTAGACCTAGATTTAAAAGCATATCTCATGATGATGGTAGAGGACATCAAGAAGGACTTTAATAAATCACTTAAAGAAATACAGGAGAACACTGCTAAAGAGTTACAAGTCCTTAAAGAAAAACAGGAAAACACAATCAAACAGGTAGAAGTCCTTACAGAAAAAGAGGAAAAAACATACAAACAGGTGATGGAAATGAACAAAACCATACTAGACCTAAAAAGGGAAGTAGACACAATAAAGAAAACTCAAAGCGAGGCAACACTAGAGATAGAAACCCTAGGAAAGAAATCTGGAACCATAGATTTGAGCATCAGCAACAGAATACAAGAGATGGAAGAGAGAATCTCAGGTGCAGAAGATTCCATAGAGAACATCGGCACAACAATCAAAGAAAATGGAAAATGCAAAAAGATCCTAACTCAAAATATCCAGGAAATCCAGGACACAATAAGAAGACCAAACGTACGGATAATAGGAGTGGATGAGAATGAAGATTTTCAACTCAAAGGTCCAGCAAACATCTTCAACAAAATTATTGAAGAAAACTTCCCAAATCTAAAGAATGAGATGCATATGAACATACAAGAAGCCTACAGAACTCCAAATAGACTGGACCAGAAAAGAAATTCCTCCCGACACATAATAATCAGAACATCAAATGCACTAAATAAAGATAGAATACTAAAAGCAGTAAGGGAAAAAGGTCAAGTAACATATAAAGGCAAGCCTATCAGAATTACACCAGATTTTTCACCAGAGACTATGAAAGCCAGAAGAGCCTGGACAGATGTTATACAGACACTAAGAGAACACAAACTGCAGCCCAGGCTACTATACCCAGCCAAACTCTCAATTATCATAGAGGGAGAAACCAAAGTATTCCACGACAAAACCAAATTCACGCATTATCTCTCCACGAATCCAGCCCTTCAAAGGATAATAACAGAAAAAAACCAATACAAGAACGGGAACAACGCCCTAGAAAAAACAAGAAGGTAATCCCTCAACAAACCTAAAAGAAGACAGCCACAAGAACAGAATGCCACCTTTAACAACTAAAATAACAGGAAGCAACAATTACTTTTCCTTAATATCTCTTAACATCAATGGTCTCAACTCGCCAATAAAAAGACATAGACTAACAAACTGGCTACACAAACAAGACCCAACATTTTGCTGCTTACAGGAAACTCATCTCAGAGAAAAAGATAGACACTACCTCAGAATGAAAGGCTGGAAAACAATTTTCCAAGCAAATGGTATGAAGAAACAAGCAGGAGTAGCCATCCTAATATCTGATAAGATTGACTTCCAACCCAAAGTCATCAAAAAAGACAAGGAGGGACACTTCATTCTCATCAAAGGTAAAATCCTCCAAGAGGAACTCTCAATTCTGAATATCTATGCTCCAAATACAAGAGCAGCCACATTCACTAAAGAAACTTTAGTAAAGCTCAAAGCACACATTGCGCCTCACACAATAATAGTGGGAGACTTCAACACACCACTTTCACCAATGGACAGATCATGGAAACAGAAACTAAACAGGGACACACTGAAACTAACAGAAGTGATGAAACAAATGGATCTGACAGATATCTACAGAACATTTTACCCTAAAACAAAAGGATATACCTTCTTCTCAGCACCTCATGGTACCTTCTCCAAAATTGACCACATAATAGGTCACAAATCAGGCCTCAACAGATTCAAAAATATTGAAATTGTCCCATGTATCCTATCAGATCACCATGCACTAAGGCTGATCTTCAATAACAAAATAAATAACAGAAAGCCAACATTCACATGGAAACTGAACAACACTCTTCTCAATGATACCTTGGTCAAGGAAGGAATAAAGAAAGAAATTAAAGACTTTTTAGAGTTTAATGAAAATGAAGCCACAACGTACCCAAACCTTTGGGACACAATGAAAGCATTTCTAAGAGGGAAACTCATAGCTATGAGTGCCTTCAAGAAAAAACGGGAGAGAGCACATACTAGCAGCTTGACAACACATCTAAAAGCTCTAGAAAAAAAGGAAGCAAATTCACCCAAGAGGAGTAGACGGCAGGAAATAATCAAACTCAGGGGTGAAATCAACCAAGTGGAAACAAGAAGAACTATTCAAAGAATTAACCAAACGAGGAGTTGGTTCTTTGAGAAAATCAACAAGATAGATAAACCCTTAGCTAGACTCACTAAAGGGCACAGGGACAAAATCCTAATTAACAAAATCAGAAATGAAAAGGGAGACATAACAACAGATCCTGAAGAAATCCAAAACACCATCAGATCCTTCTACAAAAGGCTATACTCAACAAAACTGGAAAACCTGGACGAAATGGACAAATTTCTGGACAGATACCAGGTACCAAAGTTGAATCAGGATCAAGTTGACCTTCTAAACAGTCCCATATCCCCTAAAGAAATAGAAGCAGTTATTAATAGTCTCCCAGCCAAAAAAAGCCCAGGACCAGACAGGTTTAGTGCAGAGTTCTATCAGACCTTCAAAGAAGATCTAACTCCAGTTCTGCACAAACTTTTTCACAAGATAGAAGTAGAAGGTATTCTACCCAACTCATTTTATGAAGCCACTATTACTCTGATACCTAAACCACAGAAAGATCCAACAAAGATAGAGAACTTCAGACCAATTTCTCTTATGAACATCGATGCAAAAATCCTTAATAAAATTCTCGCTAACCGAATCCAAGAACACATTAAAGCAATCATCCATCCTGACCAAGTAGGTTTTATTCCAGGGATGCAGGGATGGTTTAATATACGAAAATCCATCAATGTAATCCATTATATAAACAAACTCAAAGACAAAAACCACATGATCATCTCGTTAGATGCAGAAAAAGCATTTGACAAGATCCAACACCCATTCATGATAAAAGTTCTGGAAAGATCAGGAATTCAAGGCCAATACCTAAACATGATAAAAGCAATCTACAGCAAACCAGTAGCCAACATCAAAGTAAATGGAGAGAAGCTGGAAGCAATCCCACTAAAATCAGGGACTAGACAAGGCTGCCCACTTTCTCCCTACCTTTTCAACATAGTACTTGAAGTATTAGCCAGAGCAATTCGACAACAAAAGGAGATCAAGGGGATACAAATTGGAAAAGAGGAAGTCAAAATATCACTTTTTGCAGATGATATGATAGTATATATAAGTGACCCTAAAAATTCCAACAGAGAACTCCTAAACCTGATAAACAGCTTCGGTGAAGTAGCTGGATATAAAATTAACTCAAACAAGTCAATGGCCTTTCTCTACACAAAGAATAAACAGGCTGAGAAAGAAATTAGGGAAACAACACCCTTCTCAATAGCCACAAATAATATAAAATATCTCGGCGTGACTCTAACGAAGGAAGTGAAAGATCTGTATGATAAAAACTTCAAGTCCCTGAAGAAAGAAATTAAAGAAGATCTCAGAAGATGGAAAGATCTCCCATGCTCATGGATTGGCAGGACCAACATTGTAAAAATGGCTATCTTGCCAAAAGCAATCTACAGATTCAATGCAATCCCCATTAAAATTCCAACTCAATTCTTCAACGAATTAGAAGGAGCAATTTGCAAATTCATCTGGAATAACAAAAAACCGAGGATAGCAAAAACTCTTCTCAAGGATAAAAGAACCTCTGGTGGAATCACCATGCCTGACCTAAAGCTTTACTACAGAGCAATTGTGATAAAAACTGCATGGTACTGGTATAGAGACAGACAAGTGGACCAATGGAATAGAATTGAAGACCCAGAAATGAACCCACACACCTATGGTCACTTGATCTTTGACAAGGGAGCCAAAACCATCCAGTGGAAGAAAGACAGCATTTTCAACAATTGGTGCTGGCACAACTGGTTGTTATCATGTAGAAGAATGCGAATCGATCCATACTTATCTCCTTGTACTAAGGTCAAATCTAAGTGGATCAAGGAACTTCACATAAAACCAGAGACACTGAAACTTATAGAGGAGAAAGTGGGGAAAAGCCTTGAAGATATGGGCACAGGGGAAAAATTCCTGAACAGAACAGCAATGGCTTGTGCTGTAAGATCGAGAATTGACAAATGGGACCTAATGAAACTCCAAAGTTTCTGCAAGGCAAAAGACACTGTCTATAAGACAAAAAGAACACCAACAGACTGGGAAAGGATCTTTACCTATCCTAAATCAGATAGGGGACTAATATCCAACATATATAAAGAACTCAAGAAGGTGGACCTCAGAAAATCAAATAACCCCCTTAAAAAATGGGGCTCAGAACTGAACAAAGAATTCTCACCTGAGGAATACCGAATGGCAGAGAAGCACCTGAAAAAATGTTCAACATCCTTAATCATCAGGGAAATGCAAATCAAAACAACCCTGAGATTCCACCTCACACCAGTGAGAATGGCTAAGATCAAAAATTCAGGTGACAGCAGATGCTGGCGAGGATGTGGAGAAAGAGGAACACTCCTCCATTGTTGGTGGGATTGCAGGCTTGTACAACCACTCTGGAAATCAGTCTGGCGGTTCCTCAGAAAATTGGACATAGTACTACCGGAGGATCCAGCAATACCTCTCCTGGGCATATATCCAGAAGAAGCCCCAACTGGTAAGAAGGACACATGCTCCACTATGTTCATAGCAGCCTTATTTATAATAGCCAGAAACTGGAAAGAACCCAGATGCCCCTCAACAGAGGAATGGATACAGAAAATGTGGTACATCTACACAATGGAGTACTACTCAGCTATTAAAAAGAATGAATTTATGAAATTCCTAGCCAAATGGATGGACCTGGAGAGCATCATCCTGAGTGAGGTAACACAATCACAAAGGAACTCACACAATATGTACTCACTGATAAGTGGATACTAGCCCAAAACCTAGGATACCCACGATATAAGATACAATTTCCTAAACACATGAAACTCAAGAAAAATGAAGACTGAAGTGTGGACACTATGCCCCTCCTTAGAAGTGGGAACAAAACACCCATGGAAGGAGTTACAGAAACAAAGTTTGGAGCTGAGATGAAAGGATGGACCATGTAGAGACTGCCATATCCAGGGATCCACCCCATAATCAGCATCCAAACGCTGACACCATTGCATATACTAGCAAGATTTTATCGAAAGGACCCAGATGTAGCTGTCTCTTGTGAGACTATGCCGGGGCCTAGCAAACACAGAAGTGGATGCTCACAGTCAGCTAATGGATGGATCACAGGGCTCCCAATGGAGGAGCTAGAGAAAGTACCCAAGGAGCTAAAGGGATCTTCAACCCTATAGGTGGAACAACATTATGAACTAACCAGTACCCCTGAGCTCTTGACTCTAGCTGCATATGTATCAAAAGATGGCCTAGTCGGCCATCACTGGAAAGAGAGGCCCATTGGACACGCAGACTTTGTGTGCCCCGGTACAGGGGAACGCCAGGGCCAAAGGGGGGGAGTGGGTGGGTAGGGGAGTGGGGGTGGGTGGGTAAGGGGGACTTTTGGTATAGCATTGGAAATGTAAATGAGCTAAATACCTAATAAAAAATGGAAAAAAAAAAAAAAAGAATCCAATAAGCACTGAGAACCTGTGTCACAAACAATAATTGACTTCTTCACTCACCACTGCACACATAAGCATAGTACTTCTATTCACAAAGTAACCTTGAAGACTAGACAGTATGTCTATAATATGCACGGCACATATAAAAAGCACTTAATAAACCTTGGCTATTACTATTTTTTGCTATAGACATACTATATATGATGGCTACCTTTAATTGTCAACATAATATACAATCACCTGGGAAGAGAATCTTGATGAGGAGTTGTCTACATTACATTGGCCTGGAGATGTTCTTATAAGGAATTTTCTTTTTCATTCTTTAATTCTTTTTGAGATATTTCTACATGTGACTACTTTATTTATACCATTGCTCCTCCCTCCCACTTTCCAATGTTTCCCGTTCTCTTCCTATTTTCCACTGAAATTCAATACCTTTCTTCTGTAATTATTGTTACACACACACATACACACACACACACACATAGATATATCGATATATAGATATAATCTTTCTAGTCCATCTAGTGTCCCTTATTTTGTACATAGTTTAAGAATAATCCTCTGAGATCAGAGAACCTATCAGAGAGCTCATTCTTGGAGAAAGCCAATTCTCCCTCTCTCAGTAGCCACTGATTGTCTATAGCCCTTCATCTAGGGATGGGATCTTGTGAAATTTCCCCCACCCACATTGATAAGCTGTCTGATGTAGTCAAGGTGAGGGTCCTGATTATGGAAACTCACTGTTGAGATCCTGAGGATGTAACTTCTCTCTAGAAGACACTGCCTGGTAGCAGGCATTCTGGCCCTCAAAATCTCTCTGTCCCCTCTTCTGCAATGTCTTCTGAGGATAGGTTGCAGAGTAATATTCTTAATTGGGTTCATTGAGGGAGGAAGATGCACCCTGGAGATGGTTTGCACCATTCCATGGGTTGGGCCTTGGAGTGAATGAAATGGAGAGAGCAAGCTGAACACAGGCAAATGTGCATGCATGCATGCAAGCAAGCAAGCATGCATTCTCTCTCTCCTTTACTGTGGCTGTGCTTCAAGCTCCTGCTGCCTTGGCTTCCCTGTAATAATCTGTAACCTGGAACTGTGAGCTGACATCAACCCTAAGTTGCTTTTGCCAGGGTATTCAACAGACATGAAACTAAGCATGTCTAGCATATAGCATATAGCAACAGACATGAAACTAAGACACTGAATATCACAAATGCTCAGAAAACTAATGTAAGAGAAATTCCTTCTGTGTTCAAATTCTTGACATCTCCTTCCACTAATCTTCTACTTTTGGAGCTTTACTCTCATACTAGCTAAGATCTATCAATGGGACATAAGCGTACAACCCTCCAGCAGTGTATGCATATCAATAATAAATGTTAACAACATCAATTTATTAAGAATAATACCAAAGAAACTCCAATGTCAAGTCCTAAGTCTTTGAAAAATGTATACTTCATTTTTCTTTGCCTTGGAGAAAATATAGGCAAAAAGGGAATAAGGTCAAGTGCATTGTTTTTGAGAAAAATTTGGAGAGAACTTGGTAAATGCATTTACTAAGTGACAATGTTGAAGCCATAGAAAATATTCTCTGGATTGGTTCAGTTAGGAGGGCTTTTATCAGAGGTCAAAGCTAGGGAACCATTAACCAAGGAAACAAACAAAGACTACATGGTAAATAATAAGCAAAACAAGAAAGCCTGAAATCCCGTAAGGAATATTGAACATAACATATAAGATGAAGTGTTCAAATATATTATTCAGTAGTTCGAGGTTTTCGCATCGCTTTGGTAAAGCTCCATATGGCGTTCCTCATTTACTTAACAACATAGGCTTTGGATTTAAACTTCCACAATCTAGCAGTGTCTTGTGAAAACAGAAGGTAGATTCGCAGTGATGTCATCTCAGCATGGAGTTGCCCAGTTACAAGGGGCCAAGCTGTTTCCGTATGTCAGCCAGTCAAGCCAGACGGAGGTGAAGCAGATTCCTTCAGAAATGATTTTCAAGGCTCACAAGTAGCTGCCTCCAGCCCCGTTTCCTCCCAATGCACCAAATGGCATCAGGTCTAACCTATAATCTGCCATACTGTAGTAGTAATACATGAAATAAGATGGAATGAGGGGTCTAGTTGTCCAAGGACTAGCAGAGAACATGTTTAATTTTGCACAATGAGCCATCATTTGGAAACCTTTCAGGGATCACCCATATCTATCCTTCTTGCCACAGAAAATAAAAACATGCCTTGCTGAGTAAGTGGTTGAATATTATTAGAGAAATGAACCAAACCAATGGTGATCATTATTTGACTAAAGACCACAAGTCCATCTTCAACAAGGAATAAGATGTGCATGACTGCAAACAGCTGAGCTACAAAAGGTGAATCCAAGCAACCACTGAGACTTCTCCCAGGTTTTAGACTCCTAGAGACACATTTTGAGAATAATGCTAGATTTGCTGCTTTTTCTGGTTGTTTTGCAATTAGTTTACAAGATTAGTTTTACTGTTTAATGAGAAAATTTTTTTCTAACAACCTGATTGGCACTCTAATAATCTTTTTTTGAGACAATCAAATTTTATAATTTTAATATAAAAGATTTAATTCCAGAGGTTATAATCAAATCACATAGAATCTTAATTGACTATAATCAAATTGTACAACAAGCAATGTTTAAGGTACACTATGGAATATTAGTCATCCTTTGAAGAAATAGCTCCTCAGGAACTTTGCAAACCTCACTGGGGTTATTTAAAGTTCCCAGGGTAAGATCAAGAGTTGCCTAAAAGAAGCTAAGTTTGGTTGGTAAGAAATCTCAGTGGATAGGGTCTCTTACATGCAAGACTGACTAACAGTTTAATTTCCAGAACTCACAATGAAAGAACAGAAACCATACCCAAAAGTTGTCCTCTGCCTTCTTCATCCAATAGGACTCACCTACGCCTCCTTATACACGCACACCATACATAAACATGCAAAATAGTATGAAGAAGTAAAATTAAAAAGAAACTGAGACACTAACACCAATCTAAAGGATTTTTAAAATGAGGTCAAAGATATGAACAGAGGTAAGGTGGAAATACCATCTATATACATGTGTGTGTATATGTGTGTATATGTGTGTTCTGTATATGTGTGTTCTGTATGTGTGTATATGGAAAAGCTAAGAAATAGAACAATTAACTACTCTGGGACTTGTCTAGGCCTCCCTTCCTTGTACTGATAAAGAACTGAAATATCAAATACTCTGTTCTTAGGCAAAAATAGAATTTATTTAGGGTCAAGCATCATTCTTTCTGTAAATACAATCCCCTTCAACTAATTACATCAAAAGCCACATGATTCCAATCTCCATGCAAACAATAATTAATAAATAAATGGTCTACGGGCATTGATTCATTTAAAAATTATCTGATGACACACTCTTCAGATCTTTGCTGTCCTGTGGTCCCCTTCTTGACTCTATTTCATTAAGACCTTGCTGTGACACAGTCACGTCCCTTGGCTTCAGATTTACGGCTCTCTCTAGGTCCAAAATGAAGGCTAAACTTTTAAAAAAACGGTGATAGGAATTTACGAGAAAATGTCTAGTTTCTCAGCCCAGTGGGGGGGGGGGGATTGTTACTCATCTGTACAAGTCAAATGAAGTCACTATACATGACCCTGCTCCTCCTCAGACGGCACACGTTAACAGGGACTTTCACATAAATTTTTAACAAATCCAATCTCACAGTTTATCTTCCACCAAAACTGTGACCAATTAAAAACTGGCCTGTGTTCTGATAATAATAGTCAGAATTAGACTTAACTAAGAACCTTTGGCACTTTCCATATGGCACAAAATATCTGCTTGCCCTCTCTTTCTTTCTCTCTCTCCCTCTCTCTTACTCCCACAGAATTCTACCTCCTCTGTGTTTGAACTAAGAACTTCTACAGCTTTCTGAGGAAACTTTTAAGGAGTCTCAAATACACACGGAGCCTGCTCAAATTGACCTCACTTATGAGTCTGCATTTGTGGGTGACAAATGCTTTCCTCAGTGACAGTTCGGCTCTTGCCATGAAAAGGAAGCAGGGCACACATCTCTTCTTGTAAGGAGTAAACAAAATAAAACGCCAAATGATCCTTTAACCCGAAGCTCCTGGTGGAAAAAGGGAAAGGAAATCAAACTTCAAATTCAAAGACCCATGGCTATAAACCTCCCTACAACTCTCATCCCTGAAAAAAAAAAAAATTAAAAAAAAAAAAAAAAACGACAGAATGTGAGGGACTCCGAAATGGACAGCACTTCAGAAGAGCATATTGATTTTCAATAAAGCCATTTACACATTTTTGCTTGGGCTACACGTGGCATGCTGCCTTCCCAGTCTTGCCACTGGATTAACAACTGTGGACAACGTGCCCACTATCACTCCCCACATAAAGTTGTCCCTGGAAAGACTCCTAATAAGGATGGGATTCCAACAAGGGTCAGACAGAGAACAAGACAGAAAGCTGGACAAAATGGCATCTTCTTGTTCTCTCCTTCCTGACCTGATTACTTGGCCAAATGGAAAGAATACACACTTCTCCGGAGGAAAAACACGTTTGTTTGAAATATAGCATAGCTTATATGGGCTGTGGACCAGTGAGCCTTCCTTCAGAAACAGCACAGGAAATTGGACAGAGACTGCCTTGGGAAAGTATTTAACAGCCTAGGTGGATGGTGATTTTACTTTTTATTGCAGTTCTCCGGAGTAACACCTCAGTATCCATTTTAAGGCTAGATTTTTTTTTTTTAATGAAGAAATTAAACTGGAAAAAAATAAGAAAGCCAATACGGGCCACTTTGTTCTGGCCTACTTTCTATCATCTTACCCCAGCTTTAACACCAAAAATAATCATTGACTCTTGAATGCAAAAAAAAAAAAATGATAATGATAATGATCAAGTGGGGAATAAATAAGAATATAGAAAAGGGAAAAGGGAGTTTGGATGACACAAAACCAACTTCTGCTGATTTCCAGATGCTGCAGAGGTGCTTTGTATGAGGAGCCATGGCAGTGGGAGGACCTAAGATGAAGCCAGCAATAAGAGCAAGCAGGTTGATTACATATTAACAGCTTTCTAATTAAACATTGTGAGAAACAGAAAGAAGCAACATGGATTAATTGTGAAAACATGAAAGAAGTCAGTCACTAGGGACGGTATACTCTATGATTTCAAATACATGAAGGGTGCAGAACAAACTTTTATATGTGTACACTGTAGCTGTCTTCAGACACACTGAAAAAGGGCATCAGATCCCATTACAGATGGTTGTGAGCCACCATGTGGTGGCTGGGAATTGAACTCAGGACCTCTGGAAGAACAGTCAGTGCTCTTAACCACTGTGCCATCTCTCCAGTCCCAGAGCAAACACTTAAAGAGACAGAATTAAGATGGGGCACAGGGGTCTGCTCAGAGATGGCTGATGGGGCTGTTGGAGGCAGTGACTGAAGGGTAGGGAGTTTCTTTGGTGGCCAAAGGAAGTATTTTTTTTTAATTTTTTATTAGATATTTTCATCATTTACATTTCAAATGCTATCCCAAAAGTCCCTTATACCCCCCCTGTCCTGCTCTCCTACCCACCCACTCCCACTTCTTGGCCCTGGCGTTCCCCTGTACTGGGGTATATAAAGTTTGCAAGACAGGGGGTCTCTCTTCCCAATGATGGCTGACTAGGCCATCTTCTGATACATATGCAACTAGAGATACGAGTTCTGGGTATACTGATAAGTTCATATTGTTGTTCCACCTATAGGGTTGCAGACCCCTTCAGCTCCTGGGGTACTTTCTCTAGCTCCTCCATTGGGGGCATTGGGGGTCCTGTGATCCATCCAATAGATGACTGTGAGCACCCACTTCTGTATTTGCCAGGAAGTATTTTCAAAGTGAGCATGGTGATAGGTGTACATCCCGTAAAGATCCAAAAAAAAAAAAAAAAAAAAAAAAAAACCCTACAAATTGCTTACTTCAAATGGCTGGATAGGATGGTGCAGATATTACATTTCAATAAAGTTCAGAACCAAAAAGAGCCTAAACCCACAATTCTATGCAATCCCCTTGCTGTGCCCCGGGCCCCCATGTACTTCTTTGCCTTCATTAGGCAATTTCTAAGGAAACATCCTGTTCTGAGTCAAGCGCCCTTGGAGATCCAGCAGGAAACCAAACAGTAAAACCTCTACATGAGTGATTATGGAAGATAAGTCAAGCAAAGAAGTAATAGCATACATAGCCAGCGAGGTGACTGTCCCTGAGCTTGAGACAAATTGAAACTGGGAAGCTGGAGTTGTGACTTTAGACAGGGCTGTTAGGGAAAGACACCCTTCATGAGTGAGGGCCTGAGATTCAAAGAAGAACGTAATTTTTGTTGTTTGCTTGGAAAAAATTCGATAGATAGATAGATAGATAGATAGATAGATAGATAGATAGATAGATAGATAGATAGATAGATAGACAGACAGACAGGTAGATACATAGATAGATAGATAGATAGATAGATAGATAGATAGATAGATAGATAGATAGATAGATAGATAGATAGATAGACAGACAGACAGGTAGATACATAGATAGATAGATAGATAGATAGATAGATAGATAGATAGATAGATAGATAGATAGATAGATAGATAGATAGATAGATATAGATACATACATACATACATACATATTCCTCCCTTTTCTTCCTCTTCTTTTCTACCTCTCTTCATCTCTCTCTACTAAATGAGAAAGATGAAAGGATAATATACCTAGTCCTTGAAACCTGTTATGAAAACAACAACAACAAAAAAATGTCTTTCCATGAGGCAAGGCCATTGGGGAACATCAATAAAGAGACACAGAAGGCGTGTGGACGTTCAGCACCTTACTGATGGGTGACAACCAGCCCACATCCATTTCCATTCACTTCCACGCTCACATCCCACAAATTTTAGCATGCAGATCACTTTAAATGTGCTTACAAATCCTCTAATACATCAACATTCCCTTTCAGAATGTTCCTCATGCCTTCTTCTCCTGCTGTGGAGAATGTAAGACAGCCTCAGGCAGGAACAGCATGTGACCTTACAGCACTCACCAGACACAGTGGAAAAAGGGAAGAGTGAGGGGCCAAGAGAAGAGAGTTTCTGAATTTCCACAGTCTCTTTCCTCTTTGCCAGTAAAGTGAACCGAAGCCTGCTGCATGTGTCCCCTTGAAGAGCAGTAGCCATAAGGCAAGAACACAGCAGGTTACACCTTCGTGGCATTTAGAATTAAAAGAATGATAAACCAGAGACTGGTTGAACAGACAAACTCCTAACTGCTGTTAAAGTTCGTTAAGGAAAGAAACTTGGATCTGGGAGGCCGAAGGGTAAGGCAAGGCTTGCAGAACAGGACTAGGGAAGGCACCTCTGAGGGTCCTGTTATCTGTGGCCTGATTGGTGTCTTTGTTCCTGGAGGACTCCAACACAGATGTGAGAAAATAAGACCGACCACCAGAGTGAGCAAGCTGCAAGGTGCTGCTGCTGCAGTCCCCTCCAGGATGCTCCAAAAAACACATCACAGAATTAAGCTCTCTCTTTGTTTCTCTTTAACTTAGCTCCAGCTTTGCCAAAGAAACAAATTTCTTATTACAAAAGCAAGGCTAATTTCTTCTATGATCCTTTGCCAAATGTCAGGGCAAAAGAGTTAACTCAGGGAGGCCTATGAACACAGGGAAAACAGATACTTGGCTGTCCCTAAAAAGACATAAAATTCAGATAATGTTGACAAATACTCTGTGAGCCAATAAAATATTATCTGCAGCTGACCTGGCATAAGGAGACAGTGGGAGACTTGGTCTTCTAAGAGTTGCCTGCAATAATGTGGGCATGGTATTTCTTTGGGAAACATCTAAAACAATAAAAATCGACATTTTCAAGATTGAAAGGCGAAGATGTGGAGCTGCAGTGTGGGATATTGTGAGGAAAAAAGAATGAGAAGAGTGAAATCTGTGCCTGAAGTTGAGAAAAATACTAAGGGTCCAGCATGAATGTATTGGAACCATTGCCTCAGCAGAGAAGAGGCACAAAGAGGACCAGCCATGATGATGCTTTGCTTGCTCTGGGTAACAGAAGGGTCCAGGAGGTGCTGACGGACAGCTCATCAAGCTCACCTTGTGTCTGACCTGTGGAGTGCCCTGGCCTCAACAGGATCTCTCCTGTTGTTGAGCACTTAGGAAACAAGCTGCTAACACTGTAGCATGCACAAAGAAAGCAGAAATACATCTCAGCAGTTATTCACCCAGTTTCTTTCTTTTTTTTTTTAATACTCTGCTGTCAATGTCATCATGCCTTTATTCCATTTCAGCAACAGAATGGAGGGTTTTAAGCATGAGGGAAGAATAGAACAGGAATTAGGTTGCTAGATAGGAAATGTCTCAAGGGAGATACAATGCACACAACGCATCCTTAGTCTGTATATCGTGATGAGCCCTAAACCCATGACAGAACACTGGTTTATTAAGGCTACAATTGAGTAGGTACAGTGAGCCCTTTGGGGGATCATTCTGAGCCTACCTTCTATGTAAGTCAACCCCAGTAGCAGCAGTATGTCCAGAGACCCTAGGAATAGAGAATAAGCCTCCTAACCAAAGCTACCATTTTTCTATCACATATCAATAACTAGGTATTTTTGGGTTCTGACATATCGAGACAAAGGAATAGAAGAAGATAGAAATATAAGGTGGGATTAAAGCACAGAGAGCACGTGGGCCATGCCTTACTCAATTCAGGCAACAGTGAACGGGTGGCTTATGAACAGCAGATATGGATTTTCTCACCGTGCTAGAAGCTAGAATCAAAGATCACAGTGTCAGTATAGTCATGCTTTGACAAGGGATCTCTTCTCATTAATTTTCAATATGTTCTCCCAAATAGTACTGAGAACCAGCTGACTCTATGGTCTCTTTTATAATGTTCCATGTCGGAAGGTTCCACCTTCATAAGCCAACCATTGGCCAAAAGCTCGTTGACCTTAGCCACACTGGGGCTATAGTTTCAAGAAATAAGGGGACAGAAACATTTAGTCTATTGCAAGAACCAAAACCCCATGAAGGTATGATCTGGGCGCACTGCCTTTACTAAGCATATGCAGATAAAATCAGCTGGTGGGTTAAGAGGGTTTTTTTTTGTTGTTGTTGTTTGTTTTTTTTCTGAGTAACAGTCAGCACTCACTCAAAAACATAGGGGATATGAGGAAACTAGATATACCAGACAAAACTCACAAATATGATTGGTGGTAGTTAATCTCAACTGTCAACTTATTAAGATTTAGAATCACTTGAGAGAAGAGCCCCTAGGCATGACTTTAGGACATTATCTTTAGATGGGAAGATCCTTCCACTGTGGGTGGCACCATCCCCTGGCAGGGACTATGAGCCGCAAAAATGGAGAAAGTGAGCTGGACGTTCATTCATTGCTCTCTATGTCCTGATTGTTAATGAGATGTGACCATTAATCAAATTGACTTCAAATCCTTCCACCTTGACTTCTCATTATGATTAAATGATGCATTGTATTATGAGCCAGAATATGTCCTGAAATCCTTAAGTTGCTTTCATAAGTGTTTGATTATGGCAACAGGAAAAGAAAGATTAGGTTCCAGATCACGAAGTAAACACAGACTTCAGTCGTGCTTGTCACATTCCAGGAGACAAGCTAGATAGATGTCCAGTACAGAACTAGGACCCACATCAAAAGATTAAAATTAAAATTCTATGGTTAAAAGATTCAATGACCAAAAGTAAGATGTGAACAGACAAATCAGCTGCAGCTGAAAGGGTAAAGACGGGTCGGAGGAGAGCATGCAGACTCAAGCATAGGGCAAAGAAAGAATGGGAGAGCAAAGTAGGGGGAAGCAAGAAGAAATGAGTTAACAATTCCAAAGTGTAGACTTACCTAATCAAAGATATTATAGAAGACTTAAAAGAATACCCTCAGCAAGCCACAAAACCTGAGAAACCATCAAAAGCATTCTCTGTGCTGAAGAAGATGATCCCAGAGAGAAAGTGAGACACAGGAAACTGTCAATGTACCTGCTAACTCTAAATGAATATGTAGATAGAATAGTGTTAATAGAGTTTAAAAATCTGTAAAATATCTGATACCCTCTTCTGTCCTCTGTAAACAGCAAGAAAGCACATGGCGCATGTACCTGCATGCAAGCAAAACACTCATGAAATAAAACAGCTTATGAAAATGGTGATGTTTATGGAACTAAAGTGCTCAATGGCTATATCTTTCAAATCTTAATGTGTATATGAATCATCTGAAAGGTCTTGTTTAAACTTAGGTTGTCAGGTCTTCTAGTATAAAATTCCGCATTTTTGAAGCATTTCTAGGTAATGCTGAAGGGGCTTGGGGTCAGGCAGCATGTTCAGTAACAAAATTTTAATAGATAGATAGAGCCAAAGTAAGGCCATGGTGAGTTGGAATGTATGCTGCCATCCCTAAGGCAGCCAAGATTAAGGAAAAGCATCATATTAATGGGGAAGGAATTAGTATACCAAAAATTCAAGAGAAGTATGTTTATAAAATTAAACATCTGAAGGAGCCATCTTGTGTCCCGGGTCCCTCAGAGACCAGTCTGCACAGGTGAGCGCACGGACTGCAGAAGCGACACAGATTCTGGGACAGGCCCTGTTTTGGGCTCCATACATCTGGGCACTTTCCTGGCCAGAGGAGAAGTGGCCGCCTAGGAGGACTCTGACCGCTGGAGCAGGTGAGAGAGCCATCTTGTGTTCCGGGTCCCTTGGAGACCAGTCTGCACAGGTGAGCACACAGACTGCAGAGACAACACATCTTCTGGGACAGGCCCTGTTTCGGGCCTTCATCTTCAGCCAGGAGGCATGTCTGAACACCAGACCTGGGTTCACATTGCCTGCAGAGAGTACTCTGACCACTGAGACTCAGGAAAGAGCTGGACTCCCAGGACTTCTGACAGAGGCTAAGAGAATCACAGGAGGAACAAGCTCCAGCCAGAGACAATTACAACAACTGACTCCAGAGATTACCAGATGGCAAAAGGCAAACATAAGAATCTTTTTATTTATTTTTTATTTATTTATTTTTCTATTTAGGTTTTTTCCAGACAGGGTTTCTCTGTATCGCCCTGGCTGTCCTGGAACTCACTTTGTAGACCAGGCTGGCCTCAAACTCAGAAACTCTGGCTCTAGAGTGCTGGGATTAAAGGCGTACGCCACCACACCCTGCCAAATGTAAGAATCTTATTAACAGAAACCAAGACCGCTCACCATCATCAGAACCCAGCACTCACACGTCAGCCAGTCCTGGAGACCCCAACACACCCAAAAAGCAAGACTCGGATTTAAAATCATATCTCATGATGCTGGTAGAGGATTTTAAGAAGGGCATTATTAACTCACTTAAGAAAATACAGGAGAACAGTGCTAAAGAGGTAGAAGCCCTTAAAGAGGAAACACAAAATTCCCTTAAAGAATTACAGGAAAACACAACCAAACAGGTGATGGAATTGAACAAAACCATCCAAGACCTAAAAAGGAAAGTAGAAACAACAAAGAAAACTCAAAGTGAGACAACTCTGGAGATAGAAACCCTAGGAAAGAAATCAGGAACCATAGATGCGAGCATCAGCAACAGAATACAAGAGATGGAAGAGAGAATCTCAGGTGCAGAAGATTCCATAGAGAACATGGGGACAACAATCAAAGAAAATGCAAAATGCAAAAATATCCTAACTCAAAACATCCAGGAAATCCAGGACACAATGAGAAGACCAAACCTACAGATAATAGGAGTAGATGAGAATGAAGATTTTCAACTTAAAGGGCCAGAAAATATCTTCAACAAAATTATCGAAGAAAACTTCCCAAACCTAAAGAAAGAGATGCCCATGAACATACAAAAAGCCTACAGAACTCCAAATAGACTGAACCAAAAAGAAATTCTTCCTGACACATAATAATCAGAACAACAAATGTACTAAATAAAGATAGAATATCAAAATCAGTAAGGAAAAAAGGTCAAGTAACATATAAAGGCAGGCCTATTAGAATTACAACAGACTTCTCATGAGAGACTATGAAAGCCAGAAGATCCTGGACAGATGTTATGCCGACCCTAAGAGAACACAAATGCCAGCCCAGGCTACTATACCCAGCAAAATTCTTAATTATCATAGATGGAGAAACCAAAGTATTCCATGATAAAACCAAATTCACACAATATGTTTCCAAGAATCCAGCCCTTCAAAGGATAATAAAGGGAAAACACCAACAGAAGGACAGAAACTACACCCTAGAAAAAGCAAGAAAGTAATCCTTCAACAAACCTAAAAGAAGACAGCCGCAAGAACAGAATCCCAACTTTAACAACAAAAATAACAGGAAGCAACAATTACTTTTCTTTAATTTCTCTTAACATCAATGGACTGAATTCCCCCAATAAAAAGACATAGGCTAATAGACTGGCTACACAAACAGGACCTGACATTTTGCTGCTTACAGGAAACACACCTCAGGGACAAAGAAAGATACTACCTCAGAGTGAAAGGCTGGAAAACAATCTCCCAAGCAAATCGTCTGAAGAAACAAGCTGGTTTAGCCATTCTAATATCGAATAAAATTGACTTCCAACCCAAAGTTATCAAAAGAGACAAGGAGGGGCACTTCATACTCATCAAAGGTAAAAATCTATCAAGATGAACTCTCAATTCTAAATATCTATGCTCCAAATGCAAGGGCAGCCACATTCATTAAAGAAACTTTGATAAAGCTCAAAGCACATATTGCACCTCACACAATAATAGTGGGAGACGTCAACACCCTACTCTCACCAATGGACAGATCCTGGAAACAGAAACTAAACAGAGACCCATGGACACTAACAGAAGTTATGAAACAAATGGATTTAATAGATATCTACAGAATATTTTATCCTAAAACAAAAGGATATATCTTCTTCTCAGAACCACATGGTACCTCCTCCAAAATTGACCATATAATCGATATATCCCATGCATCCTATCAGATCACCTCAGAATAAGGCTGATCTTCAATAACAGCATAAATAATAGAAAGCCAACATTCACGTGGAAACTGAACAACACTCTACTCAATGATACCTTGGTTAAGGATGAAATAAAGAAAGAAATTAAAGACTTTTTACAGTTTAATGAAAATGAAGCCACAACATACCCAAACCTATGGGACACAATGAAGGTAGTCCTAACAGGAAAGCTCATAGCCCTGAGTGCCTCCCAAAAGAAAGTAAAGGAGCATACACTAGCAGCCTGGGTTTAGTACAGAGTTCAATCAGACCTTAAAAAAAAAACATAATTCCAACTCTACTCAAACAATTCCACAAAATAGGAACAGAAGCTACTCTACTCAGTTCATTCTATGAAGGCACAATTACTCTGACACCTAAACCACAAAAAGATCCAACAAAGAAAGAAAACTTCAGACCAATTGCCCTTATGAATATAGATGCAAAAATACTCAATAAAAACCCTCGAAAAATGAACCCTAGAACACATCAAAACAATCATTCATCATGACAAAGAAGGCTTCATCCGAGGACTCCAAGGATAGTTTAATATATGGAAATCCATCAACGTAATCCACTATATAAACATACGCAAAGACAAAAATTACATGATCATCTCGTTAGATGCTGAGAAAGCATTTGACAAAATCCAACACCCCTTCATGATAAAAGTCATGGAAAGTTCAGGAATTCAAGGCACATACCTAAACATAATAAAAGCAATATACAGCAAACCAGTAGCCAACATCAAAGTAAATGGAGAGAAGCTGGAAGCAATCCCACTAAAATCAGGGACTAGACAAGGATGCCCACTTTCTTCCTACCTATTCAATATAGTACTTGAAGTCTTTTTTTTTAATTAGGTATTTTCCTCGTTTACATTTTCAATGCTATCCCAAAGGTCCCCCATACCCACCCACCCCCAATCCCCTACCCACCCACTCCCCCTTTTTGGCCCTGGCGTTCCCCTGTACTGGGGCATATAAAGTTTGCAAGTCCAATGGGCCTCTCTTTGCAGTGATGGCCGACTAGGCCATCTTTTGATACATATGCAGCTAGAGACAAGAGCTCTGGGGTACTGGTTAGTTCATATTGTTGTTCGACCTATAGGGTTGCAGTTCCCTTTAGCTCCTTGGGTAATTTCTCTAGCTCCTCCATTGGGGGCCGTGTGACCCATCCAATAGCTGACTGTGATCATCCACTTCTGTGTTTGCTAGGCCCCTGCATAGTCACACAAGAGACAGCTATATCTGGGTCCTTTCAGCAAAATCTTGCTAGTGTATGCAATGGTGTCAGCATTTGGAAGCTGATTATGGGATGGATCCCTGCATATGGCAATCACTAGATGGTCCATCCTTTCGTCACAGCTCCAAATTTTGTCTCTGTAACTCCTTCCATGGGTGTTTTGTTCCCATTTCTAAGAAAGGGTAAAGTGTCCACACTTTGGTCTTTGTTCTTCTTGCATTTCATGCGTTTGGCAAGTTGTATCTTATATCTTGGGTATCCTAAGTTTCTGGGCTAATATCCACTTATCAGTGAGTACATATTGTGCGAGTTCCTTTGTGATTGTAACCAGAGCAATTCGACAACAAAAGAAGATCAAGGGGATACAAATTGGAAAGGAGGAAGTCAAAATATCACTATTTGTAGATGATATGATAGTATATATAAGTGACCCCAAAAATTCCACCAGAGAACTCCTAAACCTGATAAACAGCTTCAGTGCAGTAGCTGGATATAAAATTAACTCAAACAAATCAATGACCTTTCTCTACACAAAGGATAAACGAGCTGAGAAAGACATTAGGGAAACAACACCTTTCACAATAGTCACAAAAAAAATACAAAATACCTTCATGTGACTCTAACTAAGGAAGTGAAAGATCTGTATGACAAGAACTTCAAGTCTCTGAAGAAAGAAATTAAAGAAGATCTCAGAAGATGGAAAGATCTCCCATGCTCATGGATTGACAGGATTAATATAGTCAAAATGGCTATCTTGACGAAAGTAATCTACAGATGCAATGCAATCCCCATCAAAATTCTAACTCAATTCTTCACTGAGTTAGAAAGGGCAATTTGCAAATTCATCTGGAATAATAAAAAACCTAGGATAGCAAAAACTATTCTCAAAAATAAAAGAAACTCTGGGGGAATCACCATACCTGACCTCAAGTCGTACTACAGAACAATTGTGGTAAAAACTGTATGGTACTGGTACAGCGACAGACAGGTAGATCAATGGAGTAGAATTGAAGACCCAGAAATGAATCCAAACACCTATGGTCACTTGATCTTTGACAAGGGAGCTAAAAACATCCAGTAGAAAAATGACAGTATTTTCAACAAATGGTGCTGGCACAACTGGCAGTTATCATGCAGAAGAATGCGAATTGATCCATTCTTATATCCTTGTACAAAGCTCAAGCCTAAAGTGGATGAAAGACCTCCACATAAAACCAGAGACACTGAAATTTATAGAGGAGAAAGTGGGGAAACGCCTCAAAGATATGGGCACAGGGGAAAAATTCCTAAACAGAACAGCAATGGCTTGTGCTACAAGATCAAGAATTCACAAATGGGACCTCATAAAATTGCAAAGCTTCTGTAAGGCAAAAGACACTGTCAATAAGACAAAAAGGCTACCAAACAGATAGGGAAAGGATTTTTACCAATCCTAAATATGATAGGGGACTAATATCCAATATATACAAAGAGCTCAAGAAGCTGGACTCCAGAAATTCAAATAACCCCATTAAAATGGGGTACAGAGCTAAACAAATAATTCTTAACTGAGGAATACTGAAGGGCTGAGAAGCACTTGAAAAAATGTTCAACATCCTTAATCATCAGGGAAATGCAAATCAAAACAACCTTGATATTCCATCTCATACCAGTCAGAATGGCTAAGATCAAAAATTCAGATGACAGAAGATACTGGCAAGGATGTGGAGAAAGAGGAACACTCCTCCATTTCTGATGAGACTGCAAACTTGTACAACCACTCTGGAAGGCATTCTGGTGGTTCCTCAGAAAATTGGACCTTGTAGTACCAGAAGATCCAGCAATACCTCTCCTGGGCATATACTCAGAAGATGTTCCAACTGGTAATAAGGACACATGCTCTACTGTGTTCATAGCAGCCTTATTTATAATAGCCAGAAGCTGGAAAAAAAAAACCAGATGTCCCTCAACAGAGGAATAGATACATAAAATGTGGTACATTTACACAATGGAATACTACTCAGCTATTAAAAACAATGCATTTATGAAATTCTTGGGCAAATGGAGAATATCATCCTTAGTGAGGTAATCTAAATCACAAAAGAAGTCACTAGAAATGCACTCACTGATAAGTGGATATTAGCCCGGAAACTTGGAATACCCAAGATACAATTTGCAAAACACAAGAAAATCAAGAAGAAGGAAGACCAACGTGTGGATACTTCATTCCTCCTTAGAATAGGAAACAAAATACCCATGGAAGGAGCTACAGAGACAAAGTTTGGAGCTAAGACGAAAGGATGGACCATCCAGAGACTACCCCACCCGGGGGTCCATCCCATAATCAACCTCCAAACGCAGACACTATTGCATATGCCAGCAAGATTTTGCTGAAGGGACTCTGTTAGTCTGTTAGTCTCATGTGAGGCTAGGCCAGTGCCTGGCAAATACCGAAGTGGATGCTCACAGTCATCTATAGGATGGAACACAGGGCCCCCAATGGAGGAGCTAGAGAAAGTACCCAAGCAGCCAAAGGGGTCTGCAACCCTACAGGTGGAACAACAATATGAACTAACCAGTATGCCCTGAGCTCATGTCTCTAGCTGCATATGTAGCAGAAGATGGCCTAGTTGGCTATCATTGGGAAGAGAGGCCCCTAGGTCTTGCACTTTATATGCCCCAGTACAGGGGAATAACAGGGCCAAGAAGTGGGAGTGGGTGGGTAAGGGAGCAGGGAGGGGGAGGGTATAGAGGACTTTTGGGATAACATTTGAAATGTAAATAAAGAAAATATCTAATAAAAAAATCTCTTCACTGTTTTGTTTAAAGAGTTCTCAGTCAAAAGTAAAAATAGAAGGAAACTTTCTCTCCACAATGAACATACAACTAGCGTGATGCTTAAATGCTGAGTTTAAAATATCTCCTGATAGTAAGAATGAAACCTGATGGACTGGTGAGATGGTTCAATAGTTAAGAGTACTTAGTGCTTTTACAGAGGATTCAAGTTTAGTTTCCAGCACCCACATGGTGGCTCAAAAATGCGTGTGACACCAATCCCCTCTTCTAGACTGAGGGCACTGTACACACTTGTCACACATAAATACATGCAGGTAAAACATTCACACATAAAATAAAACTATATCTTCCAAGCCTCTAGCATCACTTCTCAATATAGTTTTGTATGTCTATCAGGGCAAAAAAGATGCTTTATGAATCATATAATCCTATCTGTTGAAAAAGAAGGTCCCCAAGCAAACAAAACCAAAGCCAACACAGTGACTCTTGCCTATAGTAAGGACTCTTAGGAACTGGTGAATGGATGATCAGGAGTTCAAAGCCAGCTTCAGATATATAGTGAGTCTGAGGCCAGGCTGGGATATATGAGACTATGTTAAAACAAAACAATATGAAAGAGTAATGATATTAACCAGACCCCAGTACTTTATTTCCTTCAGACAAAGATAAAAAGAAATATTAATAATGCAATAAAAATATACCATGAACTGAATCCCATCCAGAGATATTCTTCACTGGGCCGAATCATAACTCTTAAAAAGAAAAAATAATCCACGGAACTTTTAATGTCCAGAGAATTCCTTGATTTCTTTCTCAGGGAACAAGATGGGTTCTCTCAAGTCAGGACTCTTCCTCTAGCTGATATTTCTGACTGCATCTGTTTTGCCCCAGTGTCTATGGAGACAACTCAGTTGTCTCTGGATTTTAGCTGCTTTCCCACCTCAGACACTACCCTTGCTCCAGAATCGCTGTGTTGAGCTGAGAATGATAAAATTAATAAAGAACTGTTCACTGTTAAAGCTTGTCATCCCTTTTCTGCCCGCTAAACTGAAAGACTACTTCCTCAGTTATTAGAAAGACGGGTGTTTTATTGATGTTCTTCCCCATCCATTATTTCTAGAAACTTCTATTTATCCTATTTAACATAACTGCCCTAACAAGAATGAACCACTGGAGGCTTAGGAGATTCATTCAGGAACAAAAACCTGTTCCTGGGTGATTTCATGTCAAAGTCTCTAAAGAAGAGATTTTGACTCATCTTCACAATGAAGCAAGAATTTTCCAGACTATGTTAATGCACAGCTACATGGATAGAGATGGTACGTAGGATTTAGAAAAGCAATATATGCAAATAGACTTTGAATTAAATGTGAGAATGTGTTAATTTAAGTTGCCTAGTAATTTACTGATAGAAATCGAAGAGGCTGGACAGTTTCTGAAGCAACATTCAGCTTATGGTCAGCAAATCAATACACTATAGCACTGTGTGATTTAGAAACGATTGAATTTACTCTGCTTAATGCAAGGGAAAGGCTCATAGCCCTCATCCCAGTTTGCCCAGGGCCCCAGGACAAACATCCCCCTGCTAATGGCTAGGCAGTGATTCAGAAAAGAGAAAGGAAATAGGAACCTTTAGGCTGTACTAAAACACAACACAATTTCAGAAACAGGCAATCAAGGCCTAAGTCCAAGAAAAACTTACAGAGCCAGCTGGCTTCCTTGGCTTTGCTCTTTTATATCCCCCCCACTGAAATCCCCAGATCAGTCCTTGATAAACTTGATGTTTTCTTTGATCTAGAGAATGTTCCAGAGGATCTTTGATATCCCAACATTTTGTAACGAAAAATAAGTGCATAAACATGTTAAGTGAGGAATCAAATATTCATAATTGCAGCTAATGCGTTTTAAATCGTTCTGTCTTAGGGTTTCTATTGCTACAACAAAACATCATGATCAAAAGCCATGAGGGTCGCTACTTACTGGCTTGTTCCCATGTCTTGCTCAGTCAGCTTTCTTATAGAGCCTAGGACTACAAGTCTAGGGATGGCACCACCCACAATGGGCTGTACCCACCCTCACCGATAACTAGTTGAGAAAAGTTACACTAAAGCAGACATGATTAGGTATGTAGTGCTGTTAGTGGACTGCTTGCCTAAGCATGCAGAAGGTCCTACTGCTGGATCTCACAGAGGCATTTCCTCCACTGAATCTAGTTCTTCTCTGATGACTCTACATATGTCAAGTTGACACACAAAAGCAGCCAGTACAGGTAACTTTACAAGAACCAAATAAAGAAATCTACCTCCCCCACAAGTCTCTGACATTTCTCTTTTGCTTATTGGGTTGATTTTTAAATAATACCTCTGATAACAATGAAGCGTCTGAAACATGCAGATTTGTGTGGAAGTTAAGTACCTGGCCTTTACTTTTGACTCCCCTGAGACAAATAACCCAATTGTTCAGTGTTGCAGTTCAACTCAGTGTGAATACATTCAAGTGTTTATTCTCTATATCCTTTGCAGAAAGATTGTTGTTGACCAAAGCTATTACTATGAAAGGAAATAATCCATTTATCAGAAGGGACTGACACTCACTATAGCACCCATGGTTGTGAATATTCAATGAATATGGTCTATGGGAACAGTCTGCCATCCACAAAAGATGTCCCACCCCCCTCTGCTGGCCATGGTCAGTTCTCTATGCTACCCAACTGAGTAGATATCCTGTTCCTTCCTCAAAATTCCTGGGGCTATAAGGTATAGCCAAAAAAAAAAAAAAAAAGACTTTCCAAGTAGAGCAAAAGTGTCTCTCCAAAAATTATTTTAAAATTACTGTACATTCTCCTTCTCCATCATAAAGACTCAATATTGCATTGAAAAAAGTGTATGTATACTGATAGCACACACTAGCACAAGTTACACTAAAGCAGACATGATTAGGTATGTAGTTTTGTTAGTGGACTGCTTGCCTAAACATGCAGAAGGCCCTAAGTTCCATCCCCAGCATCACATAAACTGGAAGATTTGGTCTTAGAACCAAACATAGGAAATGGCATGCCATCATTGCCACCATCACTTAGCCTTTTCTGTGTTGCCATGCTTTACCGGTCACACAAAGCCGTTAACAGATGTGGGAGGTTATTTTATATGGGTATCCATATTAGACAGAAGACAGAGAACACTGGGCCTCTTCAGGAAACTGGCTACCCCAAATATTTATGCGCAGAGCTATGTTAACTTGTCAAATAAATTTTTCCTGGAGAAATCAAGATTTAAGTCCAAGAGTTAGGATTTACCCCGAAGCTCTCATTCTTCAGAAATACCAATCTATCAGAGCCTAAACCAGGGAAGAAGTTAGGCATGGAGATCTAGCATCCCTCCCACACACAACCATCCAAATGAAGACCCATCCTTCCATGGCTCTCACCTAAGAACTCTCAGTCCACCTGACTCCAAAAGGCTGTGAAATCACATCAGGACCACAGTACCCTAGTGCAGGTCCCTTTTCCTGTTTATTCTTCTTCCTTCCCTTACTATCAAGATTCTAAGAGGTTGATCCACTTGCAAGTTTTTCTCTAAGAACAAAAGCTTGGGAAAGAGCATAGAACATAGCACACACTTTTTATTAACTTGGTAGATTTAAATAGCAAGGAAGAATATTGTTTTCTTTCTTTCCTAATTACCCTTCCATGAGAATAAATCCCCATGCTTTCTTCGGTTAAGCACTGGAAAGATGTCAGTTGATCTAAACAAAGAGAAGAAGTATGTTTCTGTAGCTTTTGCAAAAAAAAAAAAAAAATAGTAGCCATATTTCTTTAAAGACTCTCATTTCCTGGATTGGCCACTGAGGATCACAAGCAGCTATTCTATTTTATTTATCTTAGGCATCTTGGATTGTAGACCAGATCATGTTCTGTATAAAGCTTTGGAAGGACCCTTCAGAGAAAGAACAAGATGAATTTTCCTCTCTATTCTTAATATTCCCCCTCCTGAATGCAGCAAGAGGGAAACTCAAAGCTATTATTTTTAATGTCAAATGCCTTACCAGTCCAATAAAGAGGGGAAAGATATTAAACTTTTCATACAACAAGGACCAGATAGCACCTATCTTCAAGAAACACATCTTAATCAAATTGAACGTAGGAAATTAAAAAGAAGATGGATGAGTGAAGGTATCCATCCTCACTTAATTAAAAATGAAAAAAAAATGCCCTGGCAATTTTTTATCAATTTTATGAACAAGAGAACTCGTCCTTTTTTGCTCCCTTTGTTCTCTTTGAAGGAATGGTTTGGATTAATTTTAGTTCAGAAGGTTCTGTGAGGAACACCAGAGAAAATGTTGAGCTCATTGTCATCTGCTGAAAAGGAAACAACCCTTCTTTACCCAACCCCTTGGGCTCTGGGAGGCAATTATCCAGGAGGTGAGCTGTGAATTCCAAACCAGCATCCACTCTTGACCAGACAATATGTTCCTCCCCAATGAACACCCACCTAGAATGTTTATGTTTAAATACTGTGAGAAGTAGGCAGACAGGCAGAAAGACAGAAAGACAAGAACCGAGAGACACTGGCCAGGGGAGGGCCGCAAGTGAGGGCAGGTGTATTCAAGGAGACAAAGGGGGTATTGGCTCTCCTGGAGTTGTGTACAGCCCAATTTGGATACTAGGAAGAAAACTGGGGTCCTCTGAAAGAGCACTCAGTGCGTGCTCTTCTCCTCTGGGTCATCTCTGTAGCTTCTTTCACTAGTTTCTTAAGAACAAGACAGCTGTGATTTCTTTCTTTGGTCTTATTTGGATGTAGAAAGCCTATTTTAGGGCTTCTTAGCTGCTTCCTACTTCCTATTCCTTTTGTATGACCCAGGTAGGAAGCTGTATGAAATAGGTATGCAAGTCAAGGGATTACTGATAGCAAATCATCTTTAAAACAATTCTTTAAAACGTTTTTAAAAACAAACATATCATTCCAACCATTTATTTTTAAAAGGAAGCAAAGTGACATTGTAAGGATAATGGAAGCCCCTGTTCATTTTCACATAAAGAATTAAATCTTAGCTGAATGTTTGATACTGTGGAATGTAGCACATCTTCAGCATTTACATTTATAACAGTGTAGTTGTGTCTTTCTGACTAGACCCTGTCTTGGTAGCAAAACTTGAAGTCAGCCAGTGAAAGAGAGCTGTGGAGCGAGAAAGCTCACCTGAGGGCCATGCCACCCAGAGTATGCCTGGCCCTGGAAGCCAAGCAGGGTTAGATCTGGAGCCCATGGATAGCAGAATGGTCTCCGTGTATTGCCGTACCACTCTGAGTATGACTGGTCCTAGAAGCTGAGCAGGTTTGCACCTGGATAGTACTTAGATAGCAGAGTGGCCTTTGGAGAAAGGAAGGAAGGGAAGGAGGGAAGGAAGGAAGGAAGGAAGGAAGGAAGGAAGGAAGGAAGGAAGGAAGGAGGGAGAGAAGGAAGGAAGGAAGGAAGGAAGGAAGGAAGGAAGGAAGGAAGGAAGGAAGGAAGGAAGGAAGGAGAGAGAGAAAGAGAGAGAGAGAAAAGAAGGAAGAAAGAAAGAAAGAAAGAAAGAAAGAAAGAAAGAAAGAAAGAAAGAAAGAAGGAAAGAAAGAAGGAAAGAAAGAAGGAAAGAAAGAGAAGGGGAGAAGGAGAAAGAGGTTGCTGAGTGAGCCTGGGCACATGTGTCTTGCTTGGACACCAGCTTTACCTTGGTCACATTATTAGCCTCCAGCCTATTTAGTGCCACTACAGATTTAGGTGTCACTTTAGGATTAGAAGGTAACCAACCATACTAGCTTACTGAGGCCTGAGGAATTCCTTCAGGGAACTACTATCACTAAACTACACAGTCCTAGGCAAAGTAGTGTGTCTGGTCACTTTATAAAACAACTAATATAAGGCCCAACCTAAAGGTGATATGCTCTGGTATGTGGCTATTTCTGTTCACCCCAAATAGAGAGGTCAACAATACACCAAAGAAACCTGAGTGTCCAGCCTGGTTTGGTGAACCACTGAGTTTAACCAGGGTTACTTACAGGAGTGTGGGCATCATACCACCAGCTCTGCTGTAGCAGATGGGTCCCCTCCCAGTTCCATTAGGGAATGTGAGCAGGCTCAACTGTGAGAGTCTCATGTGGGTAGTCAGAACTCCTTTCATTTCAGGATGGAAATGTTATTCCTAGGAGGAGAGTGTTCCATAGTAGATGTCACAGTTTGGATCAGAAACATTCTCTTAAAAGGCTCATGGGTTGGAATCTTGGTCCCCTAGTGGTAGATTCAATCACTGAGAAGTAACTGGGCTATTTTTTAGGGCTCTGAGCCTATGGGTAGATTAATCCACTCATGGAGCTATAAATTGGTAGCATGGCTGGAAAGTTTCAGGGGTATAGCCTTATTAGAAGAAGGAGATCACTGAAGCAGTCCTTGAGTGAACTGCCCCCCCTCTCTCTCTAGCTCTCTCGCTCTCTCACTCTCTCTGTGTCTCTCTGTCTCTGTCTCTCTGTCTCTGTCTCTCTCTCTCTCTGTCTCTCTCCTCCACCCCCCTTCACTCCCACCTTCCTTCCCTCCTTGTCATTCTCAAGTCACCATGAAAGAAACAGCAACTTTGTTCTGCCATGTCCTTCCACCACGATGCTGCCTGACCATGGCCCGCAAATGAAGGAGAAGAGCAACTATGGACTGAAGATCCTGAAACACTGAGCCAGCAGAGAGCCCTCCTCTCTGAGCTTGTTCGGGTATTTGTCACAGAAAAATAGAAATAAAAAGAATCTAATGCAAGGAAGAAAGATCAGGTAAGTCAGTAGATTTGTTTGTTTGTTTGTTTTGTTTCATTTTGTTTTTCTCCAGAGAATGAAAAATTATACATCAGAAGCCCACACTTCCAGGATCAAGGACAGGGTCATAGCAGGTGACCAGTGTCTGAACAGCACACCACAGAATCTGTAACAGGCCCTGCTGACACCATTTCCTTCAGTCCCACACAAGAGCTGTTTTATCTGAACACTCAATCAGTGTGTTTACAGAAAAGAAGGGAAAAAAAAGCTACATGGATTTCTTCATTCAAATTAAAAGTCTAAATTATCATTAATGATTCATCACTTGGTTTCTTGATCATGACCTAGTTTTGGTTTTGTTTGTTTTTTGTTTTTTGTTTGTTTTTTTCCTTTTTCTTCTCATATTGTAAGACAGCCAGAAGAGACTTTAAAGAATGAAATGAAATCTGGTGGTTCGCAATATTTCTGAGCCTCTAGGTAGCATAAACTAGCCAAATGAAAATCTCAGTCAACATCATCCGACCCAGAAGCAATGCCTTTTAATGATTAAAGATGCAGGCTCTGGGATCTAGACTTGTTCTCTTTTTACCACCTAGTTGTTCTGAGCCACGCTATTCTCTTAGAGAAAGACAATCTGGGCTTCATCCTCACAAGATAGTGGGGAGAACTAAGTCTATCAATGCAAAGTAGCACCCATAAAATGAAGGATCCAGGAGTGGAGTTTTCACCTAGCTGTTGAACACAATCTAAAGGCTTGATTTCCAAGCAAATCAGCATTGTAAAGTCACACTATCAGCCTCTCACTAATTACAATCTAGAGCTTGTCCATAAACAGGCTTCCCATCAACAGAAACTACAGGGATTCATAGCCATCCTAGAATGCATTTGAACTCCCACTTACCAAAAGATTTATATCTTGGATTTTTATCAAAGTATTCTAAGATATTGACTAGAGAAATTACTTTAGAAAAAGTCAAAGAATATTAAACAATTTTTAAAAAAAAACTTAAGGCAAAAGCTAAGTCATGTGCCTTTATTGTTAATTGGGAGAGTGTGTGGTTTTGCTGGCTACTTTTATGTCAACTTGACCCTAAGCTAGTTATCCGATATGGGAGACCACAATTGAGAAAATGCCTCCTGATAACTGGCCTGTAGACAAGTCTGTAGGCTGTTTAGTTGATGGATGTGGTAAGGCCCATCCCACATTGGGTGGGGTAATCTCTGGGCTGGTGGTTTTGTGTGCTATAAGAAAGCAGGCTGAGTAAACTATGAGAAGCAAGCCAGTAAGCAGCACTCTTCCATGGCCTCTGCATCAAGTCCAGGCTCCTGCTCTGTTTGAGTCTCTGTATTGACTTTCCTCAGCAATGGAGTTTGGCCTGAGAGTTATAGTCTGAAATTAACTCTTTCCTCCCCAAGTGGCCATGGTGTTTCATCACAATAATAAAAATGTAACTAAGATAGTATTTAGATAAGGTTAATATTGTTCAGTTTGGGAGCAGAAGCAATGTAGCTAAATGTATCCTAGCTGAATATCAGCCAAGTTCTTTATGTGGTAAGCACAATTCAATAACTTTCCTTACACGTATTTGAGTTTATTCCTATAACTCAAATAATTGCTTTAGTACTTTCAGCATCGGCCTTATATTAAGGTTTTTTTTTTTTTTAAATAGAAGCAATAGAAATTCCTCCCACAGATTACCTTTAAACCTCTATTCTATCCCAGCTTATTTGTTGCATATAAGGACAAAAATAAACCGGTGTGCTAAACAATACCCATTTCAAAGTCTTCGGCAAGGTGGATAGGTTATTTTAAATATACGATTTACCATCACAGATTCCGAAATTTAAGCTGCATTACGTATGCACTCAGAGACACACAAGTACCAAGTCCAAATGCATGCCCTCCAGGAGTTGGGGGTGGGGCTGGGGAAGAGTGTGGGGAGGAGCAGGGGGAGGTTGGTTCCTGTCAATTTTTCTTTTATAAGAAGGCAAATTTCCTTTCCCGTAATAAACTCTGCCTGTGATAGAACAGAAAATATTTGGCAAATGCAAATAACCGCTGGTAACTAGAAGTGAGTTATACACAATGCATACTCAGGGCCGTGAGCATTAATGGGGTTAAGTGGAATTTCACACTTGAGAAATTTCATATGCTCAGTCTTGACCCAACTTCAGAAAATATGTGGCTTTACTGTAAAATGCCCTAGAGACACAAGAGGCATGCTGTTAGTTTGTGGCCAACAAGCAGCCGAATTTAAATCAGGGTAGAAAATTAAACACATGGCACTCTCCCCTGGCCTTCTGTTTCTCTCTGGGTGGGAACAAATCTTACAAGACTCCTCCGTAATCCTAACCCTCACATCTAATTAGTCGCTAGCCTGGTCCCACATCACCGTATTCCTATGACCACACCGTTCCCACGTTGTCCACCACCTCAAAATCAGCACCTGGGTACTAGGCTGCACGTCTTCATTCTCAGACCGAGCCCTAGAGAATCCCCCTAGCCTTGCAACTTGGTTTTCTCTCTGTTACCAAAGCAGTTCTCCTGAGATAGAGGTTCCCAAGGCTGAGAATAGAGCTCAGCTAAAGTAATTGTCTGCTGTCCACAAGGACCCAGGTTCAGTTCCCAGGACTACTGAAAAGGGAAAGACAGCTGAAATAGGAGTTCCAAAGAATTTTCCCCCCAAACCCGAAGCGACAAATGCCGCTGCTTACACCTTGATTTTGTCTTTTTAGCAAATGAAATATCTTCAAAAGTTCTGCAGTAAACACCTGCCACACTTCGACCCTGTCCTGCACACCTATCACACTTTGACCCTGCTCTACATACTTGCCTCACTTCAACCCTGAAATAATCCCTGCTAAACTCTGACCCTGCAGTAGACACCCGTTTAACGTTGAGACTGCTGAGGATGCGTGCTAAACTCAGACTCTTCTTTAGATAGAAACTTCTCTAACCATACAACAGAAACCCCACTTTCCAAACATAATAACCATAGACAATCTCTTCTATAAGGCAAGCTACTATTACCATCTTAAAGACAAAGAAATTGAATCTTTGCATCCTCAAGGCTCCCTCAGACTGAACGGGACATTTCTCTCACAGTCCTCCAGTGTCCCAAACTCTCCAGATAACCTGTATCAATCAGAATTGTATTTAACTATTAACTTGTGTGTTCAATATAAGTAATTTTTACAAGTGCCAGGGTGGTAGCAATCATACTTGTTTATTTACTATTACAGCAGTGCATGGTACATGTGCCCGGCATGCAGTAGTAGGTGCCAAACCAGTGGTTTTGGAAGGAAGGGAGACAAGGAATCAGGAAAGAAAGGAGAAGCAGAAAGAGGGAGAGAACAAAGAGAAAAGAGAACGATTATTTTCCAGGTATTTTAGGCAATCAAGAATAAGATGTTTTCCCCACAAAACTCCTCAAAAGAGTACCATCCGACAACTTAAAGTGTCAACTAACTTTGTTTGGCATTATATGCTCACATGATATGACACAAATAAACATAATTCCAAAAAGACAAAGATCAACAGGTGTCTGCCTCCTAACTCTGCGAGCAATGTTCCTCATCTAGCACTTGCCTCTCATATTCAGGCAAATGAAGAAAAGTCACATCAAGCAAGGATGCTCAAAACTGGCCCTCACATCAATTTATCAGACCAAAGACTGTGGATTGCCTCTCCATCTACTTCAGAAATCTCTATGTAACTATATGTAATGAATATACTGTGAGTGAGTGTGTGAGTGTGTGAGTGAGTGTGTGTGTGTGTGTGTGTGTGTGTGTGTGTGTGTGTATCAGGAATTTTGTCAATAAAAAAAATAATACATATACTTAAAGTATTCTATTTTTCTTCTTTTGAACATTATCTCAATGACTTTTAAGTAGGAAAGTGACACCTCACATCTGTGTGGCTTATGTTTTAGAACAGTCCCTTGTACATTGACAGGCTCCAGGGGATACTTGATGATCGCTCTGAAGACTAGCACAGCACAAAGGCCCAAAGCCAAAACCACACCATATTCCTTCTGACTTCCCTTCCTGCTCCAAGGGCTGAAATTAATTGGACGTTCAACTTTTGTCCAATAATGAGTCCTACCTGATCTGCCGCCTTTACCCAGTGAGATGTAAATGAACAGAAAACCGTCAGCTAACAACACCAGCAACACAGAGAGAATGCAGAAAGATGCCAGGCAACCCAGCCCTCAGAAAGAGGACTCTGCAGAGGCAATTGGTCAAATCTGTCAGGTTGAAGCATGTTGTCCTCCCACTGGGAGCAAGCCTTGCTAACTATTCTCTTGCTGAATTTCTTACCAAACTTCAATATCATAAATGTATCCAAGTCCTTTGAAAACTTTACCTTGCTCAATGTTGCAAGGCTGTGTCTCTGCTACAGTTATGGAGTTTAACCCAACTTTCCTAGAAACGAGCTCAGGTATTACTTCTTCAAAACCAGGGATGGAGCCTGAGGCCAACTAGTACTTTATAATGTAACATATAAAAAGTATAGATAATAAATATGTATTGGTGTATGTATATTCTTGTTGTTTTATTTTCATGTTCTGCTGTAAATATGTAACGCAAATAATCACACACCACTTGTCTTTAACACCTCCAGGTCTAATCACACACTATCTGGCCTAGGGTTAGAGCTCAATAAAAGTTAGTTGAATTGAACTAAACCAGGAGTAGCTGTCTACTCTGCTACAGATGTTTGCACAATGATGCCTTTGAAGACAGCATTTAGGAGTCATAACTTGCCTTAGATCTAAACTCTAGCTGTCTTCTTACACATCTGAGGTAATGAATAAATCTCCCTCCTTCAAAAGCTTTGTACGTGATGACGAATAGAGGGAAGGTGCCATATAGAGACACCTCCTGACTTGGGAAGATGATCAAACCATTAAGCTTTATTTCAGATTGAAATGAATCAGAATATCAAACACTTATGGCTCATAAAGTGTTCTGATGACACCATAAATGCATATGTTCTGGTGTTTTGGCTTTTTTTTAAGTCTATAAAGAATTTGCAATAACTGTAGCAGAGTGGTTGGTTCCAGAGAAAGATAAAAATACAACCGATCCAAAGTTGTGTAGCAAAGTTGTGCAAAAGAACTATCTGGATTTACAAGTTAATGGGGAAATAGCAAGCCAATGAGATTGCTTTAAAGAATACCGAGGAGCTGGAGATATATATGAAATGCAATAAAAGAATGGGAAAACACACTTGCTAAATTAGATACAAAACTATTAGTGTATTATACGGAATTAAGCCATAACCATTAGCATTAATTTACCTGAAATGCAGAAACAATTTCCATCAAAGTTAAGTAAAAATTCACAAATTACTAGCATGTAACTTAAAGAGGTCCAAGCCATAACTAAGATGAATTACAAAGCCCACAAGTGGTACATCCTCTCAGCACTAAACACTGAGTAGATGGGTGGTGCGCTAACTAGCCTGACCTATAGATTTTCAATTATTATTTCTTAACAACGCCTTTTGAAGGCCAAGATGGCATCCAACTAAGCCTACAAACTTTAAGAGGAGCATAGATCACTTGGGACATTTGGAGATACATATGAGCCTAAGTTTTAGAAGACGAAAAGGCTAAGGGCATACCCACAGTCTTGGAGTATCCTTTCCTAATGCATGGAGCCATTTTTCCTAAAGAAAAGGCTCCAATATTTTCCATTAGAACCAACTGAGAGAGATTTTATTCCTTTTTTCATTTCTAGCACTATGCCCCCAGATGAAGGTAGAGCTCCTGGTCTCATAGTGTGGTTTCAAAATTCTCCTTCAGTTCCTTTGTGGTTCCAGTATAATATTTGCATATTCTACTTTCTCTTTTCTCTCTGCCATTCATATGAGATGCAGATTCTCTTCACTTCTTTGATGATAGAATCAAGTGTGTGTGTGTGTATGTATGTGCGTATGTGTGTGTGTCTATACACAAAAGTCCAAGTACATGCCAACTTATTGAAAGACACTCTAGAACTTAACATAGTAGGAACAATCAAATATACTTCAATAGACAGAAGAAACTAAGGAATGATTGACATGGAGGGAGAACCATGTAAAATACTAAAAGATGATAATTCAAATAGATGTATAGAATACAAATCCTGGCTCCTTAAAACTGAGGTGGGACTCCATAGGTCACGGCATAGCTAATATTGGGAGATAATAAAATTCGGAAACAACAAAGGGTACCTAAAATGGGCAACAGCCAGAAATTAATTCAAGTATCAAATACATAATAAATCCCAGGTGCTTCTGCAGTGATCACTCATGTTGCTTCCCACAACTTCTCTTGGTTCTGAAGTCTCAAGATGGCATCACGCACGTTCCTGCACCACACACCAGTAAACTCTGCCTGGACCACAGCAGCTCAGCTCTGGGACTCTCCCAGCTTAGGAACTGCAGTGTCTTCCCCCAACATGCAAAGTTCTCTCTTCTCACAGAATCAGTGGTTTAATTTCAGAAAACAGAAACTTTAAATAATGTTCTATTCTCATTCCTCAGCATGCAAGTATCAGAGAAGAATGCCTTTAGATTGAATTGTGTTGAAATGTTCTGTTGCAAAAGTTGCTGCTTTCAGTTGCTGGTTTGAGTTTCTTTAAAAAAAAAAAAAAAGTTAAATGAATCCTAGTGTGAGATTAGGACAGAATATCTGACAATTTGTGAACTAACCTTAAACATACTTGTGATATGGCTGCTGCTTTTTTGTCTCGTTATTCAAAAGTTACTCTCTTTGATTATAAAATAAAGACATCCACCAGCTCTGAAAAGCATTGAAGACACTCTACAACCTGCAAAATCAAAATAATCCACCAAGATTTAATTCTTTATGTGGAAAAAGCAACAAGTACATGCTAATTTGAGTGAGATGGTCCCTCTAGGCCCATACACATATTCACATGCTTCAACTGTCAGAGAAAGATTAAGAAGTGTGGCCTTTTGGGAAGAAAACACTGAGGGTTATCTTTGAGGTTTCAAAAGTCCATGCCACACCCATTCTCTCTCTCTCTCTCTCTCTCTCTCTCTCTCTCTCTCTCTCTCTCTCTCTCTCTCTCTCTGTGTGTGTGTGTGTGTGTGTGTGTGTGTGTGTGTGTGTGTGTGTGTGTGTGTGTGCGTGTGTGTATGCGCGCGTGAGCATATGCCACCCGGAATCGCGATGTAAAGCTCTATCTACTTCTCCAGCACCATGGCTGTTTGACTGCCACAGCGTCCCTCCCCATGATGATCATGGACTAATCTGTGGGCCTGGGTACCAGAGGTTTTCCATGGAGATCTCTGGCCAGGCCTGGTGCGAGGGTTCCAATGAAGGGAAGCGTGTGCAGGCAAGGAGACGAAGTCTCTGCCGTGCTTTCCAGGTTGCTTGGTAACTCTGAGCAGAGCCACTCTGCACTGTGTCAGGTCAGGCTGGCCTGTGGAGAAGCTGACTATCCAGTGAGGAGTGCCGTGGGACCTCAGGTGGTTGCTCCGGGAAAAGATTTCTTCCCAAGAGTTACAGCTCTTGGAACAAAAGACTCAGAGGACAGAGTAGTTCTCATGCACCTTTACTTCCCTGGATATTTATATACAGTTGTGGGCGTGATTCAGGGTTCGACAGCAGATACCTCTCATTGGCTTGGACTTAGAGTTTGGGGGAAACCTTATTTGCATGTGGGAAGGATTGGTGCTGCTCCTATGTGACTGATAGACACACACCTCTCCTGGGGGGGGGGGGGGGGTCTGTGGGAGTGGTAACTTCGACAGGAGCCCGGGGTCCAGGAGATATGATTGACTGTCTCCCATCCGTCCCATGTAGGTGGAAATCACCACCCACCCGGAACCCCCCCCACACCGGGGTTCAAAACCCATGCTCAACTGGAGACCAGGCTGTCTGTGCGCAGCCCACTGCCCCACACTAATCCTCTGAAACTCTAAGTGTTTTCTTTTATAAGCATTGCCTTGGTCATGGTGTCTCTCCTCAGCAATAAAACAGCGATGAAACAAAGCACATTGGGGGGTTGTGTAGAAACTTTCTTGGGTGAAAAGAGAACATGAATGGAGACTGTTTAAGAAGCCCTGGTGGAATTGCATATACTAGCAAGCGTTTGCTGAAAGGACCCTGATATAACTGTCTCTTATGTGAGATTAGGCCGGGGCCTAGCAAACACATAAGTGGATGCTCACAGTCAGCTATTGGATGGATCACAGGGCCCCCAATGGAGGAGCTAGAGAAAGTACCCAAGGAGCTAAAGAGATCTGCAACCCTGTAGGTACAACAACATTATGAACTAACCAGTACCCCGGAGCTCTTGACTCTAGCTGCATATGTATCAAAAGATGGCCTAGTCGGCCATCACTGCAAAGAGAGGCCCATTGGACATGCAAACTTTATATGCCCCAGTACAGGGGAACGCCAGGGCCAAAAAGTGGGAATGGGTGGGTAGGGGAGTGGGAGTAGGGTATGGAGGACTTTTGGGATAGCATTGGAAATGTAATTGAGGAAAATACGTAATTAAAAAAAATTAAAAAAAAAAAAAAAGAAGCCCTGGTGGAAGAAGTTGGCAGCTGCCATGAACTTGAAGAACATAGGATAGGAAGAAGGCATATTCACCATGAATTTGGATGCTGGCTTCATAGCCATCTGCTCACCCATTTACATATCTCATGCTTTTTTTAATTATGAAAAGGTAGTTCTCAACTTGGTTGACCTTTCCGTAACTCTTGGAGAGTCCTTGCTTTTATCTTCTGAAAACTCTGTCTATGGACAGCAATTCATGCCCCTCTTACAGATGCATTCAAATTTGTTTCTTTAAGTGTGAATTTGGAAAAGAGAATGTGAACTATATTTATAATTAACTACATAAATAAAGTACATCAATGTTTCATAAGGACTACTATGATCTGGCAGAAGGACAAAATTATATTAACTGGGAACATTGCTACTTTCTGCATTCATGTTTGCTGTCTCTGCCATACAAGCTTGACAGTATGGAGGTTTCGTACTCCACTTTGTAGACTCCACTCTGGACAACAATGTGTGACATAAAGTGGGAATATGACTATGGGTAGATGGAGCGATTTTTAAATAACAAGATAAATAAGAGAGTCTAGGTGAGCCAAACCTTCTATAAACAAATATGTTATGACTTTGAGTCACTGTGCTTAGAAATAAGAACATGTTATATCTTAGAAAAAACCAGGTGTAAAAGAATGGAAAACAAAGTTGGTAGAGAAGAAGAAAAATTTACATCAGTAAATCAAGTTTGGAATGATATAATAAACACAATATCATGGTGTTGGTGTGTAAAAACACTGACAAAAAACAAAAATTGGGTCCCCAGTTAAGGAGTTAGAGAAAGGACTGAGGAGCTCAAGGGGCTTGCACCCCGTAGGAAGAACAATATCAACCAACCAGACCCTGCCCCAGAGCTCCCAGGGACTAAACCACCAACCGAAGAGTGCACATGGAGGAACCCATGGCTCCAGCCACATATGTAGCAGAGAACGGCCTTGTTGGGCATCAATGGCAGGAGAGGCCCTTGGTCCTGTAAAGACTTGATGCCCCATTGTAGGGGAATTTGAGGGCAGGGAGGTGGGAGTGGTGGGTGGATAGGGGACACCCTCAAAAAAGCAGGGGGGATGGAATGGGGGTTCAGAGGGAACTGAGAAAGGGGATAACATTTGAACTGTAAATAAAATAGTATCCAATAAAAAAATTTGTTTAAAGGACATAAAAATGTTGCAAACATATAAGTATCAAAATCTACAATGAAATTCACTGATCACAATTCCATATGACTAAAAGAGAAACAGAACACTTGTTTTTTCCAAACATTCTTTCAGCATAGCCTATGTACAAAGAAACATGTTAGATGCTGAAGGAACTATTAAAAACATAAAAGCTAAGATTATGAAGCGCTGATGCTAGAATTCAGCCCTGCTGTTTCTTATATTACAGTTCACTGAAAGATTGCTTTTTAAGACCCAATTGCTGTACTGTAGAATGGAACCATCCATAATAAAGGTAGCAGACTTGACCTCAGGCAGGAGGAAATAAGAGTTGAGTGTAGATCAGGTTCTCTGGCTGGAAACAGGCTGTGCCAACCTAAATAATGTTCTGAGTTGAAAAGAAGCATTCAAGTTTTTATTAAACGGTTAATTATCTGATTTGCCTCATTTGCTAAAAAGCTGGATTTAAATGTCCAAAGGCAAAATCTCCCTGCCAGTTGTCTTTGACAGGAATGACATAAGCTGGTTTCTAAAGATGGTTTACTATCCAGACAGCAGCAAGCAAAGGAATCTGCCCAGCCGACTCACCAGCCCTCTGCCTTTTCTCTGACTAAAGCAACTTGAGAGGAGAAGGATTTGGTCTTGGAGTCCAGCCCCTTGATATAGTCCATCGTGGTGGGAGAAGGTCTAGCAAGCAGGAGCATGAGACAGCTGGTCACATTTCATCCACAATCAGGAAGTAGAGGGTGGCCTGGAAAGCAAGGTGGGGCTATATACCCTCCAAGAATGCTCCTAGAGACCCATTTTCTCCAGCAAGGCTTCAGTTCCTCAAGATTACACAACTTTCCAAAATGGTACCTCCAGCTGGGGACCAACTAATCAAACACATAGCCTATAGGATTTCCTAATCCCTATTTATTTTTTTTATTCAAACTATACCATCCTTTTCTACTTATTTGCCTCCCTGCAATTTGACGTCCCTAGAACCTCAAAATGCTCTCCCTTGGCACTGTCACTTCTTGGAAACTGATCTGTTCCTTGCTGAAGGCATTGCATAAGCCTCTATTCAAAAACACTCTATAAAGTTTACATTTCCCAAGCATCTCCCACCTATTCGTGATACATACACGTGAAAGAATGTTTATGGTTTTCCCTTTCTTTTTAATCATCTTTTGCTGCAGAGATCTGGCATAGTAAGAATTGGGGAAGCTTAAAAATTATTTTCTTTGCCTCTATGAATAAACAGAACATCAACCAACACCAACTTGAAGGGTCAGAGGAGGCACCACAGAAAATGGTGTGTGTGAACAGTGCTGAAGGACAGAGTATGCCCAATGACCCCTGTCTCAACAGAACAGCAATGTGACCCGACTTCATATGACCTGGGAATGTAGACCATAGCAGGCTAGAAGGAGTACACAGGGTCTCCTACCGAACAAGGCACCAAGTCTCCTCCTTGCTCAGAGCCAATGCTGCATGTAGACACACTGGAACATGGGCACCGCCTGTAAGCGCTGGCTAAGGGATGGCCAGTGAAGTGTATTCTAAACTTTTCAAGCTTTTGTTTTTTGAAGAGTGGAATTGACAGAACATAGGAATATCTATGCCAGCATGATATTGATAACAGCCCTTCCAAGGTAGACAGAAGATGCCTCTCCCATGTTGGGGAGCCTCCTTGGAACATATAAATACCAGCATGGGTGTCAATGGCTAATGGTAAGTAACCCTTTGACAAACATCTTGGTAGGTGACTGACATATGTTTTGATGTAGTCAGCAGGTGCTTCCTTCACTGAGCCAAAGCCAGTGACCTCCTGAGATGAGGAGAGAGTCCCTGTCTTACCACTTTAAGACTACCCCAAAGTGAAAACGTAAGGGAGTGAGTGTGTGTGTGTGTGTGTGTGTGTGTGTGTGTGTGTGTGTGTGCTCGTGTGTGTGTGTGTGTGTGTGTGTGTGTGCTCGTGTGTGTGTGTGTGTGTGTGTGTGTGTGTGTGTGTGTGTGTGTGTTGACTGATAATTGAAATATGAGCCTTGCTCACTCACTGTGGGTATTGCCATCTCTGAGATAGAACTCTTGAGTTCTATAAGAAAGAATGTTGAGTAATGCAGAGCAAACCAGTGAGCAGCAGCACCCCACCCCACCCTGATGCCATGGCCTCTGCATCAGTTTCTGTCTCCATGTTCCTGTCCTACTTGAGTTCCTGCTTTGATTACCCTCAATAATGGACTGTCACTGGGAGTGTAAAATGAAATAAGCCTTGCCCTCCTCAAGTGATGTTTGGTCTTTTTCACAGCAATAGAAACTCTAACATATATCTAAAGGCACAGTAAGAAAGTGGTAGATCTGGGCATGGTGGTGAACACCCTTAATCTCAGCACTCAGAAGGCAGAGGCAGGCGGATCTCCAAGCTCGAGGCCAACCTGGTCTACAGAGAAAGTCCTAGGACAGCCAAGATTAGAGAAGAGTTCTAGGACAGCCAAGGCTATACAGAGAAGCCCTCCCTGTCTGGAAAAAATAAAAACAAACAAAAAGTAGAAGAAACAGATAATGAGACATGTGCTTATTATGGATGTCGCTAAAAGTCCTTCACTCAATGTGGTTTTCTGCAGAGTCACTGCTAAACCTGCCTGCTTTCTAACTCATTATAAACTTCCTTACTTTATCTTCTCACCTCTTTTTCTGAACATCAGCGAACTCCTAAGCCTGCCTTAGGAGAATCAGTGCTAGTTTCCTCTCCCTCCCTCTCCCTCTCCCTCTCACCCTCTCTCCCCCTCTCCCTCTCTCCCTCTCTCCCTCTCTCCCTCTCTCCCTCTCTCCCTCTCTCCTCCTCTCCCTCCTCTCCCCCTCTCCCTCTCTCCCCCTCTCCCTCTCCCCCTCTCCCCCCTCCCCTCTCCTCTCTCTTACTCTCTCCTTCTCTTGCTCTCTTACTGTGTTTATCTCTGTTTCTGCGTGTGTTGAGAGAAAGAGAGAAAGAGAGAGAGAGAGAGAGAGAGAGAGAGAGAGAGAGAGAGAGAGAGAATGTGAAACTGGAATATCTAAGAGAACTGGAACCACAGTGCAACCATAGAAAGCCTCCCCATCTAGTAATCTCTCCACCTTCTATCACCTTGACCTATAAAGAAAATGGCATTGTGCACATCTTGACATGCCAATGTAGAAAGTGACAGAAAAGAGACAGACAGACACACTCCTCACACACCGGAGGTGGGGAGGGGGGGGGGAATGAAGGAGAATGAAGATTGTTTGATTTTTCATCTTTTTTTTTCCCTTTCATAAAAACTTTTAAGAAAGTTGAGCAAGGCTATAGAGCATTTCAAATATTGTTTGCCAGGTCTGTGATCTCTCTTGAAAATGAGCCAGAAGTTGTCAATCACTTTGGAAGTGAAAAGTTCAACTAGATAGCACATTATGGATTCTTCTCCCTCCACCGCATCTTTTTAGTCAATGGAAAGCTCTGGAAGCCATCCTTCTCCTACACGCGCATCTGTGATGGAGCCAAAGTACTGACTTCTTCCTGTCAAGTTCACAGGAAAAAGAAACGCACAGAAGTCAGCACTTGCACTCTATGCAAATGATCCTGATGGAGAACTTGACTGGATTCACAGGACTTCCTCTTGTCAGGCCAGAGGAGGCTGAGGCTCTGCCAGTCTGTCATTAAACCAACCAGGGGGACAGGGGACTGGAGGAGAGGGCACAGCCTGCGGGAGCTGGAGGTGTGTTGGGGGAGGGGGGCTTCAAGAGCAGGAGCAGGAAGAAAAAGAAGTTTAAGACAGGCTAAAAGAGCAATTTAAAAATCATTATTTTTTTTAACAAGGAACACAGCCATTATTCTGAACCCCAAATCAAGGATGTAATAGTCAAAAAGACAAAGGAATAGCAGGGTAAATTGTTAAAACAAATCTCTTTGTAGTCGATAGTGAAAATCTCATTGCAATTCAAAAGACAATCAGCAATTAAGTCGTTTCTGTTAAGTGTTTATTGTTCACCTTGTATGTGGGTGGCCTTTTAAGGGATTTTTTTTTTCTCTTTGAAGGAATGGAGAAAGTTTGTTCTCTTCAGCATTTGAACTAAACAGGATGCAAATTCGTGCAGCCGTCAATTTAAAAATAATAATCATCTTGATTTTCTAAGCCGATAAGCCAACTCCTATACACCACTTCCCCTTCAGTCTGTTGTTCCCTCAGCTTATCTCGGTTAACTAGGGCTCTGCGATTCTGCACGGAGACTGTAATGTAATTAAATCCTATTAACACATCAGGAATAAAGGCCTCTAATGGGCAACCAGGCTTTGAGAGGCAGCTCCTTCCTGGGCAGATTTAATATCCTTAAATTAAGCAAGTGTGGATGGGAAGATGAATCTTATTAAAAACTTAAATCTGATTACATTTGAAAATTATTGGTTCCTTAATGTAATAAATTATCCAATACAGATTAGAACAAATAATATGCCCTAGCTTCACGTAACTTCACTCTGTAACGAGTGACAAAAGAAATTATATGTGACTGTGGGGCAAAAAGAAAGGTCTTTTTATAAAAGTCGTTTTGCATAATGAACTACCTGAATCATTTTAATAAACATTTGAGGGGAGTGCAAATGACACAGTTGGAGAAGAGATCTTTTACCCTATTCAGAAAGGGGATGGCGTGGAAGTGGTGAAGCTGATAGCTGATGGGGTTTTTTTTTTTTTTTTCTTTCCTTCCTTTCTTTTTTTTTTTTTTTTTTTTTTTTTTTTTAATTGCCATTCTGGCCAATTTGTTGTAAATTCTGAAAAGGAAAAGCTGCAGCTTATGTTGTTGGTAGCAGATTCGTTCTCCAGGAGGCTAATGCAAATGTAAGCCATCTGCCGCGTGTTCTGCTGAGAAGGCTGGAGTCACAAACAATGGGCCAACAGGCTCTGAATACTAACGCACACACGCTCTACCGCTCTACCGCAAGAAAAGTTTGCATTTTCCCCAAAGGTACACTTGAGGTGCCTCCTTTCCCACCCTCCCTGGGACCACCAAGCCTCCACTACTCTGTCCCCAGCCAGCTGGCTCCAAGTGGGTCATCACAGGATTAGCCTGGTGATGTTCACAAGGAGAACCCTCCGGAGAAGCATTTCGGTTGAAATTGACTGAAGCGGGGACGTAAGACCTGTTAAATTATTTAAACCAGACAAATGCTTCACAGTGTGTGTTTTTTAACTTAAGCCTATTTTAGAAAAAAAGAAGGAAAAAAAAAAGTCCTGGCGTCTCCTACTGCACTGCTATGCATGAAGACACTGCATAGGTTTTATCCGTTTATGACTGGACACTTTCAGAGGCTCGGGGACGATGTCCTCAGCTATTCTGAAAGCCAACTTCCCACCAGCAGATGGATATGATATATTAAACAGAATGCACCAGGCAAGCAGGCATTGCCGGCAACCATCAGATCTGCAACCTGGGTTTGTTCGCATGATTTCAAGCAGTGCTTTGCCACCATTCAAGGAAATTTGAATGCTCAGTTATCTGGCAAGTGTACTCACATGGCTGGTGTAACAACAAGATGAAACATGTAAATATTGTTCGGTGTTTGATGATGAGACCTGAGAAGAGGCAACCTTCGTAGAGAAGCCACCCTAAGAATTCCAAGTTTTTGCTCAGATTTGGCCCTGCTGGCTTTCGTGCCCAGTCTCAATGGCTCTGACTACCATGCTCCCTCAGGCCTCTTGTGGGAGACTTACCAGACTGTATTTTATCTGTCTTGTGTGCAGTGGTTTTCCCTGATACCCATCTGCCTACCTAGCAGCTAAGCAGGCATCTAGAGTACGCAAGGGAATCTGACTCCCTGGGTTCAGGTCCCACCTCTTTTTGTTGCTAGTATTGTATACAAAGTCAGCTATTGACTTCCCCATGATTGAGAATGAACATAATAACACAGGTCACAACAAAGTTTGACTAGACAAGACATACTTAGCACAGTCTCTCACTGTTGTCTCAATCTCTAATATTAATTCTAAAATTACATATAGTTAAAAGCACCATTTCTGGACACATCAATGCTCATGTCATTATATAGACCAGATACCTTAGCTATGGTTCTCTTTGTCTTTTCAGGTGCATGGGACATTCTCTGGTAGCTCACCTTTGCCTCCACCAGACTTATCCAGAACCTATACATAATAGTTGCTTAATAAATATGTGTCAACTAAAGAAAAGGATTCATTCATTCATTTAACAGGCACTCAATCAAGCATATAAACAAAAGTAAGGAGGAGTTTAAAATGCTCATTGGGTGGTCACAGACAGCTAGGAAGGGGCAGGCAAGTAGCAAAGATAGGAGATAGAGCCACAGAAACATTTGGGTAAGTTGCTGGTGGAGTGTGACTTGCCTCAATAACTATGGCGTATCTACCAAGTTAAAAGCACACCTTCTCTGGGCCTCACAGTTCTCCTGTTTAATATATGTGTGTGTGTGTGTGTGTGTGTGTGTGTGTATGTATGTATATGTGTGTGTGTGTGTGTGTGTGTGTGTGTGTGTGTGTATATATATATATATATATATATATATATATATACAGCAAAATTGACCAAATACAAAAAAGACAGATGAGAGAATGTTCATAGGAACTTGATTCACAATGACCTTAAATTAAAAACAAATTGAGACCATCAGCCAGAGGACGGATTATAAATAATGTAAATTACATTAATTTACCATTAATGTAAAGTAACAATATAGAAGAAGCCCCCAAAATATTCTGTTAAGGTAAAGGTACCAGATACATGCTGTGATTTTATTCATACGAAGTTCAAGAGCAAAGCTAACCTACTGTGCAAAATTTAGAATAGTTGATATCCTAAGGAGTAATTTTCTAGTACATCAGATATCATCTATGTCTTAATCTAGATGATATATGTATTTGCAGTGCTCAATGAGAAAACAACTTTATATTTGTACCCTTTGCTTTGTATAAATTATTCTTCCCCCTAAAACACTGCAGCAAGATCTCTGGCAAAAATGTAAATTGGTACAACCTGTTCAGTGTCTCCTGGCAACGTACGTCAAGTATCTTAAAACTATTTACTTGAAAATTCCATATCCAGGAGATTACCCAAAGACAAACTTTGAATTTATACACCAAGCTATATAGGTAAGGATTACTGAACCCAGATCTTTTTACCACTGGAAAGCTAATCATTACAAAGCAAAATATCAAGTTTACTCAAAGACCAGCATCCTGAGGAGATGGGAGCAGAGCCACTGTCCTCAAGAGAAAGTATCCAAGGAGCTAAAGAGATCTGCAACCCTATCGGAGGAGCAACATTATGAACTAACCAGTACCCCAGAGCTCTTGACTCTAGCTGCATATATATCAAAAAATGACCTAATCGGCCATCACTGGAAAGAGAGGCCCATTGGTCAGGCAAATGTTATATGCCCTAGTACAGGGGAATGCCAGGGCCAAAAAAATGGGAATGGGTGGGTAGGGGAGTGGGGGGGGGGGACTTTTGGGATAGCATTGGAAATGTAATTGAAGAAAATACGTAATAAAAAAAAGAAAAAAATAAGTCAAAACAAACAAAAGAGCTATCTTGCAAAATTTGGGTGCTATTCAGAGCTCTAAGACAGAACAAAAGGAGATACAACAGCAGACTCGACAGGAAGACTACAGGCAGAGTAGGCTGTTGTCTAACTGGCTATGTACCTATCAGTTGACCTCAGGCTCCTAGGAGTAGCTATTTCCTGCAAGTCTCAAATAAGCATACTACTCTTCTGCAAACTAAGCAGAATCTTAGCATCCTAATACAACATGAAGGTCACCAAATCATGCCCTGTAAAGCTAAGCAAATATTATTTAGCAATTAGCCTTAACCACATAGGTGCAAACTTAAGAGTCCTATGTAAAGACTGGGGAAGTAACTACAAAAAACAATCCACAAGTGATTTGGAGAGGTTGTTGCTGATCCATGGGCTAATTGCCTTAGCTTAGCTAGCGTTAGCCTTCTGCTAGTGATCTGCAAGGTAAATAGATTCTAACCTTGACCACCTCTGTGTCAGAATGGCCCTCGACAAATAGATCAGAATCTTTTAGAATCTATTAACTTAGCAGACCACTAGCTTCCACCAACCCAAAAAGCCAAGAATGCCATCAGATCATATCTGAGGCCTATAGAAAAGCGTCCCCCATCTTGTATCCAATTCTCTGGTGTGCCCACCAATGTATTTTAAACTTGCCTTAACTAATAACTTTATTATGTAAAAACTATAAAACTTCCCCAAACAGGAGCTACATCTGCTGCCACTAGTGCCACCACCAACCACCATACTTTCTCTACCATGAAACCATGAGCCAAAATATATATTTCTTCCCTTATCTTGCTTCTGTCAGGTATTTTGACACATTGTGGCAAGAAAGCTCTTAAGTTCTACAGCTCTCCTAATAGATTTGTGCTACTGCTATTACAGTAGGAGTGGGGTATCATGGGAGGGGTATCTATCTCTATGAAAGTTACAGTCCTCTACCCCCTCTTCCCTCCCTTCCTTTGACCTTCTACCAAGAGATATCAGAAAACCTCTGCCAAATATGACTCATTAATCTTGGTCTTCTCTACCTTCAGAATCATTGGGTTCTGTTTACTTAAAAGTTATTCAATGTGTTGCTTTGTAGCAGCAGAAAACAAACTCAGGAAGGCTCAAATGGACGTCTCGGTGTGTGACCCTCCGTAGGTAGCATGCTTAAGTGACGGATGACCTTCCAGAATCCAAAACAGAACATCCTCCTTTCAACACTTTCATTTTAAGTGAAGAATTATCCAAACCTACCCAGGTGAAGACTTTGGTTTTACATACATGGTGAAGGATTTTGGTTGATTAGTTCTTTACCTCAAATATTAAATGGAAAGGCTTGAGGAGGGGGAACACAAACACGGATGTAAAGATGGGGTGGTTAAGAGATAGGGATAGAGAAGACAGAAATAGAGATGTTCATTTTCAGTCTTTGATATGGAAACACCAAGCCTCATTTGTTCCATTGACATTTGATCATTCTTTTCATTGTTTCTTCCTTCTCTTTTATTTTCTATGGAATCTCAGTGGTGAGTATAGAGCCACCAAGATTCTGCCTATATTTTTCTCAAAGACTGGGTATTTATTCAGCCTTGTGTCTTAGTGGGAGTTTGTATTGCTGAGACAAACACCATGGCCAAAAAGTAAGTTTGGGAGGAAAGAGTTTATTCAGCTTACAGTTCCACATCACTCTTCATCACTAAAGAAAGTCAGGACAGGAACTCAAACAGGGCAAAAACTTGGAGGCAGGAGATGTGGAAGAGCCCATGGAAGAATGCTGCCTACTGGCTTGCTTCCCATGGCTTGCTCAGCCTGCTTTCTTATAGAACTCAGGACTACCAGCACAGGGATGGCACCACACACAATGGACTGTGCCTTCCCCCACAGATCACTAATTTAGAAAATGTCTTACAGGTGGATCATATGGAGGCATTTCCTCAACTGAAGCTCCTTCCTCTGTAATTACTCTAAGCTGTGTCAAGTTGACACAAAAGCAGCCAGTACACCTTATTTACCCACCTAAACAGCCATACCCTTCCTATATGACTCCACTACATAAAATCACCTCAACAATCAACAATGATTATATTTTTATAGGACTTTTTTTTTTTTTTAGTTTGAGACCTAAAAGGAAATTATAAAGAAGATACAAGTACAGAGAACCTTTTCTTGAATGACTGATAGGGTAAGTAGTTGAGTTGCTGCCTGATCAGAAGTGTTGCTTCTGATAAGCACATTCCTCTACACAACCACAAAATCAAAAGTACTATCCATAGACCACTACTAACTACCCATCCATCAGGTCTACCAGTTGGCTCAGAAGGATGAGGCTGAGACTCCTACAGAAGAACATCTACTTGTTAGACTTCACATGTTGCCTTTGGTCTGCAAAAGTTACCACCAGTCGTTCTTGATGCTTACAAACCCAGCATGTTAAAGGATTACATACAAGCGGACAGAAAGCATCTCAGTTTGGATGTTTCCGGTGTTGTTTGTGACACAACTTGTGAAGCTTTGGCAGAGCATCACAGAAGTGAGCCTGGGTTCTCAGGCTTCCCATAAGGCACTATACACTCAGAATTGCATCCTTAATGAGGCCCACCTTGATCTCTTGATTAAGGTAGTATCTTCTAGGCTTTTCTATATAAGTTACTCTTTTTCCTTTTCTAATTAATAATATTCTGTGAAGACATACTTTGAGGCTGTAAAAAAACATACATCCTCTCATTAATTTTTATCATTAATCCCATTTCTACTTGTATAGATCCATGCTCATCTATTTTATTTGATGAGTTCTAATCTTTTACTGTACTACTATAATTTTAATGCTTGATGCCCTTAAATCAGTCAGTAGGAGCTCCTACTAGCTTCTGTTCACTTCTGACATTCTTTGATCACTTCTTTGCTTTCTGGCACATGATCAATATTTGTTCATCTTATATTTTTCTTGCCCTAGTCCTGGAGTCAGCTACTCCTCTAAGGTGAGCCTGATTCCGTTTATAATAGAATGATATTTAGCATGCAAGATCTGGCCACTAGATGTGCTCACCTGACTTGGGAAAAGCTTCTGCTCTAAGTTCATTAGATATACAGAGGTAGGAAATATATAAAAATATATGGATACATATGGAAATATTATAAATATGGATATGAAAGAAGAGAAAAATAGAGAATGAAATGGTTAATATCACAACTCGTAATCTCCCTTTCATGCTCATCAATTCATACACAGCACAGAAATATAACAACGTTCTTCCCTTCTTCCTCTGGGGTCTTTTGTCTTTGTTGCTTCTCTGTATTGAGGGGTTAATTCTTGCTTAATGCTTTGGGATCTTTTGTTTTGTTTTGTTTTTTGTTTTTTGAGACAGTCTCACTATCAGCCCTGGGTGATGTGCCAGAGTAGCCTCAAACTCATAGAGATCTACTTGCCTTCCAGTTCAAAAGCACTAGGATTACAGGTATGTGCCAACATGCCTGGCAAGAATTTTCATTCTTTAATATTTCATTTGTTCTTATGCTCACTGTTTTAGTTACTGTCCTAATGCTGTGAAGACACCACAACCAAGGCAATTGTTAAAAAAAAAAAGAGAGACATGGACCATCTTGTTAAAATAACGAGACATCCCGGCACTCGGAAGATAGAGGCAGTTGGATCTTTGTGAGTTCCAAGCTGGTCTGGTCTATGTAGTAAGTCCCAGAATAGCCAGGACTACATCATAAGACTCTGTCTCAATATATATATATATATATATATATATATATATATATATATATATATAATTAATTAAGAAGCTCTCAGGTTCTAGTAGGCAAGAGATGTCTGCATGATTGCCTCCTGTTGGGGACACTTCACATTCAAACCACAGAAGTAAGCCTGCTAACCCAAGTGTATGAGATCCTCTCAAGGTTTCCCATACTTTAGGATATTTGGAATCTATTTTCTCATGTTTTTGTTTTTTCTTTCCAAAGTTTCTGAGTAAGAAGAGACAACTTCTAAAGGTTGAGTATCAGGGACAATATAGCCCTCTGTATTACTGCCTACATAAGTATTCAAGCTTTAAATGCCCTTTACTTTATTGAGATCATAATCTGTGTACATGTATGTCTACCTGTGATTAGTAGAGAGACTAGATCCTTACAACATTGTAAATCCACTGGTGTTTATTTCCTTTTCAGGTTGCTCCATAGGCATTGATATATAAGTGGTCTGGACATGCGTGCACGTATGCTTATGTACATGTGTGTAGATGTATATGTGTGTTGTATCATCCTTCACAGGACTGCTGATGGATTTCTGTTGTTTCTGTCACAATGAACCATCTGCCTACCGACCTTGTATATTCATAAGCAGTTAAGGAGCCAGGAATGGGAGGAAGATTGACGAAGTCAGTTGGTAATTAAAACCATAATCTAAACACTCAGTGCCTTGACCACACTGTCTGAACAGTCAGTTACAAGCATTCAAACTCAGCCCTAGGAAGGACAAACTGCGGCACAGCCTTTAAGTAGTTCCCAAAAGTGTCTAGTAAGCCTTACCCTCACATAACTATTTCTATGTCCACTGCCAAGGTAAGAAACTATTGGAAATCTTCATGTGCATTAGACTCCTCTCTGGGACATGGCTATCATTCTCAGTGACACGACACCTTGTCTAAGGCACAGATCATTTATTTGTAGCAGAGACTCAAATTTTTATGGGAAAACCGGCCAGAAAATGAGCTTTGGAACTCAGTAATTTGCACATACATCATCACGGCAGAGCACAAACTTACTCTATGGGAAGCTTCAGGCCTCCAGCCTTTAATAAAACAAATAAGTTTTATATGAAAAATATTCTGTTCTTAAAATGTCGATGGGGGGCGAGAGCAGAGCACAGAGGTGGCTGTACGCAGAGGTGCTCACAGCATCCACGCTGCTGAGCTGTGTCTGCAAGGTTTCTCTTAGCTATGTTGCGCATTGGGAATTAAAATCCATTGGGCCATGAAGCTTGCTCCCATCATAGCCAACCACACAGTCACTAATTAGTATTAGTTTAGCTTCAAGAAACAAGTATCCAAGGCAAAAACAGACCCAGTTTCCCAGTTCCAAAAGATGCAACACAGAGAACATCCTTTGATGATGGTAAGAGAAAATTTCACATGAACACACACATAAACACATGACCATCTCCAACATTTCAAATAGATGTGTGCACACATTTTCCACTGTAAGGTTCCATCCCACCAAGGCTGTCTCCTACCCCAGTGTTTCTAATATAGTCCTGTATATTTCTAATATATTCTAATACAGTATATTCTGCTTTCTTCCTCCTACTGCCCTGTCCAGCAGCAAACTGAGAACTGACATAAGGTTTTGTGTTAGTGGCACAGATCCACAGTATTAATAAAATTTTAAATACCTACTCTAACTCAAAAAGGGGAGATAAAATTCATGAGCATAAGGAAAAAAATGAAATCCTAAAGAATAAAAAAATTCTAACCAGGTATAAAGGCACATACCTCTAATCCCAGCATTCAGAGCCAAAGCCAGGAGGAACTCTATGAGTGTGAGGTCAGCCTGTTCTACAAAGTGAATTCTAGGCTAGCCAGGGCTAATAGTGAGACCTTGTCTTAAACAAATAAAACAAACAAACAAAAAATCAGAGCATTAAGCTAGAATTAATCCCTCTCTACATAGAAGAAACAAAGACAAAAGACCTCAGAGGGAGAAGTGAATAGCAGTGTTGTGAGAGCACTGGGCTGTTTGTGAGCTTGTTTGAGTTTGTGTAGCATACTTTAAAGGTGGTCCATGAGTCTCTGTCTCTGTCTCTCTGTCTCTCTCCCTGTCTCTATCTCTGTCTCTCTCTGTCTCTCTCTGTGTCTCTGTCTCTGTCTCTGTTTCTCTCTCTCTCTCTCTCTTCCTCTCTCTCTCTCTCCCTCCCCCCCCCCAGTCTTGCTTTTGCCTGGCCTAGGAGAATTGAAGATAGCCTTTCACAATGAAACTCGAGAACCAGAAAGTTCCGTTAATGAATTACACTCACCATTCAGGCTCAGCAATGCCAATTCTATAGCAATGTCTGCAGAGCTCTAGAAAGGAGAAAGTACTTCTCAGCTCAGTGATCTTATCCTGGTAACTAAACAAGTGGCGGGGACAGGGAGACACCACTTAGTATTTCTCGAAGACAAGTTAATTTCATAACAAATTTTGAAATCAGCAACATTTTCACGTGATAATAAATTAGAAGTGTAATTTATCTCATATATGCGTGGTTTGTTTAACATGGAAACATCTATTAATGTGATTCATCAGCTCAACAAACTGAAGGAAAGTAAGGATCCAGGGAGATGGTTCAAGAGTTAAGGCTTTTGCTGCACAAGCAAGAGAACTGGAGTTCAGATTCCCAGAATCCATATAGATGCTGGCTGGGCAGGGAAGCCTGCCTGTAATTCTAGCTTAGGAAGGTAGAGAGACAATGGATTCCTCATTCTTCCATGCCAAACTCATCAGGAAACTGAATACTGGTGGGCTCAGTGAGCATTGGTAGGCTCTGTGGGCATTGGTGTGCTCTGTGGGCATTGGTGGGCTCTGTGGGCATTGGTGGGCTCAGTGAGCATTGGTAGGCTCTGTGAGCATTGGTGCGCTCTGTGAGCACTGGTGGGCTTTGTGGGCATTGGTGGGCTCTGTGAGCATTGGTGCACTCTGTGAGCATTGGTGAGCTCTATGAGCACTGGTGGGCTCTGTGGGCATTGGTGGGCTCAGTGAGCATTGGAAGGCTCTGTGAGCATTGGTGGACTTTGTGGGCATTGGTGGGCTCTGTGAGCATTGGTGGGCTCTAGTTTGATTAAGAGACCCTCGATCAAAAGAATAATGCAGGGAAAGACACTAGAGAAGATTCCCAACTCATATACTCATCCACACACATGCAAGTGCATGTCCACAAATGTGTGGGTACCACATATACATCCACATAAAAGGCAGGGAGAGAAACTATACAATCACCTAGATAATCAAAGAAAATATGTTTAACAAAATCCAATATTCATTCTTGATTCTAAAAAGTAAACTTTTTAATAAATTGTGGAGACAGAGAATTTCTTCAACCCAGTACAGAGAATATCTATAGAAAAAGTGATGTAGTTCTATTATTTCTAGTAAGGAAGAAAGAAAGAAAGAAAGAAAGAAAGAAAGAAAGAAAGAAAGAAAGAAAGAAAGAAAGAAAGAAAGAAAGAAAGAGAAAGAGAGAGAGAGAGAGAGAGGAAGGAAGGAAGGAAGGAAGGAAGGAAGGAAGGAAGGAAGGAAGGAAGGAAGGAAGGAAGAGAGGAAGGAAGAAAAGGTTTTGCCCTGAAATCACCATCAAGGTGTATTCTCTTCTATTTTCTATTCAAAATAATATTTAATGCTATTTGAATTAGTACAAAAAGAGACCTTTATAAATTTAAGAAAACAACAAAAAAAGAGAGATAGAAAAAACTGGAGATTGAAGCTGTCTTTATTATCAAAGACCAAGTATGTAAAATCAATCTAAAAATAAATTGTACATATGATCACAAAAATCCATTCATTCATGTCCAGGGAGGGGGCTCAGTAAATAAAGAAGTTGCCAGGAAAGACTGAAGACTAAGGTTCACATCTCTAGAGTCTCTGTGCAAGCTGGGCAGTTATGGTGGGTATCCGTAGAATCCCTAGTGCAAGCTGGGCAGTTGTGGTGGCTACCTATAGGATCCCTGTTGCAAGCCTCTCAGTTAGACTATGATGACTAGTGAGCTCTGGGATCAGCGAGAGACTCTGCTTCAATACATAAAGTAGAGAGAGACTATGTACAGACCTATATATACATGTACACCAATATCCTAAGCAATGCACACACACACACACACACACACACACACACACACACACATCAAAAAAAAACCATCATACATGAATATTTATAGAAAATGTAATTCTTGGCCTAGTCGGCCATCACGGCAAAGAGAGGCCCATTGGACTTGCAAACTTTATATGCCCCAGTACAGGGCCAAAAAGGGGGAGTGGGTGGGTAGGGAATTGGGGGTGGTGGGTATGGGGGACCTTTGGGATAGCATTGAAAATGTAAACGAGGAAAATACCTAATTAAAAAAAAAAAGAAAAAAAAAGAAAATGTAATTCTATTATCTCTAAGTTGGTTACAATCTAAGTTGGATAAATAAACTTACAGCATAACTATATCTTTGCCATAAATAATTTTTGTTCTTTGTTACAAATGAGATAATAAAATAATATTTTATACAATCAAAACATAATTTCATGATAATTTTTCTAAGAGAAGAAAATTAAAAGAGTATGCATTACATTTGTATAATTCTAGTCATATAAAACTAGATGATGTGGAATGTACTCTGTAAGACAAAAGACAAATTGGTACACCTCTTTACAGGTGACAGAGGGATGGTGAAGAGAGATGAGGGAGAAAGGAAAGAATTACAAAGAATTAAGGATACTTTTGAAGACAATGAATGTATCACTTTTCTTGAGTATAGCAACTGTTTGCTGGGTATATATATCCATCAAATTTTACTAAAATAGTTTGTGTGTGTGCAGTTTTGTGACAGATGAATTAAACCTCAAGTAAAACTATAAAAAGAATCATCAAAATAAGGGAGAACATGGTGCTTTAAAAGTCAGTTAATTTTTTAAAAACCCTCACATAAACAAGTATCAAATTTGTAAAAAATGAACACCATTGTCCCCAAATTTTAAAACCTAATGGATGAGTTATAAAGCAGGCTATACACATCAGAAAGTAATGCTGAACTGTTTTAAGGGGCAAAAGATTCTTACCTAAGGGTCCACCAAAGTAACTGAAGCCAGGAAAGGTATAAAAGAGTAGCGAGACAGCACAAGCATGGGATGAGGAGCTGTGAGATTCAGGGGGAACAATGAGACGTAATAGGTAATGATAACATTTGAAGATATAATGGCTGAAATTTCCCAAGATTAAAGAAATAAGTGAATCTAAAATTGAAGAATAACACCAATAACAAGAAGTGTTATCAAGAGAAAATAACAGTCAATTTGGAAAATCCTGTATTGAATAGCTATAATCCATTGTGGAATGCACCCAAAGGCCCATGAGCTCAAGGCTTGTTCCCTTGCCCATGACCCTATCAGAAGGCAATGGAAACCATTAGAATATGGGACCTACTGAAGGGTTTAGATCACTGGGACCTGCCTTACAAGGGAATTCTGGAATTCTGGTCTCTCTCTCTTTTTGCTTCCCAGCTACCATGAGGACATGAGTTTTACCTGCTATGTCTTCTTCCCATGATGCACTGCATTGCCATAAGATCAAAAGCAATGGGACCAGCCTACCAAGAACCAAAATCTCCAGACTGTGAGCCCAAAGGAGCCTTCCCTCTTTTTTAGTTTAATTAGCTCAGTTGCTTTGTTATAGTGCCACAATCCTAGCACAGTAACCAATTAAGCACTTAAAAATCAAATTTAAGGAAAACCTTCTACAAGAAGGGAACAAAATATCTTTGGTAGAAGATAACTACAGAAAAATGTGGTATATTTACACAATGGAGTACTACTCAGCTATTAAAAACAATGACTTCATTAAATTCTTATGCAAGTGGATAGAACTAGAAAATACCATCCTGCGTGAGGATGTTCACAAAAGAACACACACGGTATGCACTCACTGATAAGGGGGTATTAGCCCAAAAGCTCCAAATACCCAAGATACAATTCACAGATTACATGAAGCTCAAGAACAAGGAAGACCAAAGTGTGGATGCTTCAGTTCTTCTTAGAAGAGGGAACAAAATACTCAAGGGAGGTAATACGGAGTCAAAGTGTGGAGCAGAGACTGAAGGAAAGGCCATCTAGAGACTGTCCCACCTGGGGATCCGTCCCATATACAGTCACCAAACACAGACACTATTACAGATGCCAAGAAGTGCTTGCTGACAGGAGCCTGATATATCTTTCTCCTGAGAAGCTCTGCCAGAGCCTGACAAATACAGAAGCAGATGCTCACAGCTAACAATTGGTCTGAACACGGAGTCCCTAATGGAGGAGTTAGAGAAAGGACTCAAGGAGCTGATGGGGTTTGCAATCCCATAGGAGGAACAACAATATCAACCAACCAGACCCCTTAGAACTCCCAGGAACTAAACAACTAACCAAAGAGTACACATGGAGGGACCAATAGCTCCAACTGCATAAGTAGAAGAGGATGGCCTTGTTGGGCATCAATGGAAGGAGAGGCCCATGGTCCTGTGAAGGCTCAATGCCCCAGTGTAGGGAAATGCCAAGGCCAGTAGGAGGGAGTGGGTGGACAAGTGGGGGAGCACGCTCATAGAAGCAGGGGGAGGGGGAGTTTCCAGAGGGGAAACCAGAAAAGGGGATAACTTGAAATGTAAATAAAGAAAATATCCAATAAAAGAGAAGGAAAAAAAGAATGTCCTTCAATAAGAAGAAAGAGGAGTAAGATTCAAGAAACAATAGTGGCAAAAGAAATTAGTAAACAAGAGAGTTTTTCCAAAAAAGCATAAACTAAGAGTGGAGGGGAAAGGCAAACAATAGCCACCATTGAAAGAGTCAAGAGCATGATACCTAAGTACAAGGTAATAGTAAATGAGACTAAGACAACAGAAGCCACCAGCAAAGTGGTATAAATTTCATGGGTTTATGGAAGAAGAAGAAGCACAAATATATTGATGAGTTTAGAGACTTTGTTGTCAGGCACTCATTTTAAAGTTCTAAAATAACTCCCAAAGGCATAAGCACACAGAAGCAAAGCCTCTAACCTAAACACACACACTCACAGGCACACATGCGCACACACACACACAAACACACACATACTGCACATACTTACATACATACAAATTCACTTTGGACAAGGAAGATATAACCAAAAGTTTCGAGGAACTCAAACTACTCAATGACAAGAAAACAAGCCATCCATTTAAGTGAGGGAAGGATCTGAGCAGCTCTCAAGAGAAGACGTGCAAATAGCCAACAAATATACTTTTAAAAAGTTTTCAAGTCTAATCATCTCTGGAAGGTCAGTTAAAACCAGTGAGATACCATCTCACCTGTGTTAGATGAAGTACTACAGAAAAGAGACAAAGGTAACACATGTCCAATGTTGTCCCAGAGCACCTTGTACACTGTTGGTAGAAATGTATATAATATAAGCCATTTGAGAAAAGAATGTTCAATCTATTTTTAAAAAAATATGGGAACAGAACCAGAAGAGATTCCAATAATCAAACCAAAGGAATTGAAATATATATGTCTAGACTCCCCTGTTTATTGAAGCACTACTCACAACTGCCAGAACATGGAAGCAGCAGAAATGTCTACTATGAAAATTAGAATACTACTCAACATTAAAAAAATAAATTGATGTTCAAGGTAGGATAGGTGGCTAGAAGCTGTCTTCATGTAGTACAGTGAATGTAAACAACTGGGACAGCAAAAGACTGAATTTCAAACAGCAGGAAGACAAAGGAGAAGAAGGAAGAGGAGAGAAAAGGAGAAGGAGGAGAAAAGGAGAAGAAGAAGGAGGGGGAAGAAGAAGAAAGAGAAGAGGAGGAGGAGGAGGAAGAGGAGGAAGAAGAAGAAGAAGAAGAAGAAGAAGAAGAAGAAGAAGAAGAAGAAGAAGAAGAAGAAGAAGAAGAAGAAGAAGAAGAAGAAGAACAACAACAACAACAACAACAACAACAACAACAACAACAACTAAAAAATATGGAGAAAAGGAGTTGCAAAGCTAAAAGGGCCAGGTATCTCAGGGCTCTAGCCATGTGCACAGAGAGAAAGTGGAAATGGAAGTGGACCCCATGACCCCATGCCCAAACTAAACAAGGAGGCTCTGGTGAAAACAGACCATCAGTTCTACCCAAAGGACAAGCCTGCAATTCCTATGAACATCAAACATAATTGACAGCTTCTGTGAACTAATGAGTCCTCTCGCAGATGAAAATGGCCTTTACTAGTCCTTTACAGGAACAGAGCAGACAAATGAATGCATGCTTTTAAAGAGGAATTATGTGAGGGAGAAGGGAGAAAAGACTTGGGGAGACAACTGGAATTGCAGGGGGTGGGTACATCTCTGGAATGATCTAGAAACCTATGGCAGTGTCAACTTGCAGGAATCTACAAGGGTAATCCTAGCTAAGACTCCTAACCATGGGTATATGGAACCTCAACCGAATATCTCCTTTAGCCAGGCAAGACTTCCAATGGAGGGATTGGGGCACTAATGCAGTCACAAAACTTATGACCTGCAGTTTTCCCTACATACAAGATGTGCATGGGTAGCCAGTCTGTTAGTTAGGATCTGCAAATTCATCTGGAATAACAAAAAACCTAGGATAGCAAAAGCTCTTCTCAAGGATAAAAGTACCTCTGGTGGAATCACCATGCCTGACCTAAAGCTTTACTACAGAGCAATTGTTATAAAATAATTATAATTAGCCTCCAAACGATGACACCATTGCATAAACTAGCAAGCCTTTGTTGCAAGGACGGTGATATAGCTGTCCCTTGTGAGACTAGGCCGGGGCCTAGCAAACACAGAAGTGGATGCTCACAGTCAACTATTGGATGGATCACAGGGCCCCCAATGGAGGAGCTAGAGAAAGTATCCAAGGAGGTAAAGAGATCTGCAACCCTATCGGTGGAACAACATTATGAACTAACCAGTACCCCGGAACTCTTGACTCTAGCTGCATATGTATCAAAAGATGACCTAGTTGGCCATCACTGGAAAGAGAGGCCCATTGGTCAGGCAAACTTTATATGCCCCAGTACAGGGGAACACCAGGGCCAAAAAATGGGAATGGGTGGGTAGGGGAGTGGGGGGGGGGGACTTTTGGGATAGCATTGGAAATGTAATTGAAGAAAATACGTAATAAAAAAAAAAGATGTGCATGGGTGTTGGGCGGTGGTGGCACACGCCTTTAATCCCAGCACTTGGGAGGCAGAGGCAGGCAGATTTCTGAGTTCAAGGCCAGCCTGGTCTACAAAGTGAGTTCAGAAAAACACTGTCTCAAAAAAAAAAAAAAAAAAACAAAAAACAAAAAACAAACAAAAAAGATGTGCATGGGTAAATATGGGGCAGAAATTGAAGAAATAGCCAACCAATGACTGATCCAGCCTGAGAACCATGCCATGAGAGGGAGTCCACCCCTGATGCTATTCATGATACTCTGCTATATTTGTAGACAGGAGCCTAACATAGCTGTCATCAGAGAGACTTCACCCAGCAACTGATGGAAACAGATTTAGAGACCCACAGCCAAATATTAGGCAGATTTTGAGGAATCCTGTGGAAGAAGGGGTGGAAAGGGGGTCAAGGATACCACAAGAAAACCTACAGAATCAACTAACCTGGGCCCATAGTGGCTCACAGGGACTGATCCAACAAGTAGAGAGTGTTCATGGGACTGACCTAGGCTTTCTGCACATATTTAACAAATGTGCAGCTTGGTCTTCATGTGGGACTCGTAACAGTGGGAGCAGGGGCTGTCTCTGACTCTATTGCCTGCCTTCAGGACCCTTTTGCCCTACTGGGATGCCTTGTCTAGCTAGCCTCAACAGGAAAAGGTGCACCTAGTCCTACTGCAATTTGACAAGCCAAGACTGGCTGATATCCATGAGAGGCCTTCCCTTTTCTGAAGAGAAAGGAAGAGGAGTTGATGGGGTAGAAGGAGCTATAGGGTAAGGACTAGGAAGAGAGGAGGGCAGGAGAAACTGCAGTAGGGATATAAAGTAACCTAATTAATTAATTAATTTTAAAAGGGGAATTGTTAGACTGGCTTATACGGTATAGACTAGGTAATCCAACACAGGCTGTCTGCAAACAAGAGAGGTTAAAATCCCATTAGATGTTCAGCCCACGAAGCAGGATCCCTCAGCAGTCCCAGTGTGATACTCAAGGCTTAGAAAATTCCTGGGTTTGGTGACTGATTATGGGATGGACCCCCAGATGGGGCAGTCTCTGGATGGTCCATCCTTTCATCTTTGCTCCAAACTTTGTCTCTGCAACTCCTTCCATGAATATTTTATTCCGTATACTAGGGAGGAACGAAGTATCCACACGTTGGTCTTCCCTCTTGATTTTCTTGTGTTTTGCAAATTGTATCTTGGCTATTCTAAGTTTCTGGGCTAATATCCACTTATCAGTGAGTGCATATCTAGTGACTTCTTTTGTGATTCGGTTACCTCACTAAGGATAATATCATGCAGATCCATCCATTTGCCCGAGAATTTCATAAATGCATTGTTTTTAATAGCTGGGTAGTACTGCATTGTGTAAATGTACCACATTTTCTGTATCCATTCCTCTGTTGAGGGACATCTGGGTTCTTTCCAGTTTCTGGCTATTATAAATAGGACTGCTATGAACATAGTGGAGCATGTGTCCTTATTACAAGTTGGAACATCTTCTGGATATATGCCCAGGAGAGGTATTGCAGGATCCTCTGGTAGTACTATGTCCAGTTTTCTGAGGAACCGCCAGACTGATTTCCAGAGTGGTTGTACAAGCTTGCAATCCCACCAGCAATGGAGGAGTGTTCCTCTTTCTCCACATTCTCGCCAGCATCTGCTGTCACCTAAATTTTTGATCCTAGCCATTCTGACTGGTGTGAGGTGGAATCTCAGGATTGTTTTGATTTACATTTCCCTGATGACTAAGGATGTTGAACATTTTTTCAAGTGCTTCTCAGCCCTTCGGTATTCCTCAGTTGAGAATTCTTTGTTTAGCTCTGTACCTCATTTTTAATGGGGTTATTTGAATTTCTGGAGTTCAGCTTCTTGAGCTCTTTGTATATATTGGATATTAGTCCACTATCAGATTTAGGATTGGTAAAAATTCTTTCCCAATCTGTTGGTGGCCTTTTGTCTTATTGACAGTATCTTTAGCCCTATAGAAGCTTTGCAATTTTATGAAGTTCCTTTGTCGACTCTTGATCTTACAGCACAGGCCATTGCTGTTCTGTTTAGGAACCAAACACAGACACTATTGCATACACCAGCAAGATTTTGCTGAAGGGACCCTGATATAGCTGTCTCTTGTGAAGCTTTGCCAGTACCTGGCAAATACAGAAGTGGATGCTCATAGTCATCTATAGGATGGAGCGCAAGGTCCCCAGTGGAGGAGCTAGAGAAAGTACTCAAGGAGCTGAAGGGGTCTGCAACCCTATAGGTGGAACAACAATATGAACTAACCAGTACCCCCAGAGCTCGTGTCTCTAGCTGCATATGTAGCAGAAGATGGCCTAGTCGGCCATCATTGGGAAGAAAGGCTCCTTGGTCTAGCAAACTTTATATGCCCCAGTACAGGGGAACGTCAGGGCCAAGAAGTGAGAGTGAATGGGTAGGGGAGCAGGGTGTGGGGGAGGGTATAAGGGACTTTTGGATTGGTAAAAATAGCATTTGAAATGTAAATGAAGAAAATATCTAATAAAAAATGTAGGAAAACAAAAAACAAAAAAAGAAAATTCCTGGGGAACCACTGGTCTTTAGTCTATCCTGGAAGGCCAAAGAAACTGAGTTCTGGGGTCGGCAATGAATGGTAATGGCAGTAGCATCAACAGGTAAATGCACTCACCCACAAGGGGTAAAGGTGAGCAGGCAAAAGGCAACAGTGAATCTCCTTGTATGCGGGCTGCATGGGAAGGTATGCCCCACTCTTGGGAAAGTCGCTCTGTTAGGCCTTCTATGGAATGGCCCTCACAGATCCATCCAGAGGTTTGTCTCCTGGTTAACTATAGATCCAGCCAAGTTAACAACCAATGTGGACCATCATACGGCCTTTTTAACTTCTTTCTTTACTTTTATTTTCCATCTTACATTTATGTAATTTTACTGCATTTTTAGTTTTTGGGCATGCAGGATTTTGATCTTTTGATCTTTCCTTCTCAGTTGATAACATTTGTCTCCATTCTTTCTCTTTTCTTTTATTCAACTTCTTTCCCCCTTACTGCATCTACATTTATCCTAAATAGTTTTTAAAGTCATAGCACATTCTTCATTGTGTTTGCCATATTCAGTTCTATAGCCTTCAATGAGTATAACTAGTAAATAATTTTAAGCACATTTCTATGTCTTGTTCATTTTAAAGTTATTGTTACTACATTGTGCTTTCTCCTCTTTAACCTGTGTTGGATATTGACCTCTCGAGAGAAGACTGCTGCTTCTGACTAAGAAAAATCAACAATAACCAGAAGAGAGTCAAACTAAATAGATAAACAAATTGCACCATAGAAACATAAAAAGGCAAAACAGCAGACTTCTATGACATCATAATAGATGATGTCACATTCTAGTAGAAGTCCACTTCTAAAAATAAACAGGGGGAAACAGACAGATGAATAAAGTAAAGAAATTGATTCAAGACATAGAAATGAAAGTCAGAAATGTAGAAAAAAAGTAATAAAATTTAGCAAGGAAAATAAGGTCTTGGGAAAAGAAAAACCAAGAATATTATTGAAAAATGAAAAATAAAAATCCAGAGACTAGATCAAGCAAAAGAAAAAGTATTATGAATGGACGATAAGCCTCAGGAAATACTACATACAGACCTCAAAGAATCCAAATACATATATACATATATACATACATACATACATACATATATTACATTGAATGCATATATACATAAACAGATAAGAAACAAACACACAAACAAGCATAAGCACAGCATCCAAGATTTCAGAGACATTTCAGCAAGATGAAGAGATGACTTAGTGGTTAAGAGCACTTGCTACTTTCCAAATTCAGTTCACAGCACCCATATTGAACAGCTCACAATTACTTGTACCTCCAGCTCCAGGGGATCCAACACCCACTTCTGGCCTCCACAGGCATCCACACACAGATCAATACTCCCACACAGGCACACATACATGTGAATGAAAAGAAGATATTTAAAGACAAGGACAGCTAAAACAGTTCGTGACCAGCAAAGCCAAGATTACAGAAGGTATGTACAGAAATGCTACACCAAGAAAAGTCTCAATTCTGAGAGTATGGAAGAGAACAAACTTCATGAAAGGAAAGATATAGAGCGATTTCTGTGATTAATGCATGCAAAAATTTCTGAACAAAATAAATATCAAATTCAGTACCACAATCAAAAGATCCTACAGCCATGAGCAATTTGGCTTCATCCCAGGGATATAAGGATAGTTCAACACACATGAATCAATAAGTATAATTAGCATGTAAATGGACTCACATTAATCATGTGATCATCACAATAGATAAACACAAGGCTTTTGATAAGGTTCGGGATGTTTTTTATGAAAATAGCTCTTCAAAAACAAGGAATGAAACAAAAAACATGCCAGCACAATAAAGGTTGTTCACAACAGACCTATGACCAACATGCTAAATGAGGAAACTGGAAAGTTTTTTCTAAATGTCAGAAATGTCCACTCTCTCAACTTTTGTTCAATATAGCCCTTGAGGTACTATCAAAGGCAATAAGAGAAGGTAAAGAATAAATAGAGATACAAATAGGAAACGGGGAGGTCAAAGTATAGCTGTTGGTAAATGATCTTATATATAAAATATCCTCAAGACTCTATCAAAACAAAAACGCTAAGAACTGATACACACAGCAAGAAAATAGGATATAAAGTCAACATGCAAAAATCAGTAGCTTTTTGCATACCACTAATAAACTCTATGAGATAAAATTTTAAAAAGTCATGCTTAGAATGCCTCAAAGAGAATAGCTAAGGATAAGGATAGGCAAGGAGGAGAAAGAGTCAACAATGAAACTTTAAAAAAAAAACAATTTTTATTAGATATTTTCTTCATTTACATTTCAAAGGCTACCCCAAAAGTCCCCTATACTCTCCCCCTCCCTGCTCCCCAACCCACCTACTCCTGCTTCCTGGCCCTGGCATTCCCCTGTACTGGGGCATATAATCTTTGCAAGACCAAGGGCCTCTCCTCCCAATGATGGCCGACTAGGCCATCTTCTGCTACATATGCAGTTAGAGACATGAGCTTTGGGGGTACTGGTTAGTTGATATTGTTGTTCCACCTATACGGTTACCCCTTCAGCTCTTGGGTACTTTCTCTAACTCCTCCATTGGGGGCCCTGTGTTCCATCCAATAGATGACTGTGAGCATCCACTTCTGTATTAGCCAGGCACTGGCATAGCCTCACACGAGACAGCTATATCAGGGTCCTTTCAGCAAAATCTTGTTGGCATGTGCAATAGTGTCTGCATTTGGTGGCTGATTATGGGATGGATCCCTGGGTGGGGTAGTCTCTGGATAGTCCATCCTTTCATCTTAGCTCCAAACTTTGTCTCTATAACTCCTTCCATGGGTATTTTGTTCCCAATTCTAAGGAGGAATGAAGTATCCACACGTTGGTCTTCCTTCTTCTTGAGTTTCATGTGTTTTGCAAATTGTATCTTGGGTATTCTATGTTATTGGGCTAATATCCACTTATCAGTGAGTACATATCAAGTGACTTCTTTTGTGATTGGGTTACTTCACACAGGATGATATCCTCCAGATACATCCATTTGCCCAAGAATTTCATAAATTCATTGCTTTTTAATAGCTGAGTAGTACTCCATTGTATAAATGTATCACATTTTCTGTATCCATTCCTCAGTTGAGGGACATCTGGGTTCTTTCCAGTTTCTGGCTATTATAAATAAGGATGTTATGAACATAGTGGAGTATGTGTCCTTATTACCAGTTGGAACACCTTCTGTGTATATGCCCAGTAGAGGTATTGTTGGATCCTCTGGTAGTACTATGTCCAATTTTCTAAGGAACCGCTAGACTGATTCCAGAGTGGTTGTACAAGCTTGCAATCCCACCAACAATGGAGGAGTGTTCCTCTTTCTCCACATCCTCGCCAGCATCTATTGTCACCTGAATTTTTGATCTTAGCCATTCTGACTGGTGTGAGGTGGAATCTCAGGGTTGTCTCAATTTACATTTCCCTAATGATTAAGTATATTGAACATTTTTTCAGGTGCTTCTCAGCCATTCAGTGTTCCTCAGTTGAGAATTCTTTGTTTAGCTCTCTGCCCCATTTTTAATGGGTTTATTTGATTTTCTGGAGTCTAGCTTCTTGAGTTCTTTATATATATTGGGTATTAGTCCCCTATAGGATTTAGGAGTGATAAAAATTCTTTCCCAATCTGGTGGTGGCCTTTTTGTCTTATTGACAGTGCCTTTTACTTTACAGAAGCTTTTCAATTTTATGAGGTCCCTTTTGTCAATTCTTGATCTTACAGCACAAACCATTGCTATTCTGTCCAGGAATTTTTCCCCTGTGCCTATATCTTTGAGGCTTTTTCACACTTTCTCCTCTATAAAATTCAGTATCTCTGGTTTTATGTGGAGTTCCTTGATCCACTTAGACTTGAGCTTTGTACAAGCTTTGTATAAGAATGGATCAATTTGCATTCTTCTACATGATAACCGCCAGTTAAGCCAGCACCATTTGTTGAAAATGCTGTCTTTTTCCACTGGATGGTTTTAGCTCCTTTGTCAAAGATCAAGTGACCATAGGTATGTGGGTCCATTTCTGGGTCTTCAATTCTATTTCATTGATCCACCTGTCTGTCATTGTACCAGTACCATGCAGTTTTTTTTATCACAATTGCTCTGTAGTACAGCTTGAGGTCAGGAATGGTGATTCCCCCAGAGGTTCTTTTATTGTTGAGAATAGTTTTTGCTATCTTAGGGTTTTTTGTTATTCCAGATGAATTTGCAAATGGCCCTTTCTAGCTCAGTGAAGAATTGAGTTGGAATTTTGATGGGGATTGCATTGAATCTGTAGATTACTTTCGGCAAGATATCCATTTTGACTATATTAATCTGGCCAATCCATGAGCATAGGAGATCTTTCCATCTTCTGAGATCTTCTTCAATTTCTTTCTTCAGAGACTTGAAGTTCTTGAAATACAGATCTTTCACTTCCTTAGTTAGAGTCACACCAAGGTATTTTATATTTTTTGTGACTACTGTGAAGGGTGTTGTTTGCCTAATTTCTTTCTTAGCCTGTTTATCCTTTGTGTAGAGAAAGGCCACTGGTTTGTTTGAGTTAATTTTATATCCAGCTACTGCACTGAATCTGTTTATCAGGTTTAGGAGTTCTTTAGTGGAATTTTTAGAGTCACTTATATATACTACCATATCATCTAAATAGTGATATTTTGCCTTCTTCCTTTCCAATTTGTATCACCTTGATCTCCTTTTGTTGTCTAATTGCTCTGGCTAGGACTTTAAGTACTATATTGAATAAGTAGGGAGAAAGTGGGCAGTCTTGTCTAGTCCCTGATTTTAGTGGGATTGCTTCAAGTTTCTCTACACTTCTTTTGATGTTGGCTACTGGTTCGCTGTATATTGCTTTTATGTTTAGGTATGGGCCTTGATTTCCTGATCTTTCTAAGACTTTTATCATGAATGGGTGTTGGATTTTGTCAAATGCTTTCTCAGCATCTAACGAGATGATCATGTGGTTTTTGTCTTTGAGTTTGTTTATATAGTGGATTACATTGATGGATTTCCATGTGGATTTCTTGCTTTTTGGGTGTGTTGGGTATCCAGGACTCACTGTGGTAGGTATACTGGGTTCTGATGATGCTAATGCTCTTGGTTTCTGTTAGTAAGAATCTTACATTTGCCTTTTGTCATCTGGTACTCTCTGGTGTTAGATGTTCTAGCTGTCTCTGGCTGGAGCTTGTTCCTCCTGTGATTCTGTTAGCCTCTGTCAGCACTCCTGGGAGTCCAACTCTCTCCTGAGTCCCAGTGGTCAGAACACTCTCTGCAGGCAAGCTCTCCTCCTGCAGGAAAGGTGCCCAGAAGTCTGGAGCTCAGATCCACCTTCTGATTTCTGGGTTCAAAGCCCTCCCTAGAGGCTGACTCTCCTCTGGCAAGGAGGGTGCCTAGGGTTCTGGGTCTCGGCTCTCCCTCCTGGCTGAGGATGAAGGCCCGAAGAAACCCTGTCCAAGAAGCTCTGTTGCTTCTTCCGGCCATGTGCTCCCCTATGTAGACTGGAATCCATGATCCCAAGATCCTGGGTGTGCTAGGGCCTGCCAAGTTCATGCCCAAGATGTCGCATGGCTGGGGCCACCAGAAGGAATCCCAGCCACAGATTGGGTAGGGTTCCTTTATCCCTGTTCCTGCTGGCACAAGACCCTCTGGGATTCTTTGGAACAGATGTTGAGTTCCACTCACTAGTGATCCCAAGATCCTGGGTGTGCTAGGGCGCCTGTGGTGGGGAGAGTCCTCTGGTGACCTTGGGACCCACCACTGTGTTCACACTCAAGATGGCACAGGGCTGGTGCCAACCTGAATGAATCCCACAAGGAAACTTTTAAAACAATGAAGAGAGAGAGAGAGAGAGAGAGAGAGAGGGAGGGAGGGAGGGAGGGAGGGAGGGAGGGAGGTAGGAAGGAAGGAAGGAAGGAAGGAAGGAAGGAAGGAAGACTAACACTGGAGACTGTCATGTGACATGAAATAAGTCAGAAACACAAGTCATGTTTCCTCTCATATGTAAAATCTAGTTAGGCACATATGGCAGCAGGAGGAAGGAAAAGGTGATTGGTGTGCAGAAAGCCAAAGGGAGGAAAATGGAGAGCTAGAGATGACCAAAGTACCATGATACATCTGTGTAAGACTGTCATCTAAAAAATGGTTTAAGAAAGCATGATATTATCATGGTGCCATGCTGAGGCAAATAAGCCAGACCACAGAGACACAAATACTGCATGACCCCTTGCATACAGAAATCTAAAGCATCCAACACAGGAGAAGAAAACAGAATAGAGGCTTTCTTATGTAGGGTAGGTGCCCAGGGAAAGGGATGATGTAGGACAAAGGATCCATAGTTTCAGTTAGACTAGACACAGTTGTGTCAAACTATTGCATGAAATGGTGACTGTAACCAATAAAAAAAAATACCGAGTGTTACAGAATAGCAAAAAGAAATAAAACTCTTCTCACCACAAGAACTTCTAAATGGCCAAGAAGGAGCTTGGTGGGTTGATTACAACGTATCAAAATATCACATCTGAGCTGTGTAGGCTTATCCAATTATCATTAGTCAATTTAAAGCACAAAAATTAAAAAGCCACAAACAGAAATTTCAGAAAGTAAGTTCATGTTTATGTACACCCAGGTGATTTAAATAGTAGGCTAGTCGATCATTCCATGATGATCGAGCCATGGATGGCATAGTCTCATCTCATTAATGAAGACTTCAAATGGAGTCTTCATTACAGAGTGCTTTCTAAGCCACACAGAAGTGTGGTTATTTCCTCTGCTTTCTACCTGACCCCTCCATTAACTCAACAACTATGCTTAAAGCATCAAGAACTAGAATGGACAACCCTCAAATACCATTTAAATATCTGTGTGTTTCCAATATAAGAAATAATGGATAGTATCTGTATTATATTCAGTAAGAGAAACTATGGAAATATTGACTGCAGAGAAGTCATAGCCAGAGAGGTTTTATTAATGATGCAGTGCAAAATGTCATAGCAAAGGAGTCTCTGCCTAAGGCAGCTCAGTGCCACAGACCCTGAAGGCAGAGTTCCAGCCAGGCTGTGCTGCAGACCCACTGAAAGGTCATCTCTCTGTCCACTTAGGCCTGTGTGCAGAGGGCCTGTGGCAGTTTCTTGAGTTTGAGCAAACCTTTGACCTGATGACCAGAGGGGCTCACTGAAAATCCCCACACCCAAGCAAAACCTACTTCCAAATTTCCAGAGGGGTTGAAAAAAAAAACCATACATACAAAACTGGTTCTTCTTAAGGAAACCTTCTATTTCACATCACAAGAAAAATCTTAACCGGGCTCCTCTGAGAGCTGACCTATTCAGGTCTGCTTCCCAGTCTACGCTCCTTCCCAATTATCAAAATTCACTAATGCGCTCCTTATTTAAATCATCTTTTGAGCTCTGACAGAAATAAGCAAGCACTTTTTTCTGAATTTGCCCAAATCTGTTGTTCACTTTCCCTCTGAAGTATAGAGAGAGCGGCTCTTACGGTTTCTTAGATGGATGACAGATTTCAATCTAATTAATCCGAAGCCCTGTGTACAGAATGACTGCAAAGCAAACATGTCTATTAACAAAAAGCAGTGATTACTGGTTGGCGCTGGGCCAGTAGCTCTCCATAAGCTACCAGTGGATGCCTACAACTGCTTCTGTGCCATATGGGTTCTGCTGTAGCGATGAATTTGATCCAATGCAAGGTTAAGAGATGTCAACTTTAACTGGGGTTTAATTGATACTGGTAAGAGATTCTAAATAAAGCAACAGTGTGTGCACCATCAGAGACAAGCAACTCGTCAGCCTGCATCCTCCCAGCTTGTTGGCAACTCAGTTACAGTCAGACATTCAAATTAGTTTTCAAACTTAACTTTCATGAATATGATGGCCTGCAGAAGCTGGCTTCCCCGTTGATCTGCAGCTAAGTGGGGCCAGAATGTGATGATCTTGATCGGTTTGCAGATACTTTCTGTCACAAGGTTATTGCTAGCACAAATGAAGGAAAGCTCTCAAATTCATTCACCACCTGATGGTGCTCACAGAACGACCCCCTAATTAACAAAGAGAAAAGGTGAAAAGTCATTGTGACTATTCTAAATTTCTCATCCTGCACCCATCCCACAATCCCAACTTCGTAAATGTCTCTCGAAGTCCTCGTCGTCCCTCACCTGAACCCCAACAGGATCCAGGCCAGAACGTCTACCGGACCCTTTTTCTCAGCTGCTGACTGTTCTGGTTTAAACCTCCTGGGAAAGATAACCTCAACTCTAGGGACTTGCCCTCAGCATCCATGCCCTGACCTCTTCCAGCCCTGTCAAGGTCACTGTCCTGGCTCTCGCCATGCTGAGCATCTTCTCTCTCACGTGTGTGTAACTGAGCAGTCTCCTCTCCCTCCCACCACCACCATGATTTTTTTAACCTGTAAATGAATGTAGGAAACGCAAATCCAACTTTCTGAGATGGCTTTCCCACCTCCCCCACAGCTCCTTGTCCATGACTACCACGGCAGTGATCTGGCACGTTAGGGTTGTGTTTAACTAACTCTCTCTCTGTCTCACTTATGAGTTCCTGTCATTCCTATTCATCTCAGTTATGGGGAATCATGCCATTTATCTTGATGCAGCATAGTCCCCTACCGTGTTGAGACTGTCTCTCTGGATGGAGTGGTTCATTCACAGAAGGACACATTTGGGTCATGTGGATAGACTAATTGTAGTCCCATTAACAACAGACTCTCACCCACAACTTGAGAGGACAGAGCATGTGCTCATCGTGCCTAAATTGGACCCGATTTTAACCGGGTGTATCCCCTACCAATTCCCTATGACAAGACTAATGTGGCTGTGTACTACAGCCTGCTAAGTACTTTACCTTCATTATTTCCTTTTTATCTTTGAAAAGATGTGGGGAAAGATTTCTCTCTCTCTTTGCTTTTGCTCTTTATCTAGATTCAGCACATATTGGATAAATAATAAATATAGTTTCTGAACAGATCATATAAGTGCTTCATCATTACATTTACAAATTAAAAAAAAAACTAGGAGGTTGGGAAGTTAGCTAACTTATGTATATTCTGTAAACTAAACTGTGACTCCCAAAAGAACGCATGTTATAGCCCTAAGCCCTGGTATTATCGCATTTTGGGGTTTGCAGGAAGAAAAGAATGCTGGATAAGTATCTGGATGAAATATCATGATACACTAAGTCCTTTAGTCAAAGGTTGGAATTGGAGGAAGGCAGAGAGAAAGACAGACTCCCACGTAGCTAGAAAGTCTTTGTAAACACTCAGCGGTGAGTTAACTCACTGCAAACCACAAGACCGTTTGACCATACCAACAACCCTAACATCAGGTTTGCTGGCTTCAAAACATCGAGGAACAAAAATCTCTACTCGATAAGCCACACAGTCTAGGATATTTTGTTATGGCAATCCAAGACAATTTACACAGTAATTGTCTGGGGCAATTAGCAAATGAAAATGTCAGAAATTGAATGTTGGTTAACAAATTCCAGAACCTTTAAACAATATTTATCCAACTGTATATCATGGTCCATTAGAGGGGTCTGAATTCAATGGAACAGATGGACCAATTGCAAAACATACAGAGCAGACTAACAAAACAGAACACTACAGACAGAGTTAGATATGACAGTATAGTTCAGAATAGACAGTCTCTAAGGTGATTAATGTCTCACATAGAAAAGATAAAAGATAGGTTACTATATTTTTGTTCCAGGGGTATATACAGGAAATATGGAAGGTTATACGCAGCCCAGAATGTGTGTGTGTGTGTGTGTGTGTGTGTGTGTGTGTGTGTGTGTGTGTGTGAGTGATAGTGTGTGTGTGTGTGTGTGAGTGATAGTGTGTGTGTGTGTGAGTGATAGTGTGTGTGAATTATAGTAAGAAACATGCCTACAGATACTTCTCTTTGCTACACTACCTTGCAAACACCCCATTCATCCAGTCTCTTACCCCCTGATATAATCACACCGCAGGTGAGATGCTACCTCCACAATGTGTATACATTTCCCTCTTAAGCATAGCACTTCCCAGTATGCCATGATGTGTCACATAAGCTCATACATCAAACACACACACAAATGAACACACACACATGCATACACACACACATGCACACACACACATGCACACACATACATGCACATACATACATGCACACATGCACATACATACATGCACACATGCACATACATACATGCACACACACATGCACATATACACATATGCACATACATACACACACATGCACATATACACATATGCACATACATACACACACATGCACATACACACACATGCACACACACATATTTCTTGATTTCTTGCCCATGGTCTTTCTTTACAAGAAAACATGGATGCCTTCCTACACACTGCTTCCTCTGTCCCTTACTCTCTGCTTCCTATGCCCCATAATCCATTCTGCATCTTCATGGCATTCATTTAACAGCTCGTTCATTACATGTACACATGACAGTGGCTTTCAATCAGATCAACGGATACATACAATCAAGCCAGTTATACTGATCCTACTGCCCTTTTGTGTTAGTTATTTTTCTATTAATGTGATAAAGCACCATAGCCAAGACAACTTAGGGAAGCAGGAGTTTATTTTGGCGTACAGCTCCAGAGTGTGGGCATCCACCACAGTGGAAAAGCTCGGGAACAAGCAGCAGATATAACTGCAAGAGCAGGAATTTGAAACTTGGCATCTTTAAGCCCAAACATGAGGTAGAGAAAGCAAACAGGACTATGGCTACTCGAAGCCCAGTCCAGTGACATACTTTCTTCATCAAGGTTCCACCTCGCAAAGGTTCCATAACCACTCAAAAGAACACCATCACTAGAAATCAAGTACTCAAATGTCAGAGCTAATGGAGGACATTTCTCATTTAAAACAAATCAAGATAGGCACTAGTAACCACCATACATGCTCTATAAGTTAGCCAGGGCCATTAACTTCCATTCAGGATGCTTTTCTGGGGACCCTAGTAGGATGAGCCTGGCAGCATAGCATACAGTTACCCCAGGAACCATAACTGAGCATGGTACATATGAGCAGCTAACGTCAGAAAGATAAACTCTCTGACTCTAAACATTAGGATTCCCCTATTGTTAGAGAGAACCTTGACCTTTCCAAGACATCTGAATGTTTTTGGGCTTTCTAAATCTGCCTGATTCCTGTTTGTTTCAAATCTTGTTCTTTGACAACACAAATAACTATACTATCTTTGCACAAACCCCATTTTTCCTCAAATAAATCAGCATTTGTTTCTATAGATTATAACAACCACAACAAAAATACCCTAGTAGTTTCATCTTCTAAGAACAAAGAGCTAAAGCCTTCAGGCTGAGAGAGACAAGAATAATATACTCAGAATTAACAATTAGCCAAGTTCAGCCAAGAAATCTTGAACAAAAACTGTATTGCTTATTATGGTTAGACATATGCTTCATGAATCGTCGGTATTTAAAATAGGCCAAATTAATTGAGGCATGGATAAATACTATAAAACAGAAAAGATAGATATTGGTAAAACACTGTTCTAAACAGAATAACTTTGGTAGAAAGCAATTCTTAAAGAACTCCCGGCTGCCTCATCCCCTGTCTCTCCTCCTTCCAAGTTCTCTCATATTTAACTACAAATACAAATTTCAAAGCTTCATCTTGGTCCTCTCATTTGTTAGGGCAGAAATTACAGTGTCTGTCATACAACAGGGTAAAACATCGAAGCAATGTAAAAATAAAACCAACATAAAATGAAGGCTTTTTCAAAGAATTCCTAAATCTTGATCCTTTCTGATATTCCCTTGACTCTAGTTAATAAAAATAGCTATAGTTAATAAAACATTCTACCCACTCCTTTTCAATACTGCCTATTATTCTTGAATGCTCAAAAGCCCCAGGCGCCCAGCCAGGTCAAAAGGTTTCACAAAACATCCACGAATTATTTCGAAGCTGAGAGACTCCCACAGCATGTCTCCCCGGAAGCTGTAAGGCTAGAAAGTCCACCTTCTCTTTCTGATCGAAAGTCAGAATTCACTGGAGGAGATATAAAGAAACCACCAGATAAGGCTTTATTCTCATTTTGTGCCTTCAACCTGTAATCCACTCTCTAACCCTCACCTGAGCAAGAACACACTCTCCCATGAGAAGAATTCCAGCTTACCTTCTCTGACAATGCAGTTTATATATATGTGTGTGTGTGTGTGTGTGTGTGTGTGTGTGTGTGTGTGTGTGTGTGTGTGTGTGTATTTGATTTTTAGAAAAACAATTCCATTTTCCAATATGCTGGCAGGCACTGGTAGTTTTCACTCCCAAACACTGAAGGGAGAAAATATTCCCAATGTAGGCCTTTTTGTCTTTTCTTTTTCAATCTGGCTGTGGCAGGTTATTGAGCTTGCTAAAGAGGAGCCTCTGTTAACCCTCCTGTCAGACCAGACCTTTTTGCACAACCCTCTGGCTTTTCTGGATATTGTCCTAATACCATGGTCCTGGAGAGCACTGCAGGATTTCTACCCACAACATGTCTCTTCATGTACAACTCTGGTTCTGTTTGTGTAGATCGTAACTTTAGAGTGAGAACGATAAGCTCCAAACCCTTGTAGCTGTTAATTTGTATGTATGGATATATATATATATATATATATACATATATATATATATATATATATATATATATGTGTGTGTGTGTGTGTGTGTGTGTGTGTGTGTGTGTATACACATACACATATACATATGCACATATATATGGATATATGTGGATATATTACACATAGCCTATATGTTATATAATGTGCTATATACATTTTATATATCTATATGTGTGTTATATATGATATATCCATATGTTGTTAGTATATATAAGATGTGTAGATATATTATGTATAACATATATATCCTTCCACAAGGTATATGAGTCTGTATATATACGTGTGTGTGTGTGTGTGTGTGTGTGTGTGTGTGTGTGTGTGTGTGTGTGTATGGTTTAGTCTCCACCCATGGTTAGACATCTAAAACAATAGGCATATGATTTCAAACTGCCAATATCATAGGCTAAGGGACATGGGTGACAGCAAGTATCAGTACAATACAGAAGTGCAACTTACACTTCCATTTTCAAAGCAAACTAAGCTTCTGATAAATAGAGTTCCTTCTCTCCCATGAATGAGGAGCACAGGAGTATTAGTTAATATTCTGCTTTGCTTCTAACTGTGACACTTCCAGCTTTTTTTTTGGGGGGGGGGGTTCCAGAATTATGTATAGAATCTACTTGTTTTATAGATTCTCTTGTGAAATTATTCTTTCTCTGGTCACAAGACTCTTAAAAGTTAAAAGAAAGTGGCAGGGTTCTACTTAATATAATTTATTTAACAATTAATGTGTTTGCATGGGTATATACATGAGTTCGCACACAGCGCGCAATGTTCATGCAGAGGGTATCTTGCAGGAGTTGAAGAGTTCTCCTTCTATCATAAGAGTTGTCCTGGGAAATCAACCTCCAGTCCCAAGGCTTGTCAGCAAACACCTTTGTCACTGAGTCATGTCTGCTACATGAGAATTTATGTCAAGCAAATAGTATAAGTATCACTTCCCAAGGCCAGAATATTCCACAGTCATCCACTCAGAAGTGTTCCTGGGACAACTTTTTTTTTTCAGGAAGGGACTTTGTGCTTCATTCTCATCGTTCTTGGCAAAACTGGAACTTTCTTAGGAAGTCCCACTGCTGCTTCGGCTTCTAAGAGAGAATTAGAGTTGTCCTGTTGCTTTGTTTTGCTTGTTTTGTTTTATCATAACATATTAAATTGCATCAAGACAGAGCCAGTCATCAGGCCTGATCTTTCTATGGTGATTACATGTACAACAAAAAACTCTTTTTTTATTTATTTATTTTTTAATATATTTTTATTACGTATTTTCCTCAATTACATTTCCAATGCTATCCCAAAAGTCACCCATACCCTCCCCCTCACTTCCCTACCCACCCATTCCCACTTTTTGGCCCTGGTGTTCCCCTGTACTGGGGCATATAAAGTTTGCCTGACCAATGGGCCTCTCTTTCCAGTGATGGCCTACTAGGCCATCTTTTGATACATATGCAGCTAGAGTCAAGAGCTCCGGGGTACTGGTTAGTTCATAATATTGTTCCACCTATAGGGTTGCAGATCCCTTTAGCTACTTGGGTATTTTCTCTAGCTCCTCAATTGGAGGCCTTATGACCCATCCAATAGCTGACTGTGAGCATCCACTTATGTGTTTGCTAGGTCCCGGCCTAGTCTCACAAGAGACAGCGATATCAGGGTCCTTTCAGCAAACGCTTGCTAGTGTATGCAATGGTATCATCGTTTGGAGGCTAATTATGGGATGGATACCTGGATATGGCAGTCTCTAGATGGTCCATCCTTTTATCTCAGCTCCAAACTTTGTCTCTGTATCTCCTTCCATGGGTGATTGTTTCCAATTCTAAGAAGGGGCAAAGTGCCCACACTTTGGTCTTCATTCTTCTTCAGTTTCATGTGTTTTACAAATTGTCTCTTATATCTCGGGTATACTGTTTCTGGGCTAATATCCACTTATCACTGAGTAAATATCATTTGAGTTCTTTTGTGATTGTGAACCTTACTCAGAATGATGCCCTCCAGGTCCAACCATTTGCCTAAGAATTTCATAAATTCATTCTTTTTAATAGCTGAGTAGTACTCCATTGTGTAAATGTACCACACTTTTTGTATCCATTCCTCTGTTGAGGGACATCTGGGTTCTTTTCAGCTTCTGGCTATTATAAATAAGACTGATATGAACATAGTGAAGCATGTGTCCTTCTTACCGGTTGAGACATCTTCTGGATATATGCCTAGGAGAGGTATTGAGGGATCCTCCGGTAGTACTATGTCCAATTTTCTGAGGAACCGCCAGACTGATTTTCAGAGTGGTTGTACAAGCTTGCAATCCCACCAACAATGGAGGAGTGTTCCTCTTTCTCCACGTCCTCGCCAGCATCTGCTGTCACCTGAATTTTTTTTTCTCAAACTTCTTTTTTTTTTCCTTTTCCATTTTTTATTAGGTATTTAGCTCATTTACATTTCCAATGCTATACCAAAAGTCCCCCATACCCACCCACCCCCACTCCCCTACCCACCCACTCCCCCTTTTTGGCCCTGGCGTTCCCCTGTGCTGGGGCATATAAAGTTTGCGTGTCCAATGGGCCTCTCTTTCCAATGATGGCCGACTAGGCCATCTTTTGATACATATGCAGCTAGAGTCAAGAGCTCCGGGGTACTGGTTAGTTCATAATGTTGTTCCACCTATAGGGTTGCAGATCCCTTTAGCTCCTTGGGTACTTTCTCTAGCTCCTCCATTGGGAGCCCTGTGATCCATCCATTAGCTGACTGTGAGCATCCACTTCTGTGTTTGCTAGGCCCCGGCATAGTCTCACAACAGACAGCTACATCTGGGTCCTTTCGATAAAATCTTGCTAGTGTATGCAATGGTGTCAGCGTTTGGATGCTGATTATGGGGTGGATCCCTGGCTATGGCAGTCTCTACATGGTCCATCCTTTCATCTCAGCTCCAAACTTTGTCTCTGTAACTCCTTCCAAGGGCGTTTTGTTCCCACTCCTAAGGAGAAGCATAGTGTCCACACTTCAGTCTTCATTTTTCTTGAGTTTCATGTGTTTAGGAAATTGTATCTTATATCTTGGGTATCCTCGGTTTTGGGCTAGTATCCACTTATCAGTGAGTACATATTGTGTGAGTTCCTTTGTGAATGTGTTACCTCACTCAGGATAATGCCCTCCAGGTCCATCCATTTGGCTTGGAATTTCATAAATTCATTCTTTTTAATAGCTGAGTAGTACTCCATTGTGTAAATGTACCACATTTTCTGTATCTATTCCTCTGTTGAGGGGCATCTGGGTTCTTTCCAGCTTCTGGCTATTATAAATAAGGCTGCTATGAACATAGTGGAGCATGTGTCCTTCTTACCAGTTGGGGCATCTTCTGGATATATGCCCAGGAGAGGTATTGAGGGATCCTCCGGTAGTACTATGTCCAATTTTCTGAGGAACCGCCAGACTGATTTCCAGAGTGGTTGTACAAGCCTGCAATCCCACCAACAATGGAGGAGTGTTTCTCTTTCTCCACATCCACGCCAGCATCTGCTGTCACCTGAATTTTTGATCTTAGCCATTCTGACTGGTGTGAGATGGAATCTCAGGGTTGTTTTGATTTGTATTTCTCTGATGATTAAGGATGCTGAGCATTTTTTCAGGTGCTTCTCAGCCATTCGGTATTCCTCAGGTGAGAATTCTTTGTTTAGCTCTGATCCCCATTTTTAATGGGGTTATTTGATTTTCTGGAGTCCACCCTCTTGAGTTCTTTATATATATTGGATATTAGTCCGCTATCTGATTTAGGATAGGTAAAGATCCTTTCCCAATCTGTTGGTGGCCTTTTTGTCTTATTGACGGTGTCTTTTGCCTTGCAGAAGCTTTGCAGTTTCATGAGGTCCCATTTGTCAATTCTCAATCTTACAGCACAAGCCATTGCTGTTCTATTCAGGAATTTTTCCCCTGTACGCATATCTTCGAGGCTTTTCCTTACTTTCTCCTCTATAAGTTTCAGTGTCTCTGGTTTTATGTGGAGTTCCTTGATCCACTTAGATTTGACCTTAGTACAAGGAGATAGGAATGGATCAATTCGCATTCTTCTACATGATAACCACCAGTTGTGCCAGCACCATTTGTTGAAAATGCTGTCTTTCTTCCACTGGATGGTTTTAGCTCCCTTGTTGAAGATCAAGTGACCATAGGTGTGTGGGTCCATTTCTGGGTCTTCAATTCTATTCCGTTGGTCTACTTGTCTGTCACAATACCAGTACCATGCAGTTTTTATCACAATTGCTCTGTAGTAAAGCTTTAGGTCAGGCATGGTGATTCCACCAGAGGTTCTTTTATCCTTGAGAAGAGCTTTTGCTATCCCAGGTTTTTTGTTATTCCAGATGAATTTGCAGATTGCCCTTTCTAATTCGTTGAAGAATTGAGTTGGAATTTTGATGGAGATTGCATTGAATCTGTAGATTGCTTTTGGCAAGATAGCCATTTTTACAATGTTGATCCTGCCAATTCATGAGTATGGGAGATCTTTCCATCTTCTGAGATCTTCTTTAATTTCTTTCTTCAGAGACTTGAAGTTCTTATCATACAGATCTTTCACTTCCTTAGTTAGAGTCATGCCAAGATATTTTATATTATTTGTGACTATTGAGAAGGGTGTTATTTCCCTAATTTCTTTCTCAGCCTGTTTATTCTTTGTGTAGAGAAAGGCCATTGACTTGTTTGAGTTAATTTTATATCCAGCTACTTCACTGAAGCTGTTTATCAGGTTTAGGAGTTCTCTGGTGGAATTTTTAGGGTCACTTATATATACTATCATATCATCTGCAAAAAGTGATATTTTTTCATCTTTTCCAATTTGTATCCCCTCGATCCCCTTTTGTTGTCGAATTGCTCTGGCTAGGACTTCAAGTACTATGTTGAAGAGGTAGGGAGAAAGTGGGCAGCCTTGTCTAGTCCCTGATTTTAGTGGGATTGCTTCCAGCTTCTCACCATTTACTTTGATGTTGACTACTACTGGTTTGCTGTAGATTGCTTTTATCATGTTTAGGTATGAGCCTTGAATTCCTGATCTTTCCAAGACTTTTATCATGAATGGGTGTTGGATCTTGTCAAATGCTTTCTCCGCATCTAACGAGATGATCATGTGGTTTTTATCTTTGAGTTTGTTTATATAATGGATTACGTTGATGGATTTCCGTATATTAAACCATCCCTGCATCTCTGGAATAAAACCTACTTGGTCAGGATGGATGATTGCTTTAATGTGTTCTTGGATTTTGTTAGCGAGAATTTTATTGAGTATTTTTGCATCAATATTCATAAGGGAAATTGGTCTGAAGTTCTATATCTTTGTTGGATCTTTCTGTGGTTTAGGTATCAGAGTAATTGTGGCTTCATAGAATGAGTTGGGTAGAGTACCTTCTACTTCTATTTTGTGGAATAGTTTGTGCAGAACTTGAATTAGAACTTCTTTGAAGGTCTGATAGAACTCTGCACTAAACCCATCTGGTCCTGGGCTTTTTTTGGTTGGGAGACTATTAATGACTGCTTCTATTTCATTAGGGGATATATGACTGTTTAGATCGTTAACTTGATCCTGATTTAACTTTGGTACCTGGTATCTGTCTAGAAATTTGTCCATTTCGTCCAGGTTTTCCAGTTTTGTTGAGTATATTCTTTTGTAGAAGGATCTGATGGTGTTTTGGATTTCTTCAGGATCTGTTATTATGTCTCCCTTTTCATTTCTGATTTTGTTAAAAATTCTTAAAACAAAGAAATATACCAAGGTTTTGCTGCCGTGGGGGTATGGAAGTACTGCTGTAATGACTTGGGGTCCCTTCAACCACACTGACCAGGGCTCATTAGCTGATCATTAATGGGGCAAGACAGTATTTGTTATTGTTCTTGTAGCCAACCAAGACAATATGCAGTGCCCCGTTCCAGTATAGATTTCTACTGACACTTCTTCTACCCTGGATGACATTACACTCATCCTCTTCCTTAACTGTTGCCATTGCACGACTGAAGATCTTTTTTTTTTTTTTTAACAGCAGCATGGACTGGTTTATTCTGAGAGAATAAAATACATGAGACATAGCTTTTAGTTTGGTTTGCAACTTAGAAAACTGAGTTATTTTTTTGATGTAAAACAGCAATAACTCATTTGAGGACCATGCCACCTTTGGAAAACGCCACACACCTACTTCTTATATGTGTCGGAGTTCCCAGACATGTCAAGAAGTGACTGACTGCTCCTGACTCCTTCCCTGGCAACAGCACTGACTCTGCTGGGAAGGGCCCAGAGCAAGACAGCACAGGAGCAAGACTTTACGACTGAAGATCTTAATGGTCGGAATTAAGTGGGTGGGAACAGCACACAAGGCAATAGACTTGGAATTCATGCTGCTACTCAAGTGGTCAGGGCTCAGCGGCTATGGTGGCTGATGTTCAGAGTGTGTTCTGTCTGAATAGTGTTTGGAGGTGAGGTCAAAACCATGGAGGAAACATGAAGTTTTTCTCAAATTTTCTATCAGCCAGGAAGTTTAGCAAATGAAGTAGAAATAAGCGTTAGTCTAAAGTCATAAGATCTTCTACTTGAGAGCCAAAGGATGTGGGACATAATAAGGAAGCATCCCCACTGTGGCCGCCCGGCAGCCATGGATAACGGGGTTTATCTGGAAGGAAAGCTGGGGATGGATGGGAAGGATGGCCGAGAGAGGAATGAGACCAAGACAACGTTTCTGATCAAGATCCAATGTTTAATTCTTAAGTCTAAATTTAAAGAGACCCATCCCCCACTTTGCCAGGATCTTGTCAGGAAAACAAGCTCAGCTGCCCAGCAGGTAGTGGCTTCTTGCTGGAAGCTGCAGATGTGGCAGGACAATAGACTTCACCTAGGTCAGAAGACTCCACCCAAGGTGGGCTGGGCAACTGTGGCAAAACAAGGTCTGATTTAGCCCACTCAAGGCTGGGGGAAGGGCACACCCACAATGCAGAGACCAGATGCAGCCTCTACTCAATGAGATCTCTCATTCTGAAATTACCTCCCGACATTGCACATACATACATAGTCCTCATATTCCCACGTGGACACAGTCCACATTCTCCCACACATACACAATTCCTGTTCTCCCACACATACATAGTCCTCACACTCCTATACATACATAGTCCCCTACACAGTCCTCACCTTCCCACACATACACAGTCCCTATCCTCTCACACATACACAGTCCCCTCCCTCCCACACATACACAGTCCCCATCATCCCACACATACACAGTCCCCTCCCTCCCACAAATACTTAGACAGATTCTTTCATCACAAATCCTCAAGTGGAAATGAAAGATAGCTGACATCACCTCTGCATTTTTCAGGACCTGAAGAATGGGAAACACAGACTGTATCATACATGCCCTCGAGCCACACATGTGCATATCTCATCTGTCTTGTCAAGAATAAATTTGCTACAATCACGGTTTTTTACAACACACTAAAGATATATTGCCGGAATAAGCGTGCTCCTCTGCAGGCTAAGTGAGCTGAGGGCATTGTTTTCTGTCTTCACAATGAAAGGCAGATTTCTCATTGAAAGACTAATCTTCAGTTTCAAAAGATGGAGCAAAATGGTGCTTAAGAAAAATTATAACTGGTTAAATATAAGCTGCTAAAAACATCCAGGATGAGAATACTCTTTGAATACCAAAGCATTTTCATAGGCTTACAACTGAGACAGATTTTCTTCTACTGGAAAATGGTGTCCTGGTACATTCTGCTGAGATTGGCACACAGAATTGGGGCAATAGTCACTTGGACTACTCTGATAAACCATGCCAAAGGAGTGTGTGTGTGTGTGTGTGTGTGTGTGTGTGTGTGTGTGTAGTATAATTTCAGGTAAATATATAATAATATGGTTTCTTGAGACATTATCAAGTAACTTAGTGTTATTTGTTCCTCCACCCTTCTTTTCCATCTGTATTGACCTCCCATCCTCTTCCCCAGTTGGAATCCTCTCCCCATTATTCCGTTTCCTCCCTCTATGCCCTTTGTTGGCTCTCAGAGTTGAGATGGGCCCCTATTGCCAAAGACACAGGGCACACTTTGGATGTAGGGCTTAGATGATCTGAGCAGGATCTGGACCTGAAAGCCTCTTTCCCATTCTGACAGCTTTTGTGAAAGTTCACAAATTCACCGCCTATGAACTCTGAGGTCATCTCATATCCATGTGTCAGAGCTCTACCCGAGACTCTCCAAATCCACTTCCTATCCACCTTAGGTACCGCTTTGATCTTCATGTTGTCTTCCAACTCAAAACTTGTTTGTTTGTTTGTTTGTTTGTAACAGTGTCTCACAGTATATAGTCTTGGACTATACCGTGTAGCTCAGAAATAGACTTGAGTCCCTGATTCCCCTGCCTCGGCTTCCTGAGTCCTAGGTATACAGGCACATCCCAGCACATCCTGCTTTCTGCTTCAATAGTATTTGGTTGCAGTTCAGAATAGTTGTGTGGTTTACTGTTGAGATAGTTCACCTCTCTTTCCTGTTAACTATGTACATAATCTTTCCCATGTTGCTCCTGGAAGCCAACACCTAGCATAACACCAACAAAATTAATGGAAGAAAAGAGACAAATGGGCTGGAGATGGTCCACGTCTCAGGAACTTCCCTGCCACAACCTCTGAGTTATGGAAAGATTGGTTTCCTGGGTAAAATGTTGCCTTGGAGGTTTCTGTCGCTAGCTCATAATGCTGCTTACCACCACCACCACCACCACCACGACCATGACCACCACCACCCTGGCCCCTCCTGCGCCTCCCAGACGGCACACCTTGACAAATCCATGACGTGACACGGCCTACTTGCTTTAACATGTTGTGCCCACCCCCAATTATTTTTACCATAGAAGCTGAGCCATTTGTTACTTTGTTCTGTTTTGGGTCAGTGGGCAAAACATGTGATAGGCGTTTTAGAGTGACTATTACTAGTTTTAACACCTTCCCTTCTTGATCTTTGGAATTTCTTGGAAACGTTACCCTCCACCACCAACAACAACAACAACAACCTGCGCGTGCACACACAAACACACACACACACACACACACACACACACACACATAGGACTTTCCACTGAACAGACAACAACGTATTTTTTTTTTATTGAAGTTAGATTGTTTTATATACTGTATATTCTGATTATTGCTTTCTCTCCCCCAACTCCACCCGTCCACCCGGATCCTTCTTACTTCCCCCGCCCAACCGAATCCACACAACACCCACCTCTCTCTTTCATTAGAAAACAGACACACACACACATATAATAAAATAATAATAATGACAATGCATTTTCTGGAACAATGGAATGAAGAGCGGTACCTTACTCAGAAGCCAGCATTCGAACCCTAAGAAACCTTCTCTGGGATCAAACTCAGGACTGGCCTAAAGTCACTCTATTGACAAAACCTTGCTGCCAGAGGGCAACTTCAAGTCACTTTCCTTAGGAGTCATCACCTTGTGTTGGAGATGGACTCTCTCACTGGGAGGAGAGCCTGGCCAGCAACTCCCAGGATCCTCTTGTCTTTACTTCCCCAGTTCTATCACTTCAAGCACCTTGCCACACCCAGCTTTCCAATGCAGGCTCTGGGGCTCAAATTCAAATCCTCCAGTGTGTATGACAAGCACTGTACCAACAGAGCCATCCCCTGAGCCCGCTGATGTATGTTTCAAAGCCTGTCCCCCGCCACCACCACCCCCCATTCAGATGCTGAATCGGGAGCCAAGTTGACAAGACACTGGAATTCCATGTCGTGTAAAACCATGTGTCAGATATCAGTACGGAAAGCTATACTCATTTTGCCTGCAACTTCTGCAGCCTTTAAGGAGCCTCTCTCTAACTGTATTTCTTCAGACAATATTGCCATCTGAGTGGTATCAATCAGAGAGGATTGCCCTCCGATGTCAAAACTCTCAGAGTCAATCCGAGTGAATAAATTTTGATTACTTCTGCATTCTGCTGAGAAGAATGCAATTTTTTCCCCCTTGGATCATGGTCATGAGCTGTGAGGGAGCATTTAATAAAATGTAATACCGAAGGTTCACCTGCAGGTGTGTCTGAGACCATTAGCATATTTTTGTTAACAGAACATCACCACCCTAGGCCTACCTCCTTCCTTGGTAGCCAGCCCTTTAACAGCCCATTGCTTTGCCTAATTCCTAATTCTAAGCAAACACCGTGGCCTAGTTTGTTTTGTTGATTAAAAAACAAAACAAAACAAAACATATACCAGTTTAAGCTCCACATTTCAGGTTTGATCACTGGGGGACAACCAGGCTCATAAATCTTCAGTGGGTTACTAGTAACTAGGGAGAAGTCGTTTTCTTCAGTAAACACCCCTGCTTCTCAGTAATAGGGTGCCTTCCATCACTCAGAGGTTTTTTTCCTTTTAATTGAGTGTTTGTTGAAGCATGACTCTGAGATAGGAGGCCTATTCAGGGATAGAAATTGCAGCCCAAAGTGCCCATTACTTACCTGAGACAGGGCCGGCGACCAGCTGCATGTTACAGAGCCTGGACACGAAGGCTCGGGGATGCTGCCTGCTGGGTTCATGACTGACCTTGCCATACAATTACAGAGGTACGTGATGATGTGATGATGCGGGGGAAGGGGCTGGATCTGGCAATTCCTATCCCTCCTACCTTCAAAGCTGGTGGATTCGAAAAATAACACAGCCCTTCTCTCTCTTTACTTCTTACCCTAAAAAAATTTTTAATAAAACAATAAACTTTTCTTAAAATAGAAAACGTGACCACTGCACATCGGGTCTTTCCCTTCACCCTTCTTCTCTCTCGTGTGCTTTCAAAGCTTTCCCCCTCTTCCTGACCTGAAAGGGAACAACCTCTTCTTTCCCAATCCCCATGTTTTAAAGTCATACAATATATATGAGCCATTCTCAGGAAGTGATCCTGCAAACTCTTTCAGCAAGGTGGCTAGTGCGGTGGGTGTGTTTGGTACAGCTTCTGGAAACAATGTACTCTCTTTCCCCAGCTCTGGGGCCCCACATTCCCAGCCTAAAGTTCTTCTCACATATCAATATGGATGAAGCTTTGCTTTGAACTGTTCATTCTTCCAGGAATGACAGATGTCAGATTAAACTGCAAAACTCCCCAACTTGACATTCACCGCATTCACCTCCAATCAATAACGGAGTTCTGGGGCTTCTCAGCAGGAAGGCAGACTTCATTACAGCCCTCCTCACTGTGTGGCGAGTTGCTCCTGCCTGCCCCTCTCTGCTTACACTGTTTCCACACAGGCCCTTCTCACCCCTGGTGTGAAGCACTCTAGTGTCTGCAAATGTGGGTTGATTTGAATTCTAGCAGAAACATTTGAGGTCCATCTGGGTGGTCCTCTGTCCCCAGCTGAACCTTGCAGGGCTGCAGAAATGGGTTATTACAGATACCCGGGGACAGCTCCAGTCTCCCTCTTGGCCAGGATAAATTACTGCATGACCTCGCTATGGTATCCAACACACGCTGAGTTTTTTTGCCTTCAGATGAAATGGCGTCACAAAGGCCTGGACTACAGCAATAGGGAAGGTCACACACATCCACGCCCCACCCCCAGTGCTCCAATATAACCAAGTGTCTGCCTTGGTGACCACTTGCATTACTTATTCTTATGTACACCTTCTCCCGTGCCACCCCTTGTCTGAAAGCCCCTCTGTTCCTCTACTACCACCTAGCCGCTCTCAAGCTGGAAACCTTCCTAAGGAGGAGACTCACCACGGAACTGTAGTTCCAGAGGTGAGCTGAGGAAGGGAACATGATGTGTGGTCACCACAGGCAGGAGGGGTACAAACCTAGGAAACAAAAATGGCTGTTGTGAGCTACAGACACCATCTCTAGGAAGCTCCGGTGGATTGAAGATGATTATGAGTGTTGAAAGGCATCTGAGGAAACGAAATTTTCAGGCCAGAAAGCCAAGAACTATTGCCTCTCGGGTCTATGTCCTTTAAAACATCTGCTCAGTGGTCTCTGGAGGTCAGCTTCCTCTTCCTGACCATTCTCATACTTCTAACATGTATGATCTTGGAAACAGCATTAGGCCTAAATCCACAGGCCTCCAAGGCTCAAGGTTCGAACTATCATAGGAAGGAGTTAACTCATCCTTTATCAGATGATCATGCCTGGCCTCGTCCTCTGTAGGATTCACTGTGTACATGACTACTTCAAGACAAAGCACAGGTCAATGGTGTGGTCAGACATAGGTGAGGCTAGAACAGGGGAGTCAGTAGCTCAATATTTCTGAAGCTTAAAGACCAAGGCAAGGGATGGTAGGAATGGAACCTGGCTCTTTTCTAAGTACTTCAGCATGGTTCTCTTGGCTGAATCATGTTTAAATATTTTATATATTTTCATGTAGGGAGCACGAGGTCATTGTGTTCAAAGATAAGCACTAGAGAAACAGAATTTTAAACACATGGGATTGTCTCTTTGACAGAACAGATGAATACCCGTCTTCCAGCTGGAAAGCTGGGAATGGTTATAGCTAGTAGCCTGGTGACCTCTGCTCTCTGCAATGCCAGGCCACACCTGACTCTCACAGACTTTTGTTTACCTGTGTTAAGCTTCATGCTACACATGGGATTGAGTTCATTATCATCAGGTAATTTATCCTAAATTGTGTTGTGTTTAAATATGCCTAAAATAAACTGCTCAGGGTCGGGCTCTAAAGTTTGAACCAACACCAGCTACTGAGTCACGTTGAACTGGATTCCCTTCTTGCCACATGTGGGTTGTTTCTCTTCTGGCTGTAACATTTGCAGAGACCACAATACTTTCAGCCTTTTGTAAAATTGGATCTTACTAATCATATTCCTAGTGACTCTAGCTGGCCCTCTTTCTTTTTCCTTAATATAATTGTGGTTTTGCTGGAGTCTCTATGCCAAATATCTAACATTCTCCATTTAGGCTTTCTTCACCAGGTACCATGGAGTCTTCCACTGGTTTATACAGTGTGTATTAATTTCCTAAACTAAGTTATAAATGCCTGAGCCTCAAATCCCACTGATTATGTATTTCTGTATGTTTCAACATAGTATAATCTCATGCGCAGTCTCCTCTGACACGGATTGGTCACTATTCTTTTATTCAAAAATATCAGAAACCGATCAAAACTATCTTGGGCAATAGGTGATAATTTACTGATATTAGAAAGCATCACGTCTGAGCTATGAGAAAGGTTGGGAAAGAAACAAGACAAAAGGTTAAGAGACTTCAAAGTCTCTCTCTCTCTCTCTCTCTCTCTCTCTCTCTCTCTCTTTCTCTCTCTCTCTCTCCCTCCCTCTCTCTCTCTCTCTTTCTCTCTCTCTTTCTGTGTGTGTGTGTCTCATGTGTCCCTTCTCTTGTGTATGATTCTGTGTGTGTATCCCTCTATTCCTTTCTCTTCTCTTTCCCCAGTGTCTCCCTTTCTCCCCTTCTCTCTCCCTTCTCTCTTCTCTCTCCTATCCTTTCTCCCATTTGAGCCTCTTTCCTGATTTTCTTCTATCATTTCTTGCTTTTGCTTCTAGGCTATTCTCCTTCTGATTGAGCATTTTGAGCTCATACATCCTCCACCACTAGAGAGAACCTCACTGCTCTTTGCATTTCTACACAGGACATTAATAGACTCAGTTTGATGCTCAGGTGGCCTCCTAAATCAATTGTGTGTATCTGGGGATGTAAGACTCGAGGAGCCTTAGCTTACCGGGAACCCCCTGAGTAAACCACATGGAGCCAGGATCGATGCAAAAAGCAAGAGGAATTTATTGTTCCAGTGCCGAAGGAGAGGCAGCATCCACCAGCACCAGTTGAGGCAAGTTTTTATATGGTTTCCAGGGGGAGAACAGAGCATTAGGAACTAGACACAATATGATTGGGAGAATAGTGCACCTTTTAAACTGATTGGTCTTTAGGGAATGAGGTGTCCAGGACTTCCCTTGTCTGAAGGTGAGCAACAAATGCGTCCCCACTCACAGGTCAGTTTCTGCCTTGTGGTCTGAAAGATGCTAATTAGCCTCTCCTTTCCAGAGGGGCGAGTGTTTCATGACCTTCCCAAAGTTCCTGAGCTGACCTTTCCAGGGAGAGGTGGCTTTGTCTGTCAAGTCTACATGAATATAGGAAGGAAAGTCCCCTAATGAAAGATGTTTAAGTTAGGTTAAAAAATATGGCACGCCTTTAATCCCAGCACTTGGAGGCAGAGGCAGGCAGATTTCTGAGATCGAGGCCAGCCTGGTCTACAAAGTGAGTTCCGAGTTCCAGGAGAGCCAGGGCTACAGAGAAACCCTGTCTCGAAAAAAAAATGGCAGGTCGTTTAACTCTAAATCTCTAGGATTGGTCCAAACCTATTTCTCACTCATGACATAGTCCTGGGAGGTGGCTTCTCTTCACAGGGTGCCCAGGAGGCAGAGTAAATAGGTTTTAGTAGACACATACAGTCTCTATAACAAGAGTCAGACTGTCCCCTAATAAAGAAGATGAAGGAAATGGGCTCCTGGTTTCCCCAAGGGTAAGGGCCTTTTATGTTAGACATAATACAGCAATTCACAGGACAATCAGCAAGAAACAATTCATGAAAAAAGTTCTACACAACTACAGGAAAAGATATGAACAGAAAACAATGTAGAATGTTTAATTGTGGGAAGCTTCAAAGGAAACAAGAATTGCAAAGGGTTAAGGAATCTGCTTGGAATTTTTCTCACACCAACGAGTCTTCTGAGTGATTTGATAAAATCACAGAGGGGCCCTTTTGCTTTCTTTGTAGGTTAGTTGAGTCCTTTTGATTTTGGTTGTTTGGGACAGAATCTTACTGTGTAATCCACTCTGGCCTCAAACCTTTAATCCTCCTGGCTTGGCCTTTACAGTTCTGGGAATTTGGTGAGCCTGACTCAGATCAGTAGACCCTTCTGTCCTCATCCATTTCCCTACAGAAATATTTAGTGTACTGTGTGTATGCATAACTGCTCTGGAGGCATTTTTACTCCTGAAGACTTCAGTACAGTGATAATGTGTGATTAGCAAACCAGTACAAATTCAAGACCTTTCTTTGTTTTAATTCCTTGATCCCAAGCTAAAAGATGGCGCCTCACGAGATCTTCGGTTGCCACCAGACATCTTAGCTGGCTTTTCCTTACTTCTAACCCTACTTTCATCATTTCAATTGAGCAGATATTCAAACAATGCATCCACTGTTCTTGTCCGATCTTGTTCAGTTATCTCGAGGTCAAAGAGAGGCTCCTGACTTCCACCAGCAGGTTTCCACAGAGTCTTGTATCCTGTCCCATTCCTGTGGTGCCTTTGCCTTTGTATCCTGTTCCCACTCCCATAGTGCTTTGCACCCTGTTCCTGTTTCCATGGTATCTTTGCATTTTGTTCCAATTTCTATGATGTCATTGTATTGTGTTCCCCTATTCTTCTGTCACCAAATAGAAGAGAAACTGTCAGGGGTTCCACCACCATCCAGGCCAGTTGGTGCAGCTTCCTGTTTCACCTTTCCTTTCTTATGTACCCATATAAAAGTGATTTTAAAGAATATTCTTTAAAGGGAGACAAAGTGAACAGAATAAGCATGGCAGATGCTAAAAATCAAAGGACAGATTTATTACATTCAATGACAACTTCAAGGAAGTGATATCTAATACAAATGGATATAAATGTTTGTAATGTATAGAAAATTTCAATACAAACTTTTAATCTCACAGAGGCATCCCAAATCAGTTTCTAAGGCCTAGTTTATCTTGAGGCTCTTAGAAATTGACCCCACCTTATGATGGAGCACAACCAGTGTCAGAGTTTCTCCTGTAACCCTCCTCATTCCCCACAACACTTTTCTTAAGGCACACTATCCACTTGCCTGTCTTGATTGGAAACATTGAAGCATGGTACTGATGGAGTGAAGCGCTAGTCATGTGATAGAGCTGCAGAGAGAACTCAGGTAATGTCACTCGGGACACCATCCCTGGTGCCTATCTCGGCATGCAGCCATTCAACTGCCTGTGTTTTCCATAACGTCTCTCAGAGGGTTTAAATTATGGCTGGGTTTTGCTTTCTTAGGTGGCTAGGGAGAATTCAGGTGAAGCACCAGTAAAATGCAAGAAGTTAAGCATCATTCGTATAACAAATAGAGAGTGTTTTGTTCCAGTCGAAAGAGCTCCGATATTTCATCCCAAAGTCATCTTCCGGGGAAACCAAAGTGTAAGGAGTCTGACACATGCTGAATAAGATTTAGTAGCACATTTCCAGAGTATGCACAGAGCCTGTGTTTTGCTGATTCCGCACTTCCTTTTTAACCTGAGGTCTACCTGGTCAGATACCTACAGTGCCTCATGCTGGCGAACGTTCTGGGGGTGTGTTCAGTGGAGCACATGACTTTTATTATTTATTACTTTTCCTCTTCATATGCTTGAGTTCACAAAATAGGATCCCTGGATGCACCCAGCTTTCTCTTTTACAATCGGATTGTGCAAAAATAATTTCCAACATACTTTCACATAAGAAAAATGATTGGAAGGAAAAACTGATCATGTTTTTAATAAAATATCCTTTATTAATCTTTGACAATTTCCTTCCCCTTCTTGCCCCTTTCTTGGGTTTTGTAACTCACCAACTTCAGTTAGTGTTGCCTGTTGGAATCTTGTCAGTTTGATTCCACGCAGATCTTATGAAATGAACTTTTACTGATGATAGCTACTTTAATATATTCATACGTCATTCTTTCCACTTCTGTTTTCTAGTCTTTCTGAATTTTCTGCTCAGGTATTCACACTACCCTTTTACCAAGACAGTTAAAATCTAAGAAGATAGGATTCCATTGTCTTTGTCACTTCCAGAAGGCAAGACGAGCCCTGAAGAGGCAGGTGGGAGCTTTTCAACTCTTTTTGTGACCTTCTGAGGCAGCATGGGAGCATGGTGAACCTAAATGCCATGGATTGAAGCCCCCATACCTACTCATTTGATTTGATATTGCCTGGTTACATCCCGTCGTAAACTGGCACATATAATCAACCTTCTTATTTATAGGGTTACATGAGTTATAAGGACTAAACTGATATAAAAATAATTGACAACAATGTGTGGGACATGCCAATAGCTTAATAAATACTGAGTACTATGTTGCCAAAATCTACTCAGGAAGAAAAAGGTCACTCTAGGCCTCCTACCACTTCTTATCTGGAGGGGCATCGGGATGGACATCAGGATGGGCACCGGGATGGGCATCAGAACAGGCACCAAGACAGGATTGCCTTGCAGAATCTTAAAGCTCGAGCCATGAAAGAGCTACCACAGGAACTTCCCAGGCAGAGAAAAAGGGGAACCCTGACATCTTCATCTTCCCACCATCCTTTCTTTGGCTGGTCTTACTCACTGGTCAACATCATCTCCTGATTAAAAGGCAGAGGAGCCTGGGAAATGTAGTTCTCTGCTCTATAGAGCAGGGTACAAAGGGACAGGAATGATATTCAGAATGAGTAGGCAGGTGATTAAGAGAGCCATTAGTATTGCTTACTAAGGAAAACCTTTTTGAACTCCGTAGTTTGCAGAAGTCTTACCATATAGCATGTTCACACTGTCACCTGTGTTAACCTCCTTCTAAGTAAATTGGAGAAAGACAGGAGTTTAAATTTTGGGTCCAGCAACTATACTCCACAGAATGGAAGTCTTCCACTCCTACCAGGAGTGAGCTTTTGAATCATTTTGACATGCACCAATAGGTACTGACTTATCCTGGGAGCATGTTCATTGTGTGTTACTAATTCATTCCTGTGCCCTCCCCTGCACACTGAGCAGTCACTGGCCCACACACTTAGACACTCCATACCTCCATAGGTGTGAAATGATATGCTCATATCCGCCACACCCACTTCTAAGCCCACTTCTTAGAAACTGGGAAACACTTTACTCAAATGACTTGACACTACTTTTTGATTCCCAGTCTAATGTTCTTCTATGCCACCTTATGACACTCCTTTCCCAAGGACCGCTAAATCAATCTCGCTGGTTAAAAAGCACCATGAGCTTATGTGACAAAAATCAGCCACCAAATACAATGGCTTTTGCTAAATTTTAGCTTCCGTCCCAAACCAAATCAGCCTTAGGATGTAGTGATAATTGGTCTCATGTTAGCACTCTCAGACAGACCTGACCTCACAAACAGAGTCATGTTTGGGATCATTTCCTAAAATAGTTGACAGATAGAGAGATAGAGAGATAGAGAGATAGATAGATAGATAGATAGATAGATAGATAGATAGATAGATAGATAGATAGATAGATAAAATAGCTTATATTTTCTAAAACAATAAAATAAAGTGCTTATATTTTCTAAAATAAAATAGAATAAAAATGCATTTATTGCCTTAAGAACACATTTAAACACGCTGGAATGTGCAAGTAGAACAGCTGGACAACTTTAAAAGACACACACACAGCTTTCCCTTATGGAACATGTGCTGGTGGTAGACATTGTACAGGGAAGCTTGGGGTATCATCTTTGCATTGCATTCTTCACAGAGAATAAGATTACTGGGGCTCACACACCCAGGGCACCTACCCTAGGTCTTGCAGCCTAAGTAGCAGAGTTCAAAGTGGAACCAAATGCAGATCTTGTGACCTCTTCCCACAACCCAGTCCTGCCTCCCACAGTAGAGTGTGTATATGCTCATTTCCTTTTCTGCTGCTCGAAACACAGACTGTGAACTCTGCAGCTCATGTGACCCACATGTAAAACAAGTTCCAAGTGGGTTTTTATCACTGAGAACACCTGGTGTAGTAGTGGTGGTATATGCCTTTAAGGCTACCATTAGGGAGGCAGAGGTAGGTTTGTCTCTGTGAGTTCAAGACCAGCCTGGTCTACACAGACAGCCAGGGCTATCTAGAGAGATCATTCTGTGCATGTGCGTGCATGCGTGCATGTGTGTGTGTGTGTGTGTGTGTGTGTGTGTGTGTGTGTGTGTGTGCAAGAGAGAGAGAGAGAGAGAGAGAGAGAGAGAGAGAGAGAACTTCAGATCTCTGTTGGCAAGGTGTACGGTTAAGGCCCAGCCCCATTGGCTATTCTCAGAAACAAATCACCCCATTCCCACAGAGGTCAAGGCTCCATCACCTGCTCCCAGGCAACTGCGGAGCACAGCAGTGACAGTTGCCAGGGCTTCTCCTCTGCCCTCCTAAAGACAAGAGGGAAGAGGGAGCACCTTCCAAAGAATTTACAGTGCATGGCAGGATACTGCACAACACTGCTAACATAGAGCATCACGTGTCAATCAGGAGAGAAGGCCCTAGGCCAAGAAAACACTAAAGCTCATGACCTTGTGACTCAGGGATGCTTTCGCTGGGAGTTAAATACTAAATTCACTCTTACTAAATGAAAGGGATGCATCTTTCTTCCCTCTATAACCAGTCTATTCTATAGGAAGGTGTTGCCTCAGTATCTCCGGTAGTGAAAAGAGTTCCTCCAGGAGACACAAGGCACAGTTGTATATAGCAACATGTAATGCCCAGTCCATCTTCGCTGACCGCATCTATCCATTTACCAGCCTCTGCCATGTGATACTTTCTTCTAGACTGCAGCACCTTTCACACTGTGTTATATATGTCTGTCTTGCTGGTAGAAAAGGAGTTCCTTGAAGCTAGAGAGCATGAAAGTTTTAATAAGGGTCCAGTGAAGGTCCTAGCACACACTAAGTGCTCAATAAATTTCTAATGAATAAGCAAATGAGTGAGATTTCAAAGGGAAGGGGGAGCAGCCAAGCCATTAAAAATCACTGATAACCCAATGGGAGATAAAAACTAGAAAGCAAAGACTTAAGACAAAGCAGGATACAGAGAGGTTGTGGGAGAACGCTCTGGGAATTTAAATGAGGAGACCACTTTAGGACTTAGGGAGGAAGAAAGTAGTTTAAATTCCTATGTAGGAAATGATGCCTAAGAATCAAGACCTGTCCAGTTCTACTAGCAACCCAGAGAGTTCCTCTGGACCAGACTCATTCCTCCACATCAGATCTCTCTCTCTCTCTCTCTCTCTCTCTCTCTCTCTCTCTCTCTCTCTCTCTCTCTCTCTCTCTCTCCCTCCCTCCCTCCCTCTCTCTCCCCACCCCTTTCTGTGTGTGTGTGTGTGTGTGTGTGTGTGACACAATGATCTTTCTACATAGCCCTGGCTGTCTGTGTAGATCAGGCTGGTCTTGAACTCACAAAGATAAGCCTACCTCTGCCTCCCTAATGATGGGTTTAAAGACATGCACCACCACCACCACCCCAGCTACCAGGTATAATCTCAAACTCACCACAGATGTCTACCTTCAGGCGTTTATACATAATGAGCTCCCTCCCATCCATCATATCTTTGCTTGCTGCAGTAGTGACTGCAACATTCCCTTGTGAAACCGCCACCAGTGGTAGTGGTGTCTACTGCTCCTATTCCACTCTGGGGCTTATCTGTTTGTTATAGGCTGGGAGGAAGCAAAGAGGGCTCTGGGGATAGGGGGAGAGAAGAGGGGGAGGAGAGGGAAAGAGGGAGGGGACAGGGAGAGTTATGCAGAGAATCAAGCCCAAGGCCTCACATATACTAAGCAAGCACTACCACTGAGCTACACTCTCAGCCCTGTTTTTCAATAACAACATGTATCTATCATATACAACTTTTCAGAATAATTAATTGTTAAGTCCAAGTTTTATTTCAAATTTACCACAAGGGAAAACTCTCCTAAGAGGAAACTGATTCGAAGATCTCTTTCCTGTTCGACGTGTTTCTAGAAGGAAGGGTTAGATAACATTGTTAGAACAGGGGCAATAAAAGAATGTCTGGCTGAAAGTTATTAGGCTTGTCACAAGACAGACGATGCGCTGGGCAGATAAATCTAACATCCCAAATGGGAATCTCAATCTCATTCAAGTCCAAAGACATAACTAGTGTGTTTGACACTTGGGGCAGGCCATTTTTCTCTCTCTCCCCTTCTTACAACAGGATTAGTTTTAGGAATAATCATACAATTAATAATAATGATAGCCAAAAGAGATCAGAAACAGTGAAATTTTTCTTTAATTGACTTGATGTTCATTGCATGCCAGTAATAAAATTTCACACTGAGAAAAAGAAGTTTAAAAGCATTATAACACAGTAAAAGGAATGACAGCGACGGACTAATTTTCCTTTAATGGATTTTAGTTTTAATTTTCAATTAATGAATTAATTGTCAAGTTTTGTTTTAATAGAGGTGAAATATACCTACATTCTGTTTGCCTCAATAGGAAAAGGATTTCAATTTAATGTTAATTAAATGTCTAATTATTAAAGTGTTAAATACCAACAAAATAAGTAAAATTTCTAGTCTAAAAATATCATTCTAAGTTGAGTAAATATTTCACGTGTGGACCAAGATGTTCACTTGCCAAACAAAAATGTGATATTTTATAGTCCTAACTCTGTTTTGTTATTGTACATTGAAAACAGGAGTGAACAAATAAAAGACTGGCAGTCACAAAGAGGCCGTGTGGAACAACAAAATTCGTTTAGCTTATTTCAATGTCTGTCTCTGCCATCACTCCAGCAGACAGTCGCTTCAAACCTGTTAGCTCAGAATTGACCTGAAGGTTAGAGACAGGCTCTGTTTCTCAAGCAGCGAGGTTTTCATTTATTCAACGACAGAGGGGCCATAACTAAGGATTAGCTGACTTAATTTTCATGTGGACCACAATGTTTGTTTAAGAATAAATATTAAAATATGCTAATGTGAAGCCTATGCATATGCAAAAACTCAGTAGCGACCATAAAATTTAGCTCAAACCTAGCTCAACAAAAGATTTTCTTAAGAAAGGGTGTTTTTTCTTAATGTAATCCCTTCAAAGGTGGAAACACACAAGGCTGCTTTGCTGTTCCTAGCTCTCTCTGGACCATGCAGCCTTTCTTTTGCTTGCACCAGGACAGGCTTCGGCTGTCCTACTGTCTGATCTATCTATCTCATCAGTGACTTCACAGAACACTCCTGAAGCACCTTTTTAAAAATCTAAAAATTGAGCCAGGCGTGATGGCACATGCCTTTAATCCCAGCACTCGGGAGGCAGAGGCAGGTGAATTTCTGAGTTCGAGGCCAGCCTGGTCTACAGAGTGAGTTCCAGGACAACCAGGGCTACACAGAGAAACCCTGTCTCGAAAAAAAAAAACAAATCTAAGAATTTTGATTTGAAATCATGATCATTTTCCTATGCGCTATCATTAACTTAGATATTTCAGGTACTGTGTTTATCCTTCATGGGACTGGGGCAGTTGTCTATTTCACTCACAGTTGGATCTTAAGACATCTAGATCGGTGTCTAGTGGAAGGGTTTGCTGTTGTGTTCAGTGACAAGCTCTCTACCAATGTGAAGCTGTTACTCTATGGTGAGAGGCTAATCTACGTTAAATTAATTATATCCCTTTTCCAGAGCAGTACTAGGAACATCACAAGCTGCTTCCTCAGACAGACTATAGAATTATGACCCTGCCCCCAAAACACACACACACACACATGTAGTATCTCTTCCCAGAGTCATGGGATTATACCATCAGATTCTCCAGGTATGTTCCATGAGTTCTGGGGACTACTGAGAATAATCCTTTAATAGGAGGACTGCTTGGGAATTTGTTTTCACTGTGACAATATTCAGAGTCTATTTTGTATTACCATAGTGATTTTTCAATGGTGCATTATATGTGGCATTTCCAAATTTACTTGGCTACAATTACAAGAATTTCTGGGAAATTCTGTACAGTCAATAGAATGGTCCCATGATCTCCTATCACCGCAAACTCTCAATCTGAACACAACTGTATAGGCATGTCTACCTTGTGACTCCCAGACTGCATTTAGAATGGTACCTGCTATATGGTCAACCGTCTGTAAGTATAGGCTGCTACTCATAATTTTGTCTCTGATTGCTTTAATTTGTAAGCCTAGTATCTTTCTCATTCTATTTTAAAAATAGGGAGGGAAAGTATTAAGAAAAAAGATCTTATTTAACACACCTAAATATAAGATCAGTGAGCTAACCATCAGAAATACTAAGGCAATGAAAACCATACATAATAAAATATAGTTTTTCCACACACTTCAGACACAGGATCCAGAGCCCTCTGAGTTGGAACTGACCTGAATGCCTCCTGATCTCTGAATTGGGCCTCTCCCCATGAGAAGAAAAGGGGGTCAAAAGCAGGCCACCAACACACCGTTCTGAAAACAACCACAGAAAGTTCCAGCCCTAAGTCCTGACCACACCCTGATATCACCAAGTTCCTGCTTCCCCGTGTAGCTGCCAAAAGAAAAATTTCCCCTGCCCCACCCCTCCTGCTGAGAAGTACTTGTACTTCCCCTTTTGCTTGTGCATTTAAGCCTTGAGCCTTGCTGAATACAATTGACACCTTGATGCTTCTCAGACTGTTTACGTGTCATTTCTCGCACTTGGTGTCTGTCCTTCTCTTCCCCCCATTTGGTTCTTAGGAGAAGGTCCCCTCGAGACCCTCGAATAACTGGACCTGCTGGATGGGTCATATAATTATATATTATAATATAGCATATATATATATATTATCAGCACCTAAAGTACAGGAAATAGGAGTTGGAAAGATTGTAAGAACCAGAGGATCAAGGAATTTGCTGTGAGATTGCAGTTACTTGTAATATCAGAAGCTACATTCATAGAGTCTCACCAAAATGCCTGAGTATCCATGAGCTGAACAATACCAATAGACATGCTGAAGTTGAAGCAGAGCAGAGACTGACACACCACAAGACGTCAACCCTACACCAGGAACTACAGGCAACTAAGGGAAGCTGAAAGTGGGGAAAAATTGTCTTCCCCAGGAAGAACACACCAACCAATTGTCTAATACCAAATGGTCAGCCCTGGAAACATATATACAAGGAGCATTATGCAGACTGAACAAGTTGTATTTAGAAATGTATATACATATATTCATGAGAAAAGACACCATGAACTTGAAAGGCAATGAGACGGGGTCTATAGAAGGGTTAGAGGAAAGAAAGAAAAGGGGGAGATGGTATGTATTTCATAATATCAAAAAAGAAAAGTTTTAACTAAATAATCATCAAATAACATAAGCAATATATTTATATTCCAAATGGAAATATCTGAAAATAGAATATAAAGTTGAAAGGAATTTAGAAGAAAATATAAACTCTTCTTCTTATGGGAAACACTTGCAACAAAGCATGGAGCCATGATCTGTCTGCCCCTCCTCTGACAGGAGAGGCCATTGATGGATACCTCTGAAGCCCCATCCAGAATTAAGTGCTATGTGCAAAAGAAGCAAAAGGAAGAGCTGTGCTGGCCAATATCATTCATGATTCAAATATATTTTAATACCTCATTCTTTTCACACTCTGAGAATGTGATTGTTTTGTAAAAGAGTATAGCTCTTCAGGTAATATAAAGATTTTATAGCCATTGCAGTTTTAATAAGCAAAAGGCTTGCTACACTGAACTAGGTTCAACCCGAACCACTGTACAATTTAATTCTACATAATATTCCTCTGTTTAAAGTGCATGTAATTGCCAATTTATATAGTCCCCAACACCACGGGTTAGTCAAATGGAGCTCTGCAAACAAGCACAGTGTGGAAAGCTTTCTGCCTAAGTACCACGAGCCAAGAACGAATGAAACTAATCATTAATCAATCACAAATCTAATTCATTTCAAGGGGTTCTCTGAGCTACACAATTATTCCATGAGTAAAATTGAATCCACCTGCATGTGTGTTTCTCTAGCTCTTAGCACCATAAAGTTTTTTTTAAAAAACAAAAAAACAAAACAAAACAAAAAAACAACTTTGGATACTAAAGAGAATATGTAAAATTAAGTTGACATCATCTCAAAATGAGATTAGATTGTTATTTCTTCCTCTTGTATAAATATTTCCCCAGGGGAGGGCTGTTCTTAAACAACAGTGTTCTTCCTGATACTTTCTGCTTGAAAATGGTTTTACTTATGGGACAACCATACAACAGCACTGTGTGGATATGCGCACCGGCTAGAGCAGTGGTTCCCAACCTTCCTAGTGCCGAAACCCTTTAATGCTGCTCCTCGTGTTGTGCTGACCCCAACCATAAAATTATTTTACTTCATAACTGTAATTTTCTACTGATATGAATCTGTGCCTTCTGATGGTTTTATGTGATCGATGTGAAAGGGTCATTTGGTCCGCAGATGGGTCACAACACATAGGTTAAAAACCACTGAGCTCAAGTGTCCCGTTGTAAAACCCGTTCTCTAACTTTCTTCTTCCTATCAAACTGTAATTATTGAAATGTATTTTGCCAAAGATCAGTCCACCTGTTACTACTGACCAGAAGAAAACTTTTAACACTCATGCTAGAGGACAGGCAATCAGACCAGGAATGAGAAAGATGTGTGAGCTTTATAAAGTTCCATTTGTTTCACTATTAAAATAGTTATGGCATAGTGACAGCAATAGTAAGTTACAGATGATTCATTTACCTGTGATTTCTAATAATTTGGAAATTTCTAGAGATTAACTGTTTGAAATTATATTACTTTTTCATTTAAATAAACAAAATTTTTTTCTTTTATTTGGAGGTCCTAGAAAGAAATGCAGCTAGCTGCTGGCTGCTGGATGCTGGATGCTGGATGCTGGATGCTGGCTGCTGGATGCTGGATGCTGGATGCTGGATCTCCTCTTCACTTGCTGTCCTCCAAGGACCCTGACTAGGCATACTCCACTATATAACCTCACAGGCCTGTTAGCTTTGGTGCATGAACAAGAGTCTGAATTACAATCTCCTGATGCCTCTGATATGAAGAGTCCATAGGAGTCTCATATGCTAAGGTCTCTGCCCTATGGAGGGAGTTCTGAAACTTTGGAGGTGGGTCCTAGCTTGAAAAGGGGAAGACTGAGATCAGATCCTTAAGATATCCTTGGTCTTCCCGTCTTTCTCCTGTCCACAATACAGTACGTAAAGACATTTCCACACACTTCCATTGTCAAGATATATGCTCGGGTACATGAACTATGTGACCATTGACTAAAACCTTTAGAGGTCATGAGCCAGAATAAGCCTTGCCTCCTCTAAGATGTCTCTTCCTTGTAGGGAGTGATTGAAGTCCTGAACAGATCAAATCCCAAGTAAACATGCATTGTGCACATGGCCATGGCCATGCCAATGACCTAAGAATCAGATCCATGGGGAACTGGCTATGCCTCCTCGACCCAAGTATGGGTCTTTACCAATGATTGATCAGTGTGTGCAAATATTAGCCATTTTCTGTGCAACTTCCTCCTCCAAGATGCTTACAGCCTGAGACTGTTCCCCTACAGACACCTCATCCTGGGACTAGCTTAACTTCTCCCCCTGAAAACTTTGGAGGTGGGCCCTAGTTGGAGGAAGTGGGTCACTGAGATCAGATACATAAAATGTGCTAAGATTTTGGGTTGTTGGCATAGTTGGTGCGGCTCCATCTGACTGCACACTTCCCAGCTAGCCCTGGCCTCTTTGTATTCACATGTCTGTCATTTCTTTACTGTCTGTCCTCACTCCCTCACCATCTCTAGTCAGGGTTCCAGGACCAAACCATGCACACAGGAAGGAAGCAGGCGAAGAACCAAGTTTAAATGTTATTAGCCGCTGTTTTCTAAGGTGATGAGGGCTGTCGATGTAGCATCAGGCAAAGGGGAGCTCAGGGGTTGCTTTGCTGCAGAGGCAGAGGCAGCATGTGGAAGGAAGAAACAGTGTGTGCTATATAGATATCCAGGGATAGACACATTGCAGGCAAAAGGGAAGGCAGGTGCAGCTGCACTTAGGTGGGAGCACGGAGAGAGTGCTCAGAGGAGAGGACAGAGGTCAGTGAGCTAGAGAACATGACACAGGGCGAATGACAGGAGGAAAGGTCAGCACTGTGCCATGGAGAGGAGAGCCCCACTGGAAGCATGGGTGCACAGGGAATTCTAGTGATCGGCCCTGGCCTCTGCAGGAATCCAAGTGTAGTCATCACACCAGGGACATCATCTTCATCTGACTGGAAATACAGATCCTAAGACCTCATCACCGATCTCCTGAGACAAAATAGGGAAGGGGCTACATGTCCCTGTGATTTGTACCTTTACATTCACGGGGAGAAAAGAGAAACACCCCGAGTTATAAAGATGTGTATGTGATCAGCTTTAGCTGTAAAAATTTTTGAACTGAAAATTCAATCCTCCCTCTTGCAAAGAGTCTAATACTGCTCCACCTGGCCGGGCTTCAGTTTCCACGTGTGTAAGGTGGGTACATCTGGCTCTGCCCCTTTTCACCAAGATTGCCGCTGGTAAACATTGAAAAATGCAGTCTGGAGCTGTGTGTAGTAGACTCATGCTATACTCCCAGCACTTGAAAGGCTAGGGCAGGAGAATTACTGTAAGTGTGGGGCCAACCCTGCCTGTTAAGTAAGCTCCAAGACAACTTAGTTTACAGAGTGAGACCCTACCTCAGAAGTATGAATAAAATAAGACCTGGTAGTAAATACTAGAAAACTGTGTCTGCCAATATCTTGACAAATATGAGTTTTTACTACCAGGAGCATGAGCCCCAAGCCCATCACCCTCAGAGATGTGTATGTCTCTCCCCCGATGAGATCGGGCTCATTAAGACGTGCACATGAAAAACTCGCCATGAGGCTGGGCTGGTTTTGTTACATTTGGCCCAGAGCCCCAGCATCTGAGACTGCAGCTGGTGTGGTGCTGCCGAGGTATATATGGTACCTGTCCTCGATTTGGCAGACAAGACCCTCTCCACTAAGCATTTCAGACTTGGATAATGGGCCAACAGAGAGAGTTGTGATACTTAGCCCAGAACACTTCTATCACTCTTTCAGCCCCAAAGTATTTGTTATGCTTAATACAAAGCAATACGTCATTGCTGTGACTCGGGATGAACAGTTAGTTGGGTTTGGAATCAAAAGAGCAGAAGTTAGGTCCCCAAGTTTTACTTCTTATCCATAACAACCCAAGATCTCACACCTCTACCAAGCCTATCTCTATCCAGCACTCAAGTTGGTAGGAGGTTAACTGAGATGATAGACGTCAATCTACTTTAACAATAAAACACCCAGAAGGGACCAAGACATTGTTATAAAAGCCCGGTTCCTCTGTCAGTCACTAAACACTCAAGAAATATTTACCAAGCTCACAATGATCCTGGCTCTAAGCCAAGCTAGTAGGTAAGTATAAACCACAGAACAGAATTATATTCCAAGCAATATATATTCCAGTGGGAAAAGGAAGGAACAGACAGAATGAATAAATGAATAATACATGCGGATTGCACAACAGTGGTAAATGCTTTAGAGAAGAATAAAGAAGAAAATGGGAGGTGAACTCTTCAGAGGTGACCAGAAAGATAGCCAGAGAGGATGAACTCCCTGAAAGATGAACCTGCCCAAATACCCGAGAAAGCTGTAATCTTCCCTGCATGTCCCATGTCCACTCCCAGGATCTGATCAGTCCCAGATATTTAGCCCAAAACTGCTCCAGGTTTTCTTGTCTCTATCATTTTTGTCACTGTGGGGATCATTGTTAATCATCGTGCTTTGACTAGCTCACACAGGAACACAAACTCAAATCGAGTTACATAGTATCTAGAGAGCTCACAGCTAAACAGACTCTTCTGCCAACCCTAGAATCCAGCAACTTTTCCAGAACTCAAGGTTCGAGACCACGAACTCTTCAGACTAGAGACAACCACGATGTATTCCCAGTTCTTGTCAGCACGACTCAGCACTATTGCATTGATTTTATCATTGGCTTCCATTGGCCAAGGGCCTTCTATAGACTAACGAGGGCTGTTTAGTTTGTGTGTTTTTCAGTATTGGGAATTGAAGATGGGACCTTGGGCTTGTAACCACTAAATTACATCACCCAGCTACAACTATATTTGAACGCATTATGAATCTAAGCTAACTTGTGTGACCCTCTTACTAGACCTCCTGGTGCTGAGATTCCAGGCTTGCTCCACTACACCAGGCAGCTCAGTTGTGAAGATGTAAGAAGAATAAAAACTGCCTTACAAAATAAATGATTACAGTGCTCCCACACTGAAGAAGATGGTCAGGATTCACGACAGGACATGTGGATCATGGAGTAGGGTTGGATTTCTGCAGAGATGAATTCCAGAGCCTAATGGGAAATGGAAATATTATATTAGCTACATGACCAAGTAAGAGATTTCCTTTTCCAGTGAGATATATATATATATATATATATATATATATATATATATATATAGAGAGAGAGAGAGAGAGAGAGAGAGATGTATGTGTGGATAGATAGATAGGTAGATAGATATATAGGGAGAGAGAGAGATTGGGGGTTAATAACCTGGAAACAGTAGGTTCTTGGAGACAGCGAACAGGACTATGGGAGTGAGCTCCAAAAGAGGACTGCCTGCCTGAATCCAAGAGACAAGTTGTAAATGTAAATTCCCCGAAGACAGAATGGAGAATGGGGTTGAACATAATAAAAACTCAAGAATTTGTTTAAAATGCACATTCTATTTTATGTCTCCCATTGTTTAAACCATCAGCAAAGCCTGTTGTTTACAACAACCTTGTGCTGTCTTGGGGAGTGATGGAAAACGGAACCAGATCTTCACTCGGAGCTACAGGAGACAAGGTGGAAAACGAGTTTCTGGCAGACCTAGGGTTGAAAACAAGAGATAACATAAGCATATGTGAGTCCTTAACAGCCTCAACCTTAGGCCAGAGAATCCCTGGGGGCCCAAGTTATTTTGTTTGCTTTAAAGTGAAGGTTGGTCTCAAATAACCAGAGGATGTGAAAATAATATTGCCTACCACACAACTCCAGCAGGGACATTTGGATACAAGAAGATGGCCAAGTAGACTGAGAAGATAAGTCAGTCAGTGAAATGCTTAGTGTGTAGGCACAAAGACCTAAAATCAGATCCTAACCCTCATTTTAAAAGCCAGTGATGGTGCAGAAGTGTGGTGATGTGTCCCAAAAACCCTGACACTGGAGAGGTGGAGAAAGGAGGCTCTGTGGAGCCTACTAGCCAGCTAGTCTTGCCTAGTCAGTAGAGAGACTGCCTCAAAAAATAAAATAAAATAAAGAGCAATCAAGGAAGATATATGACAGTAGCCTCTAGCCTCCACAGGTATGCACATGCCTACAACACACACACAAACACACACAAGGAAGACATATGACAGTAGCCTCTAGCCTCCACAGGTATATGCACATGCCTATAACACACACACACACACACACACACACACACACGCACACACACACACAAGACCCTAAACAAATTGCAGGTACATCATCTAATTTACTCTTCACACCCTCTAAGATGAAAGACATTGTTTTTCTTATCTTTAAAGATGAATACTATATCCACATAATTAAATTTCTAATAATCAGCATTGAGATTCAATTCATTCCAGTCCCCAAGTCACACTAGTACCATTCATCATCTGCCTTCTAGGAAGCAGTGAGTGCCAGCAGGTGTCACACAGACAGTGCTGGGCCTTCTCTTCGACACTCTATTGTCTAGCTACATTGCAGGAATGAGAACTCAGAAACTTTGAAGGACCTAAAATCTTGAACTTTTGCTCTTGCCTAACTAGTAAAAAAGCAAACAAACAAACAAAAATAGCCAAGGGTGTGAATTCGGGTTTAAAAATGGAGGAAAATTATAGCACATGAAACACTCCCACTTTGCTCCTGTCTTATTCAGAAATCTAAGCATTTTAGTATATACTGCAGCTTTCTAGGAAAACTCCAAAAGACCAGGGTATCTGCCTGCTTCCCTTTCTCTTATGAGAGTTATAAATGCAACCCACTTAAAATATCCCCAAGGTCTTCCACTGATCGTACCCAATCAACTCTCAGCACCAGAGGAGTCCTGGGAGCAAATGAAGTCTTATTTTCCTGGAGCTTTCTGTCATCTTCTTCTCTCACCAATAACATCTTTGATAACTTTCATCCTGCTCACAGCCGGCTCTGTGCACCACCACCCTCGTCCTTCCATAAATTTCCATTTTCACATTTATGTCTTTATTTCCATTCAGTCCTGAGACCCCTCTCAGTGTGACTCGCTTCAATCGGGACAGACACTGCTCGGCTTCTTGATGCTGTTAGGTCCAGTGGAAGTGGAGGGGCTACGGACAACTGTTCTATGGCTCACCATGTGAGTTAACAGAGAAAGGCTTTGGGAAGGTGACAAGTTGATTTGATAAACAGGTACCACCATGTCTCAGAGCTGACTCTGATGGGTTCTGTAACTGCAGAACCAGTGAAGGCTACCCCAGCTTCACTTGTGATCTAGAAGAATCTTCATTAAAGAAAACTATGAGTTTGTCACTGAAAGGGAACATCTATGCCCATCCCCTTGGCTCACAGAAGTCTTAGTCCCTTTAATAAGCCCCCAGATCATGCATAAACCCTGATGCAACTGTCTTACACAGACCAAGTTTTCCTGACTAAAATTTACATCACAAAAGGGAAGTAAAGAAAAAAGTAAGAGGATTTTGTTGTTGTTGTTGTTGTTGTTGTTGTTGTTGTTGTTTCGGATGTTACAGACATGTTAGTTATTTCTCTACTATAATGAGTCAAGCAGTGAATCCCTCCTGTAGCATGGTGACATTTCTGCAGGAACCTTGGCCATCTGTACAGATCTTTGTTATTTTAGTTCAAGTTCAAAGCAGAGGCATTTCATCTCTTCTCCCACTGTATTCTCCACTGGCCTCTTTAAAGAAGTGGCATAGTAATCCAGAAAGATGGCTCAGTGGGCAAAATGCTTGCCTTGTAACTGTGAGAACCTCTGTGTTCAATCCCTAAAACACATATTCAAACACCAGCCTGGTGTGCTGCTTATAATCTGAGGTATGAGGAAGCAGAGAAAGATGTGTTCCTGGGCTTCCTATCCAGCCAGCCTAGACAACTTGGCAAGTTTCAGCCCAGTGGGAGAGCACGTCTCAAAAAATCAGAACACCTGAGGAAGAACGGCATAGGTTGTCCTCTGCTGTGCACCACGAACACACACACACACAAACACACACACACACAGTGTACACCCACCAAGAAGTTGCATAGTGAAAGACACAGTAGCACTTTGGAGGTTGATAGAGAGAGGCCTCACAGAAGATGTTCCTTCTGTGAACTGCAGAGTCCCTAGAGTTTATCAGAGTTTGCAGAAAATGAGTAATTCAAGAAGGAAACTACTTGCCAAACATGGTGGTGCATGCCTTTAATCTAGCACTCTGGAGGCAGAGGCATGCAAACGTCTGAGCTTGAGGTCAACCTAGTATACATAACTAGTTCCAGGGATACACAGAAAAACCCTGTCCTGGGGCAGGGGGTTCTACTTAAGGAAATGCATTGTTCATGACAGTGAAAACCCTGAGGTAGTTCTAGACTGGCAAGGATGGATTTGGATGCTCCAATGCTCCAACGATGTCAATAAAAATTGGCCTCATGGGGGTGGAGATATGGTTCAGTGGTTAAGAGCACTGACTGCTCTTCTGGAGGTCCTGAGTCCAAATCCCAGCAACTACATGGATTGCTCACAACCATCTGTAATGAGATCGGATGCCCTTTTCTGATGTGTCTAAAGATAGCTACAGTGTACTTATATATAACAAATAAATAAATCTTAGAAAGAAAGAAAGAAAGAAAGAAAGAAAGAAAGAAAGAAAGAAAGAAAGAAAGAAAGAAAGAAACAAAGAAACAAAGAGAAGGAAGGAAGGAAGGAAGGAAGGAAGGAAGGAAGGAAGGAAGGAAGGAAGGAAGGAAGGAAGAAAATTGGCCTCATGTTAATCCCATCTTACTACTGTGTAGCACAAATGCTGCCAGTAGTTCCACATTCATTTTCAAAGAAAATGGGGAAGTCCCTTCCGCTCGACTCGAGACTCGAGCCACGGGCTACCTTGCCAGCAGAGTCTTGCCCAACACCCGCAAGGGTCCACACGGGACTCCCCACGGGACCCTAAGACCTCTGGTGAGTGGACCACAGTGCCTGCCCCAATCCAATCGCGCGGAACTTGAGACTGCGGTACATAGGGAAGCAGGCTACCCGGGCCTGATCTGGGGCACAAGTCCCTTCCGCTCGACTCGAGACTCGAGCCCCGGGCTACCTTGCCAGCAGAGTCTTGCCCAACACCCGCAAGGGTCCACACGGGACTCCCCACGGGACCCTAAGACCTCTGGTGAGTGGATCACAGTGCCTGCCCCAATCCAATCGCGCGGAACTTGAGACTGCGGTACATAGGGAAGCAGGCTACCCGGGCCTGATCTGGGGCACAAGTCCCTTCCGCTCGACTCGAGACTCGAGCCCCGGGCTACCTTGCCAGCAGAGTCTTGCCCAACACCCGCAAGGGCCCACACGGGACTCCCCACGGGACCCTAAGACCTCTGGTGAGTGGACCACAGTGCCTGCCCCAATCCAATCGCGCGGAACTTGAGACTGCGGTACATAGGGAAGCAGGCTACCCGGGCCTGACCTGGGGCACAAGTCCCTTCCGCTCGACTCGAGACTCGAGCCCTGGGCTACCTTGCCAGCAGAGTCTTGCCCAACACCCGCAAGGGTCCACACGGGACTCCCCACGGGACCCTAAGACCTCTGGTGAGTGGACCACAGTGCCTGCCCCAATCCAATCGCGCGGAACTTGAGACTGCGGTACATAGGGAAGCAGGCTACCCGGGCCTGATCTGGGGCACAAGTCCCTTCCGCTCGACTCGAGACTCGAGCCCCGGGCTACCTTGCCAGCAGAGTCTTGCCCAACACCCGCAAGGGTCCACACGGGACTCCCCACGGGACCCTAAGACCTCTGGTGAGTGGACCACAGTGCCTGCCCCAATCCAATCGCGCGGAACTTGAGACTGCGGTACATAGGGAAGCAGGCTACCCGGGCCTGATCTGGGGCACAAGTCCCTTCCGCTCGACTCGAGACTCGAGCCCCGGGCTACCTTGCCAGCAGAGTCTTGCCCAACACCCGCAAGGGCCCACACGGGACTCCCCACGGGACCCTAAGACCTCTGGTGAGTGGAACACAGCGCCTACCCCAATCCAATCGCGTGGAACTTGAGACTGCGGTACATAGGGAAGCAGGCTACCCGGGCTTGATCTGGGGCACAAACCCCTTCCACTCCACTCGAGCCCCGGCTACCTTGCCAGCTGAGTCGCCTGACACCCGCAAGGGCCCACACAGGATTCCACACGTGATCCTAAGACCTCTAGTGAGTGGAACACAACTTCTGCCAGGAGTCTGGTTCGAACACCAGATATCTGGGTACCTGCCTTGCAAGAAGAGAGCTTGCCTGCAGAGAATACTCTGCCCACTGAAACTAAGGAGAGTGCTACCCTCCAGGTCTGCTCATAGAGGCTAACAGAGTCACCTGAAGAACAAGCTCTTAACAGTGACAACTAAAACAGCTAGCTTCAGAGATTACCAGATGGCGAAAGGCAAACGTAAGAATCCTACTAACAGAAATCAAGACCACTCACCATCATCAGAACGCAGCACTCCCACCCCACCTAGTCCTGGGCACCCCAACACAACCGAAAATCTAGACCCAGATTTAAAAACATTTCTCATGATGATGATAGAGGACATCAAGAAGGACTTTCATAAGTCACTTAAAGATTTACAGGAGAGCACTGCTAAAGAGTTACAGGCTCTTAAAGAAAAGCAGGAAAACACAGCCAAACAGGTGATGGAAATGAACAAAACCATACTAGAACTAAAAGGGGAAGTAGGCACAATAAAGAAAACCCAAAGCGAGGCAACGCTGGAGATAGAAACCCTAGGAAAGAGATCTGGAACCATAGATGCGAGCATCAGCAACAGAATACAAGAAATGGAAGAGAGAATCTCAGGTGCAGAAGATTCCATAGAGAACATCGACACAACAGTCAAAGAAAATACAAAATGCAAAAGGATCCTAACTCAAAACATCCAGGTAATCCAGGACACAATGAGAAGACCAAACCTACGGATAATAGGAATTGATGAGAATGAAGATTTTCAACTTAAAGGGCCAGCTAATATCTTCAACAAAATAATAGAAGAAAACTTCCCAAACATAAAAAAAGAGATGCCCATGATCATACAAGAAGCATACAGAACTCCAAATAGACTGGACCAGAAAAGAAATTCCTCCCGACACATAATAATCAGAACAACAAATGCACTAAATAAAGGTAGAATATTAAAAGCAGTAAGGGAGAAAGGTCAAGTAACATATAAAGGAAGGCCTATCAGAATTACACCAGACTTTTCACCAGAGACTATGAAAGCCAGAAGAGCCTGGACAGATGTTATACAGACACTAAGAGAACACAAATGCCAGCCCAGGCTACTATACCCGGCCAAACTCTCAATTACCATAGATGGAGAAACCAAAGTATTCCACGACAAAACCAAGTTCACACAATATCTTTCCACGAATCCAGCCCTTCAAAGGATAATAACAGAAAAGAAGCAATACAAGGACGGAAATCACGCCCTAGAACAACCAAGAAAGTAATCATTCAACAAACCAAAAAGAAGACAGCCACAAGAACAGAATGCCAACTCTAACAACAAAAATAAAAGGGAGCAACAATTACTTTTCCTTAATATCTCTTAATATCAATGGACTCAATTCCCCAATAAAAAGACATAGACTAACAGACTGGCTACACAAACAGGACCCAACATTCTGCTGCTTACAGGAAACCCATCTCAGGGAAAAAGACAGACACTACCTCAGAGTGAAAGGCTGGAAAACAATTTTCCAAGCAAATGGACTGAAGAAACAAGCTGGAGTAGCCATTTTAATATCGGATAAAATCGACTTCCAACCCAAAGTTATCAAAAAAGACAAGGAGGGACACTTCATACTCATCAAAGGTAAAATCCTCCAAGAGGAACTCTCAATTCTGAATATCTACGCACCAAATGCAAGGGCAGCCACATTCATTAGAGACACTTTAGTAAAGCTCAAAGCATACATTGCACCTCACACAATAATAGTGGGAGACTTCAACACACCACTTTCTTCAAAGGACAGATCGTGGAAACAGAAACTAAACAGGGACACAGTGAAACTAACAGAAGTTATGAAACAAATGGACCTGACAGATATCTACAGAACATTTTATCCTAAAACAAAAGGATATACCTTCTTCTCAGCACCTCACGGGACCTTCTCCAAAATTGACCATATAATTGGTCACAAAACAGGCCTCAATAGATACAAAAATATTGAAATTGTCCCATGTATCCTATCAGACCACCATGGCCTAAGACTGATCTTCAATAACAACATAAATAATGGAAAGCCAACATTCACGTGGAAACTGAATAACACTCTTCTCAATGATACCTTGGTCAAGGAAGGAATAAAGAAAGAAATTAAAGACTTTTTAGAGTTTAATGAAAATGAAGCCACAACGTACCCAAACCTATGGGACACAATGAAAGCATTTCTAAGAGGGAAACTCATAGCGCTGAGTGCCTCCAAGAAGAAACGGGAGACAGCACATACTAGCAGCTTGAAAACACATCTAAAAGCCCTAGAAAAAAAGGAAGCAAATTCACCCAAGAGGAGTAGACGGCAGGAAATAATCAAACTCAGGGGTGAAATCAACCAAGTGGAAACAAGAAGAACTATTCAAAGAATTAACCAAACGAGGAGTTGGTTCTTTGAGAAAATCAACAAGATAGATAAACCCTTAGCTAGACTCACTAAAGGGCACAGGGACAAAATCCTAATTAACAAAATCAGAAATGAAAAGGGAGACATAACAACAGATCCTGAAGAAATCCAAAACACCATCAGATCCTTCTACAAAAGGCTATACTCAACAAAACTGGAAAACCTGGACGAAATGGACAAATTTCTGGACAGATACCAGGTACCAAAGTTGAATCAGGATCAAGTTGACCATCTAAACAGTCCCATATCACCTAAAGAAATAGAAGCAGTTATTAATAGTCTCCCAACCAAAAAAAGCCCAGGACCAGATGGGTTTAGTGCAGAGTTCTATCAGACCTTCAAAGAAGATCTAATTCCAATTCTGCACAAACTATTTCACAAAATAGAAGTAGAAGGTACTCTACCCAACTCATTTTATGAAGCCACTATTACTCTGATACCTAAACCACAGAAAGATCCAACAAAGATAGAGAACTTCAGACCAATTTCTCTTATGAATATCGATGCAAAAATCCTCAATAAAATTCTCGCTAACCGAATCCAAGAACACATTAAAGCAATCATCCATCCTGACCAAGTAGGTTTTATTCCAGGGATGCAGGGATGGTTTAATATACGAAAATCCATCAATGTAATCCATTATATAAACAAACTCAAAGACAAAAACCACATGATCATCTCGTTAGATGCAGAAAAAGCATTTGACAAGATCCAACACCCATTCATGATAAAAGTTTTGGAAAGATCAGGAATTCAAGGCCCATACCTAAACATGATAAAAGCAATCTACAGCAAACCAGTAGCCAACATCAAAGTAAATGGAGAGAAGCTGGAAGCAATCCCACTAAAATCAGGGACTAGACAAGGCTGCCCACTTTCTCCCTACCTTTTCAACATAGTACTTGAAGTATTAGCCAGAGCAATTCGACAACAAAAGGAGATCAAGGGGATACAAATTGGAAAAGAGGAAGTCAAAATATCACTTTTTGCAGATGATATGATAGTATATATAAGTGACCCTAAAAATTCTACCAGAGAACTCCTAAACCTGATAAACAGCTTCGGTGAAGTAGCTGGATATAAAATAAACTCAAACAAGTCAATGGCCTTTCTCTATACAAAGAATAAACAGGCTGAGAAAGAAATTAGGGAAACAACACCCTTCTCAATAGTCACAAATAATATAAAATATCTTGGCGTGACTCTAACTAAGGAGGTGAAAGATCTATATGATAAAAACTTCAAATCTCTGAAGAAAGAAATTAAAGAAGATCTCAGAAGATGGAAAGATCTCCCATGCTCATGGATTGGCAGGATCAACATTGTAAAAATGGCTATCTTGCCAAAAGCAATCTACAGATTCAATGCAATCCCCATCAAAATTCCAACTCAATTCTTCAACGAATTGGAAGGAGCAATTTGCAAATTTGTCTGGAATAACAAAAAACCTAGGATAGCAAAAAGTCTTCTCAAGGATAAAAGAACTTCTGGCGGAATCACCATGCCAGACCTAAAGCTTTACTACAGAGCAATTGTGATAAAAACTGCATGGTACTGGTATAGAGACAGACAAGTAGACCAATGGAATAGAATTGAAGATCCAGAAATGAACCCACACACCTATGGTCACTTGATCTTCGACAAGGGAGCTAAAACCATCCAGTGGAAGAAAGACAGCATTTTCAACAATTGGTGCTGGCACAACTGGTTGTTATCGTGTAGAAGAATGCGAATCGATCCATACTTATCTCCTTGTACTAAGGTCAAATCTAAGTGGATCAAGGAACTTCACATAAAACCAGAGACACTGAAACTTATAGAGGAGAAAGTGGGGAAAAGCCTTGAAGATATGGGCACAGGGGAAAAATTCCTGAACAGAACAGCAATGGCTTGTGCTGTAAGATCGAGAATCGACAAATGGGACCTAATGAAACTCCAAAGTTTCTGCAAGGCAAAAGACACCGTCAATAAGACAAAAAGACCACCAACAGATTGGGAAAGGATCTTTACCTATCCTAAATCAGATAGGGGACTAATATCCAACATATATAAAGAACTCAAGAAGGTGGACTTCAGAAAATCAAATAACCCCATTAAAAAATGGGGCTCAGAACTGAACAAAGAATTCTCACCTGAGGAATACCGAATGGCAGAGAAGCACTTGAAAAAATGTTCAACATCCTTAATCATCAGGGAAATGCAAATCAAAACAACCCTGAGATTCCACCTCACACCAGTCAGAATGGCTAAGATCAAAAATTCAGGTGACAGCAGATGCTGGCGAGGATGTGGAGAAAGAGGAACACTCCTCCATTGTTGGTGGGAGTGCAGGCTTGTACAACCACTCTGGAAATCAGTCTGGCGGTTCCTCAGAAAACTGGACATAGTACTACCGGAGGATCCAGCAATACCTCTCCTGGGCATATATCCAGAAGATGCCCCAACAGGTAAGAAGGACACATGCTCCACTATGTTCATAGCAGCCTTATTTATAATAGCCAGAAGCTGGAAAGAACCTAGATGCCCCTCAACAGAGGAATGGATACAGAAAATGTGGTACATCTACACAATGGAGTACTACTCAGCTATTAAAAAGAATGAATTTATGAAATTCCTAGCCAAATGGATAGACCTGGAGGGCATCATCCTGAGTGAGGTAACACATTCACAAGGAAACTCACACAATATGTATTCACTGATAAGTGGATATTAGCCCCAAACCTAGGATACCCAAGATATAAGATATAATTTGCTAAACACATGAAACTCAAGGAGAATGAAGACTGAAGTGTGGACACTATGCCCCTCCTTAGATTTGGGAACAAAACACCCATGGAAGGAGTTACAGAGACGGAGTTTGGAGCTGAGATGAAAGGATGGACCATGTAGAGACTGCCATAGCCAGGGATCCACCCCATAATCAGCATCCAAACGCTGACACCATTGCATACACTAGCAAGATTTTATTGAAAGGACGCAGATGTAGCTGTCTCTTGTGAGACTATGCCGGGGCCCAGCAAACACAGAAGTGGATGCTCACAGTCAGCTAATGGATGGATCATAGGGCTCCCAATGGAGGAGCTAGAGAAAGTAGCCAAGGAGCTAAAGGGATCTGCAACCCTATAGGTGGAACAACATTATGAGCTAACCAGTACCCCGGAGCTCTTGACTCTAGCTGCATATATATCAAAAGATGGCCTAGTCGGCCATCACTGGAAAGAGAGGCCCATTGGACTTGCAAACTTTATATGCCCCAGTACAGGGGAATACCAGGGCCAAAAAGGGGGAGTGGGTGGGCAGGGGAATGGGGGTGGGTGGATATGGGGGACTTTTGGTATAGCATTGGAAATGTAAATGAGTTAAATACCTAATAAAAAACGAAAAAAAAAAAAAAAAAAAAAGAAAATGGGAAGAGACTATCTCCCCTGAAGTTGAAGAAAAAAATCTTAGAGTTGAACTTCATTGTCATGATTAAAAGGGTTAAGTTAGCTAGAACACATGTCACCTAGGAGGTGAGCGTTTGGTCATACACTAAACTGCATCAACCATGCCAAAGAGAGAGTCTCCAAATAGGGTCAGTTGTTGTTGCCAGAAAATAAGTGAACAGATATGAGTACAGGTAGAAAACAGGCCAACTAGCAAGCCTTTCTGAACTGGCATCTAACCTCAGAATCAAATGTCCATGTGCAAATTTGATCCTGTAGATCCACAGGACCAGATAGCTGGAAGGAAAATAAGAAAACTATACTGTACACCATGCTAGAGACGAGTAGACAACCCTGTAAGGGAAATGCATGGATTGGTATATGCCTAGCCCCTCTGGCCACCAGTCTCTGTTCTGCCTTCCACCCTGCCCCACCTCCAGCTCATCCTTCCTCATTCTAAAGATGGAGCTGCTTGTAGTTTCCTGTTCTCTTCCAAGTTATCCTTGATAATCTAAGTCTCACTTCTTTCAAAGTACCTTTCCTTTGAGTTGTAACTATAAGTTCATCTGTGCTAATAGGGACAATAAACACCTGTAGGTGTGGTTCTGATGTTAAGGTCCTGTTGCCCAACTGGTTCTTGATCTATCAATAAAGAAGTCAAGGGCCAATTGCTGGGCAGAAAGAATAGGCAGGACTTCCAAGTCCCCGCAGGTAGAAAGACAGATGCAAGGAGGGGAGAGAGATAGTTTGCCATGCTTCTGAAGGAGAAAAGGTAACCAGCCATGTGAGATCTTGGACAGAATGGCCACAGGCCACTTGTACAAGTGGGTGGATGGAGGTATTTAGCTGGGACTAGACGTAATTGAGCAACTAAAGTTGAAGGCAGGTGGAGAGGTAAAGGGCTAAGAGTATTGATAAGGACATGATTTTCTAGGCAGAAGATAAGTAGCACCCAGCAATTGTGCCAAAAAGGGAGGTTGAAATTAAACAACTGGGTATGTCTGTGTTTTTATCTGTGGACCAGAGGGAACCTGGGCAGGGACTGGTAGCACCCAAAGTTTAGGTGGGGTGACAAAAGCTACACACAACATCTTTTAAAAAAAGAAAAAGAAAGAAAGAGAAGGGGAGGAAGGAAGGGAGGGAAGAAGAGAGGGCTACATCCACTTCAGTAGTGACCTGTGTGACAGGCCAAAAAGCCTGGACGCTATCCCGAGGCAAAAAGTTCACGGAAATATAGTCTCCTGGAACTGTGGCATCCTGTAATAATGAATGCTCCAAATCTGTCCTTGCTTTAGTCAGTAAATGGATCCATGTGCTTTCTCTTAATATTGCTTTATTATAAGTGCCTCTAAGGATTGATTTTGACATATAGCTAAGTTAGATTCCTCACCAGTCCTAGGCGGTCCTTGAGCCAACCATGGGCCTTGAATTCAGTAAGAATGTTGCCTATTCAGTGACATTCAGATTTGCCTCTAGTATTGTAGGAGAGATAGTGAAAGAAATCAGGCATTACTATCTACTACACAGAGTTAGAAATCTCAGGGCAAGCTACTCCCATATGCAGGAATTTACCATTATCTAAGAGGAAGGAAGGTTGTGGTCTAAGGAGGAACCAGAGTAAATACCTAGAACTATAGATAGCTGAGTTACACCCATACACAGGAATTTACAATGTCCTGCAGGTGAGGGGAGACTATACAATAGACTAGAATAGGAACTATAGCAAGGGCACGAAGTTCTTACCCCTTACTTCTAAGATTAAGCGGACCTTAGGTGGGGCTGGGTTTTTTGTGTTTTGTTTTGTTTTTAATATTTTTATTAGGTATTTTCCTCATTTACATTTCTAATGCTATCCCAAAAGTCCCCCATACCCTCCCCCCACTAGGTGGGGCTGTTTTGATACTAGTTGTTAACATTGAATTTTATCCCAGTTGGTTCCTGCCAGTCCTTTGTAGGCATTCCTCTGTGTCAGATACTTCAATGTTCCTTGCCTGCTGTGATATCTGACTCCTTTGTTTTCTGTATTATAAAACTGATGCTCATTTTGAGACAAAAATTACATTCAGATCCACACTCTCTTGTGTTGTGTCTGTTTGTCACCCTCTTCTTGCCAACTCCTTGCCCACCTGTAACAGGAACCTGAGTTTCGCCCATGGATCAAGGACCCAAGTGAGGTTCATCTGTGGTAAGGGAGGGGGGAAGGAGGGAGGGATGGAGGGAGAGAGAGAGGGAGGGAGAGAGAGAGAGAGAGAGAGAGAGAGAGAGAGAGAGAGAGAGAGAGAGAGAGAGAGAATATACAATTATACAGCAGCACAAAACTGGGACCAGGAATCATTGTGATAAACATGGAGGACTCAGAAAAGAAATCCCACAATTTGCCTCAGATGCTATGACTCTTTAACAATATCTTGTGCACTCCTGGTAGAACGGCTCCAACCAGTTTACCACTGAGACGAGTCCAAAGGCATGATGCCTGTTTTTAAGAAAGTCGATCCTATACTTGTTGAATGATTATTGAGAGGGCAAAAGCTTGCATGAGAGAAGATTGACTTGGCATTATGGGGAAGATTCTAAATGCCAGAGGCAGATAAAGGACAGAAGGATGTTATAGGATGCTCTGAGTGGGTTCAAGAAAATAAAAGCATGGGATGAAAAGTCAGTGTGGTCGACTGCATATGATAAAGTCTTTGGTTACTGACAATTGAACTTCAGGTAGGCTAGTTTGAGCCAAAGAATATGAATTTAAAGTCACATATATGCACACACACACAAACACACACATGCACGCATGCACACACAAATACTGTGGCTCTAAGAACTGAAATAATAGCTAACAAATGGATGCAGAAGGGAATAAAGGTGTCTCTAGGGATTGAGGCAGCAGAGCACATTAATATCCTAACAGGGTACAGTATAGATCAATCTTTTCCAACTGCACTTGCATCCATCAGTCTCTCTGCTCAAAGTGTAGAGGCCTAGAAAAGAAATGGATTGACTCAGATTGGGGCATGTGCTGCTGTTTGATGTCAGGAGTGGTCCTATGTGGGGAGGGGCACCTAGATTGAATATCCAACCAAGAGTGCATCCAAATGAGGAAGACAATGACCTGAATGAATAGTGTCATTGTGTCACTGTTACTCAGGAAAGAGAGATGGGAGGGGGCAGAAAATGGGACTACGTAGACAAGGGGGAAGAAGAGAAAGAAGGAAGGAATAAGAAAGAAAGGGAGGGGAGAAGGGAAAAATAAAGTGTTACAGGAACTCACCAGAGATGATCACTCAGACACAGTATTTAGTCGATTGAAAGTTTTTATTTCAGCCAGCTGGGACCATTCCCAAGTGTTGCAGGCAGGGGCAGGATGCAGGTGGCACTGAGTGTCCAGAACATGGGTTCTTAAAGGCAGAAACTACATCCAGGCATGTCACTCAGCAGCTGCAGGGGCCTCTGCAGAAGTTCTCTGTTTTTAACAGAAGTTAGCTAGGACATACTGACTTTTGGTTCTAGAATAAAGCTGGACAGTTTTCCGTGGGATACTCCATCAGGGATATCAACTTCTATTTAAACCTAGAATTGTCTCAGCAAGAATACAAAATAGAGGAACCTCTGTGCTGTCTTGCCCAGTTACAGAAGGAAGGGAGGGAGAGAGGGAGCAGAGAATGAGGGACGGAGGGAGGGAGGGAGGGAGGGAGGGAGGGAGGGAGGGAGGGAGGGAGGGAGGGAGGGAGGGAGGGAAGGAGGGAGGGAGGGAGGGAAGAAAATAAGTTATTTTTCCATACCATAATTTTACTAATATAAAAATAATTACTGTATCTATTTCCTAAAAGTTTCACAAGTATCATGTGGCGTGCTTGGCACAGGGCTTGAAACAATGCTGAATAAATTTCAGACATTTATCCTGTGTGAAAAAACAAGGAAGGTACTACTCCTCAGTAGATGTGGGCAACCATGTGGTCCTCTGGTTGTGAGATTCTGCTTGTTACTGAGTTGAACCACTTAAATGAATCAGTGGTCAGTCATCCCAAATAAACTATGAAACAGAAAGAAAAATAAAATATGTCCCCAACCTGGAAAATTCCAGAAACATGAATGCATAGAAGGAACATATATTGACAAATAGTTATCTCTCCATGAAAGCAGAGTAGTCACAGACTACGTCTGCATTTTTAGCCAGTATTTTACTGCCTTGGGGAGCATTTAGTCTGAGGAGAAGGCCCCATATGGAGCCTCCCACAGAGAGCAACAAATAGGAGTCACCACAGCCCCTTTGCACTGGACACTAACATGCCTGTCATGCTCCATCAGCATACTGTCCCACTGCCTTCTGCTGAGGTGTTCTCAGGACGATCATCATTACCACACTGCCTGGCAATACAACTGGGCTAAGGAAACTTCAACAGAGTGGTAATTTGATCAGCCCTCAAATGGCTCTGTTGTTGAGCACTGACAACACCAACTGCATACAGCCCAGGGACCTTGACAACGGCGGAGGGGAAGTGTAGCATTTCAGATATGAGTGAAGAACATGAAGAACAGCCTCCAGTGAAGCAAGCTGACCTTCTAGAAACAATGTCCAACACTGGAGCTGGGTCACTCTGCACATAAATGTGTGCCTATCCACAAAAACACTGAGCCTGTGACACGCACCGTGCAGCAAGAAAGTGGGTTATTCTTTTCAAAAAAATCAAGATTTGGGTTATAGTGAAGTAGGAAGTGGGGAGGTATCCCCATCAGCCTGTATCATTCCCGTTCCCAGCACTGGCTGCCCTGGTCCATCCCAAAGGGAGCCGTGATCTTCCCATCCTCATGTCATTTTTATTGTGCCAACCGATGATAAGGCAAAACCCCATCAACACTCACCAGCCTGTGAAAACCCAACTGACAATATGGAGTTGAAAATGAAGGGGAAAGTCTTGCATTTCTTTTCACCTATAGGATAAACACTGATGAAGCTGAAGGCAAACCCATCACCATTCAGCAGTCCATCTTCCTTTAAAATATACAGCACACAGACCAAGCAGGGAGAATTCTGCTCCGCACAGCAATTGTTCCATTTTCTGTATTTCATAACCTGCAATTTTGAAGCCATGCTTGGTACACACGCTTGTAAAATAGTCATATCAGATAAAAGCAGAGGGATGCTAAACTATTGGAAAATAAATCAAATTCTCAGCAAGCAGTTATATCCATCATGTCGCAGCGAGCGCACGTATAGTTTAAGCTCTGAGCGCACAGTCTATCCATTGTAATGATTTGGGGTCAGGATCCTGCCACATGCATTTAGCATTCACTAAGAAGTAAACCCAGGAGTGTAGCAGGAAAGAGCGCGGCGCTTTAGCTTTTGGTCCAGGAAACTGCCCTCCATGCATTTGTTTGAGGGCAAACACTGTGTGTCTGTAACAGCACAGAGAAGAATTAACACATGCATGTATCTTGAGCATTTCTAAGACGCTTGCATCCGACATTACCTTGCTTGATCTTCAAGGGAACCTGGGAAGAAAAAAATAGGGGAAAGCATCCACGAGTTACTACCCCAGAGACACCTTCAGAAACATATGTGCAAGGACATGGAAGAAAATATCCAAAAATGCAACCCACACCCAAATCATTTCCAAACTGAGGCCATCCTGTGATAATGACCCATTCAGTGGTACCTGGCCTTGCACTCAGCATAATCTCATAGGACAGCAGCAAGCATTCTGTGCCTTTGAGTTTCTCCCTTTAATATAGGAACAGCATTTGTTTGTCTAGTAATTGCACAAGACTTTAATGAAGCTCTATATAAACACTTAATGTGAAGATTATACAGATAAAGGAACTAAAACTGGCAAATATCATTATAAATATAGCAAATGCTTCACAATACAGTGTCCTATTAGGGGAGTATTAAGATATTTCACAAGGTCTTAATGGAAAACATTTAAAGCCATGGGTTTTAATTTGGTGGTAGCGGGGTGGGATTCAAAGTCAAAGCCTGACTATCACAGTAAAGACAGCTGATAACCCACGGCGCTGTCCCAGTAATTTGCTCCCAACAGTGATCCTGCAGCTCCTAACACCACTCCTTTCGGTTGAATTCTTCTAGACACTTCTACTTTGCTACTGGATAAAAATTGCCCTGGAGTCCTGCACAATCCTCATATTTACCACTGAGAACACAGGAACCCATTACTCAGCCCAGGTATCTCACTGTTCTACTCCAACACAAAAGTGGGTGGCCTCAATAGCAGGAATGTTTTTCTCACTGTTCTCACAGCCTGTTCTGAGGTCTGTGGCCCCGATGAGGCCCCTGTCTCCAGCCTACAGATGACTGCCTTGTCATTGTGTCCTCATATGCAAGAAAAGAATCTCTGATTTCCTTTCCTTTTCTGCAGGAGCACCAATCCCGAGTTCTGACCTCATGACCTCAGTGACACCTAATTGTCTCCCAAAGGCTCTCTAAATACTGCCACACCAGAGGTAGGACATCTACACTTGAATTTTTGGAGGACTCTCAGTCCCGAGCAGGTCCATTTCTAATTCCTCAAGAACAGCCTCGAAAGCACTTTCAGTGGTAAGCAATTATTTCATTCACACCGGTCATCTCCATCTCTTAAAGACAGAATTGTCCCACTGGTATCTAGGCTTATGCAAAAATGGCTCTCAGAATACATCTGCAGGAAAGAATATAAAAGAAGAAACCAATATTGTAAAGAATCCATACAGCAAAACATCCTAATGACACCCAAAACCTTTTTAAGGTAATTCCTATAGAGATCTGAAAATTCTTTGCTAATTAAAATTGTTTTCATAAATATCTACCTTTATTATGTTATATATTATATTATATCACATTAATTTACTGTGTATGTGGCAGGAGGGATATATGTAGACGTCAAAGGATAACTTGGGAAAGTCGGTTCTCTTCTTCCACTGTGTGAGTCCCAGGGATTGAACTCTGGTCATTCGACTTGGCAGCAGGTGCCTTTAGCCACTAATCCATCTCATTGTCCCCTAGGTTTTATTGTAAAAATACATGCTTCATCCCCAGTCTTCACATTTTTCTCATTTTCAGTACTTCACCAACTGCTTTCATTTCTACTTTGCAGTATAAATGTGCCACATTTTCAGAGCACTGGGATGAGGAGTGCGAGTGGGAATCTAACCTTATTTATACTGTTTCTTTGTGAAAGGAGCTTTCTGGGCTCCAAATAAGCAATTTTAAAGCTATATACTTAGAGGAAATAAATGATCTGTAAGTTTTGTGACTACGTTTACAAAGCATCACATTTATCAACAACCATTTGAGAGTCAAGGCAATACAATTAAATTTAGAAAGCATTTTCAAACCTAATAAAGCAGAAAAAGACATATGCAAGGGTCAGAAGACAGCCAGCTACTATATGCGATTACTGATTCCCTGTGAAAGTGGAAAATTTTGTTGTACCATAAAGATTTCCAAACATTAATTGAAGAATAAGACTATCCAAGCCAATGGAAAAAAACTAAAATGGGCTCAAGATGGGATATACTAAGTTCACTCTCAAGTCAACATCATTTCTTCTTTCTCTTGCTCTCGTGTGTGTGTGTGTGTGTGTGTGTGTGTGTGTGTGTGTGTGTGTGTATGTATATATGTGAGCATGTGTGTCACAAGAGTGTGTAAGGATATGCATGTATCTGTGGACACATGTGTGAGGAGGCTAAAGTTAACTTACAGACTCTTCCTGTATCATTCTTTACCTTACTCAAGGAGATAGAGCCTCTTTCTGAGCCATGAGTGTATCAATATGATTAATCAAGCTAGCTAACTTGCTGGAAGGATAACCTTTCTTCGCCCCCTGATTGCTGGGATTACAGGTAGGTTGCCATATCCACCTGGTATTTATGTGGGTTCTTACACCTGTCAATAAGAGTTATAACCACTATTGGCTCTCTCTAGTCCACTCAACACTGTCTATAGCATTTAGAACTAAAAATGGCTATCAACCAGAAGGAAATGTGTAAGAAACAAACCACAGAGATCTAAAATAACCCTCCCTTAAAAGAAAAACACAACTACTCCCCAGTTCTCAATCTGGAACTGAAATAATCCCCTTAAATTTCAATCTTTTTCAGACTTTTTTTTCCCAGAACTAGTCAAGGTAAGCAAGTCATTGAATCAGCCCCTCATTAAAAAATAAAGTACACATCAGGTCCTTCAGAAGAGGCTATTCAAATACATATCCATCACTCTTTCCCACGTTCTGCCCAACCACAAAGAGGTGCAAGTGAAAACTCAGTTCAGTTTTTCACAAGATAGAAGTAGAAGGTATTCTACCCAACTCATTTTATGAAGCCACTATTACTCTGATACCTAAACCACAGAAAGATCCAACAAAGATAGAGAACTTCAGACCAATTTCTCTTATGAACATCGATGCAAAAATCCTTAATAAAATTCTCGCTAACCGAATCCAAGAACACATTAAAGCAATCATCCATCCTGACCAAGTAGGTTTTATTCCAGGGATGCAGGGATGGTTTAATATACGAAAATCCATCAATGTAATCCATTATATAAACAAACTCAAAGACAAAAACCACATGATCATCTCGTTAGATGCAGAAAAAGCATTTGACAAGATCCAACACCCATTCATGATAAAAGTTCTGGAAAGATCAGGAATTCAAGGCCAATACCTAAACATGATAAAAGCAATCTACAGCAAACCAGTAGCCAACATCAAAGTAAATGGAGAGAAGCTGGAAGCAATCCCACTAAAATCAGGGACTAGACAAGGCTGCCCACTTTCTCCCTACCTTTTCAACATAGTACTTGAAGTATTAGCCAGAGCAATTCGACAACAAAAGGAGATCAAGGGGATACAAATTGGAAAAGAGGAAGTCAAAATATCACTTTTTGCAGATGATATGATAGTATATATAAGTGACCCTAAAAATTCCAACAGAGAACTCCTAAACCTGATAAACAGCTTCGGTGAAGTAGCTGGATATAAAATTAACTCAAACAAGTCAATGGCCTTTCTCTACACAAAGAATAAACAGGCTGAGAAAGAAATTAGGGAAACAACACCCTTCTCAATAGCCACAAATAATATAAAATATCTCGGCGTGACTCTAACGAAGGAAGTGAAAGATCTGTATGATAAAAACTTCAAGTCCCTGAAGAAAGAAATTAAAGAAGATCTCAGAAGATGGAAAGATCTCCCATGCTCATGGATTGGCAGGACCAACATTGTAAAAATGGCTATCTTGCCAAAAGCAATCTACAGATTCAATGCAATCCCCATTAAAATTCCAACTCAATTCTTCAACGAATTAGAAGGAGCAATTTGCAAATTCATCTGGAATAACAAAAAACCGAGGATAGCAAAAACTCTTCTCAAGGATAAAAGAACCTCTGGTGGAATCACCATGCCTGACCTAAAGCTTTACTACAGAGCAATTGTGATAAAAACTGCATGGTACTGGTATAGAGACAGACAAGTGGACCAATGGAATAGAATTGAAGACCCAGAAATGAACCCACACACCTATGGTCACTTGATCTTCGACAAGGGAGCCAAAACCATCCAGTGGAAGAAAGACAGCATTTTCAACAATTGGTGCTGGCACAACTGGTTGTTATCATGTAGAAGAATGCGAATCGATCCATACTTATCTCCTTGTACTAAGGTCAAATCTAAGTGGATCAAGGAACTTCACATAAAACCAGAGACACTGAAACTTATAGAGGAGAAAGTGGGGAAAAGCCTTGAAGATATGGGCACAGGGGAAAAATTCCTGAACAGAACAGCAATGGCTTGTGCTGTAAGATCGAGAATTGACAAATGGGACCTAATGAAACTCCAAAGTTTCTGCAAGGCAAAAGACACTGTCTATAAGACAAAAAGACCACCAACAGACTGGGAAAGGATCTTTACCTATCCTAAATCAGATAGGGGACTAATATCCAACATATATAAAGAACTCAAGAAGGTGGACCTCAGAAAATCAAATAACCCCCTTAAAAAATGGGGCTCAGAACTGAACAAAGAATTCTCACCTGAGGAATACCGAATGGCAGAGAAGCACCTGAAAAAATGTTCAACATCCTTAATCATCAGGGAAATGCAAATCAAAACAACCCTGAGATTCCACCTCACACCAGTGAGAATGGCTAAGATCAAAAATTCAGGTGACAGCAGATGCTGGCGAGGATGTGGAGAAAGAGGAACACTCCTCCATTGTTGGTGGGATTGCAGGCTTGTACAACCACTCTGGAAATCAGTCTGGCGGTTCCTCAGAAAATTGGACATAGTACTACCGGAGGATCCAGCAATACCTCTCCTGGGCATATATCCAGAAGAAGCCCCAACTGGTAAGAAGGACACATGCTCCACTATGTTCATAGCAGCCTTATTTATAATAGCCAGAAACTGGAAAGAACCCAGATGCCCCTCAACAGAGGAATGGATACAGAAAATGTGGTACATCTACACAATGGAGTACTACTCAGCTATTAAAAAGAATGAATTTATGAAATTCCTAGCCAAATGGATGGACCTGGAGAGCATCATCCTGAGTGAGGTAACACAATCACAAAGGAACTCACACAATATGTACTCACTGATAAGTGGATACTAGCCCAAAACCTAGGATACCCACGATATAAGATACAATTTCCTAAACACATGAAACTCAAGAAAAATGAAGACTGAAGTGTGGACACTATGCCCCTCCTTAGAAGTGGGAACAAAACACCCATGGAAGGAGTTACAGAAACAAAGTTTGGAGCTGAGATGAAAGGATGGACCATGTAGAGACTGCCATATCCAGGGATCCACCCCATAATCAGCATCCAAACGCTGACACCATTGCATATACTAGCAAGATTTTATCGAAAGGACCCAGATGTAGCTGTCTCTTGTGAGACTATGCGGGGGCCTAGCAAACACAGAAGTGGATGCTCACAGTCAGCTAATGGATGGATCACAGGGCTCCCAATGGAGGAGCTAGAGAAAGTACCCAAGGAGCTAAAGGGATCTTCAACCCTATAGGTGGAACAACATTATGAACTAACCAGTACCCCTGAGCTCTTGACTCTAGCTGCATATGTATCAAAAGATGGCCTAGTCGGCCATCACTGGAAAGAGAGGCCCATTGGACACGCAGACTTTGTGTGCCCCGGTACAGGGGAACACCAGGGCCAAAGGGGGGGAGTGGGTGGGTAGGGGAGTGGGGGTGGGTGGGTAAGGGGGACTTTTGGTATAGCATTGGAAATGTAAATGAGCTAAATACCTAATAAAAAATGGAAAAAAAAAAAAAAGAAAAAAGAAAACTCAGTTCAGGTTGACTTTGACAACCTGGATCAAGATTTTGGAGAGTCTGATCTCAGGCAGTTTATTTCCAACAAATTTTAACACAGTATTATTTGGGGAAGTGTATAATACGATCTCTAATGCACAGAAAAAGCATAATTACGTCAAAACTCAACTCTGGGTATCAGTTATTTCTTCTGAGAAAACTGGTTCTGGAGATAGGTTGTCTGTACTAGCTCAAGGCCCTAAGAAAGAATCTAGCCTAGTCTCAGTCATATAGACAGCGATTAGCCACCTCCGGTCCTGATCATAGAAGCTTAATATTGCCTGGCCCAGCAGATAACACAGGTCAACAGGCTATTAATCACCTCCAATTCCCAGACTTCTGAATAGAAGAGGTTTTACATCTTTCCCATTGGAAAGACACTCCTGCATGTTTAACATTGCTGGTTTCTCTGGAGATGTGTATGCACAGGGACCTTCATGCTGTGCTCCAAACCATCACATTCTATAAAACCATCTACAGATTGAAAGTCACCTCGGGAGGGCTGCCCAGTATTGGTCAACAGTAATGCAAGATAGGTCCACCACATCTTCTGTTCCTGAAGTTCTCAACTGAGTCTTTTGGCATTTGGATAAATTTTTAACCCCACTTTGAAATAATCCTACCCCAAACCATCATATAAGCTTCAGACAAGCTGGCTGAACTGACAGAAAAATTAAAGAAGATTGAGACCAGAAAGAAGCACAGTACAAACCACTGTCATTCTAAAAATAAATAAATTATTAATAACATTAAGTTATTTGATATAGAAAAATTAGTAAGTTCTAGAACACATAACAAGTTTGCAGGTTTCAGAATCTGAAAATTACTAGATCTATCTCCTGTGGGTTTTTTTTTTTTTTTTAGTTCAAACGTGAGTTTTGCCAACATACTTAAAACTGTATCATATAACAAAGAAAATGTGTTATACATAACACACTGGAGATTTTCTCATCTATTAAAAGAGAAAATTATGTCATTTGCAGGAAATGGAAGCTACTGAATATAATAAGATGAAGTGAATTAAGTCAGTCTATGAAAGGCAAATATTTTTTTCTCTCACATGTGGTTTGCAAATTTTGTATAGATACACAAAATCAAATGTATCTATGTGGCATGGGTAGAAGCAAAACTTTCTAGGTCAACAAAAAAACTAACAAAGAAAGGATAATAGAAAGAGAGAATGAGGGAAAGTACAAGAGAAAACATGTTTTATATACAAAGTATACCTGTGTGGAGGCATCATATATGACAGAATACCCATACAATAAATATATATAATAAAAATTAAATATATGTGCCATATACCTCATATTAAAATATCACAGCAAATGTCTGTGCTGAAAGTTGTTCTACTTTTCTCTGACAAAATACCCTGAGAAAAAGAAATGTGTAGGAAAAAGGTCTATTTCAGCTGCAATTCCGGGTTACTGTCTATCACTGTAAGGAAGTGAAGACAGGATCATCAAACAGCTAGTTCCATAACATCCACAGTCAAGAGCAGAGAGAAATAAATGTACACATACCATTTGCTTGCTTGTACTCAACTAGATTTCTCCACTCTTATACAGTTCAAGAACCCCTGTATAGGGAATGGTGCCACCCACAGTAGGCAGAGTCTCCCCATATCAATTAACATAATGAAGACAATTCCCTCACGGACATGCCTAGAGGCTAATTTTGTATTGATACCCCCTCATCATGACTCTCTTCTTTTGGTGATTCTATGTTGTACCAAGTTAACAACTAAAGCCAATGATCACAAAAAGGGTAAAGGAAATGTATTCACAAGTATTTTTCTCAAATTAGGTTCTGAAACTTAGTATGAACTAAATACACATGCATATTTTGTGTGTGTGTGTGTGTGGGGGGGGGGGGAGAGAGAGAGAGAGAGAGAGAGAGAGAGAGAGAGAGAGGAATAAAGTGATATTTAGTATTTAGTGGCATTGATTCAGATTCAATTTAATTCCATACCATGTAATCACCAATCTGGTGTCATCCGTATCTAAAGGATGAGAAAAGAATGCTATGCCTGTCCATGCTCTGTGTTAGCAAATGCTGACATCAGGTACTCAGGAGAAACTGTGCCTTGGGAAGTCATTGTGTCACTGCAGGACTGATTAAAGCAACTTCTGTTGAGGTTCCAACCATGCCACCAGCCCTTTTGAGACCTTGAATGCAATTTTTCATATTTCTGCCCTCCATTTTCCTTACATAAGTTTCTTCCTTTTTGATCCTAAAATTCTTTAATCCTATAAGGCCCTGCCATCCTGCACCTACATTTATTTTCATGAGCCTTCCAGACAAGTGCTAGATGAAGCCCGCCCAGATGTGGTACGTAACCACGCAGGTCTTCTATTGAGCAACATTCTTGTATTAGTTAGGCCGTGAGTTTGCTACCTTGATTTTCTAATCCGTGCAAGTGCTTAATTTGTTGTACGTAATTTGTTCTCTTTCAAGTTAATATCCCTGTATTATAAAAATCAATAAGCACATTGAAAATAATTACAAAGCCGTAAACCTCTTACTTTGCAAAACTCCGTAGTAATGCATGCATCTTTCCACTCAGCAACATTTACTATGTGTTAAAAATTATGCTCTGTACAGTCTCAGGCAGAAGAAAATGTTTCCTAGGGAAATTTCGAACGTCTACATGAGGAAAGAGAATACACATAATCAACATAACGATCTCCAGAATGGAATCAACAGACATAAAATCGCCTCCTTTGGTTCTTCTGGGAAAATAGCTAGCTAAAGATAAAATCAATGCCAGCAAGAGAGGTGGCTTCATTAGCCAGCGTCAACTTAGTGCTGTTCAGTGGGTGCATTTGTTTATGGTTTTGCTACTAAAGCACTGCAGGATCGATGAAGTTGTTTGGAGCCTGGGTTTCTGTAGAGCTACTAGCACTGACTCTAGGTGGCCTTGGTGTGGTAAGTGGTTGGGTAATCTGAGCCTTAGGTCTGGATCTTATCTCATAGACACTGACCAGTGCTTCCAGGATGACCAAGCACTTTTGCCCCAGGGGAACCTGGCATGAAGCCTCGGCAGTTTACAAAATAGACTCCGTGAGACATTTATTCAATCAATTAAACCTGGGACTAATGTAAAGCTGTTCCCTTCCAGAAAATTAATACAGCATACATGTATATTCATCTCTCGAGCAGTTCTTTGTGCAGACATATGCATGCATTAATTTAGGTCATATTCTTTGAATCTGTTTGTCTTTGTAATATTCCTCATCCCGATATCTTCTGATACCTCATAAAGCATTCTAGGGAACATGCCTTCTTTAGCCACGTCTAGGGTTACTTATTTCCCAGTTCTATGTCATGGAGGTTCACAAGAGAAAGAAAGAAGGATCAACCACTGGGACCTCCACTGGTTCTCTGGGCTTCAGATGCCCAATTTTTTTTAACCCACATGATACTTCTATGAGAGACTGCTAAATACATATCTAAAATTGAGTGTGGAAAAGATACTCTCAATGGAATGGGAAAAATTGCACATAGCTTTTTGGTTTGTGCTTTGGTTTGGGTTTTACGGGTTGGGTTTCTTTTTTTTGGTTTTTATAAGATAGGGTTTCTCTCTTTGTATAACCCTGGCTGTCCTGGTACTCATTCTGTAGACCAGGCTGGCCTGAAACTGAGAGGTCTACCTGCCTCTACGTCCCAAGTGCTGAGATTAAAGGTATACACAACCACTGCCCAACACAAAATCTACTATATGTAATCTAAAGATTGATAACTATTATATTAGAGAAGGGGATTTTGCTAGTTATCATCATCATCATCATCATTAAAAGACATTGTTTGTCCACATTTAAAATCTGGGAGGTCTGAATCTTAAGAGAGATGTCAAGGCTGGGGAGTTGGTGGAATTGATAAAATGCTTATTACACAAGCATGAAGACTTGACTTTTACTCCCAGAACCCATATGAAAAATAAATAAACAAACAAACAAACAAACAAACCAGACAGACAGACAGAGAGATAGACAGCAGATAGATCAATTTATAGATGCTAGACATAACCATCAAATTCCAATACTCAGGATGTTAAAAAAAAAAAAGAAAGAAAGAAAGAAAAGAAAAGAAAAAGGCAGATGCCTAGAGTTCTCTAGCCAACCAGAATAACCAAATTGGTGAGCCCCAGGCCAATGAGAAATTGCATCTCTAAAGAAAAAAATTAATAGCTCATGCAATATAACATGCACACACACACACACACGTTCAAACACACGAACTAATACATAGACACAAAGAAAAAAATGTGAGAAATTTTAGCAATCAGTGAACATGCCCTCCACATTCCCTTCTGCTACTAAATAAATGGTGACTGCCTAGTGAAACTAGCCAGCTGCCTTTTTCAAATCCCATTGAGTTGCCTCGATTCTGGTGTATGAGTTGTCTGGTGTAGGCATACATTCTTATCCATAATACCTGGTCAAAGAAATACACCAGAATGTTCTTTTTAAAAAGAGAAAACAGAGATAAGCATCACCTCGGCATAACTTTTACCCTGAAAGGCAATTAAACATGTATTTCATAATAACTTGAAAAGTATTAACTTGAGGAAATGAAGAAATTATTTGGGAGCTCAAAATAAAAAGCACCCAAAGGAAGTGCTTTTTAAACAGAGAGCTGAACAATTAGAAGTTATCCAGGGAGATGGGGGTGGGGTAAGAGTATTACAGACATGCCCATGAATACACATGTATTGAGCAATGTTAGAAATTGGGAGCCCTAGATTTAAACTCTGCAGGATAAGGCAGTGGGCCATTATAAAAACAGCGCAGAGGAACTGATACTTTGAAATGGGTATGTAGACAAGGTTGTTTTCTATAACAAGTCACTCAGTCAAAAAGAAGGCTGAGAAAACATCCTAACATCATAAGAAGAAACCATCTTCCAAATACACGGCAGGTTCCCAGCCTCATCGAATGGTGTTCATGAGTCTGGACAGAAGAATGTGCCTTGTGAACACATGAGAGATCCGAAAGCCACGGAAGCGAAGGCAGGTCAGGGAGATGGAATGTGTATCTTTCTCAAACGGCTCTTGCAGTCATGGCAACAGATATCTTCACAAGCAAAATGAAGGTCTGGCTTCTTTGCATTTTTGACTCCTCACTGTTGAAAGAAATATATCTGGAAATTTATGTATATTATATTCAATTTAATTTGACTGCAAAATATGTAAATAAGTAAGAATTGGTTTACCATGTATGATGTGATTCTCAACTTGATACAACCTACCATCATCTGACAGGAGAGTCTCAGTGAAGAGTTTTGTATCTTGAGTTGAACTGTGGGCATGTCTGCAGGAATTGACTTATTAATTGATGTGAGAAAATCCAGCCCACTGTGGGTGGCACTATTCCCTAGGCAGCAGATCTTGAACTATCTGAGAGTGGAGAGATTCAGCTGAGCACAGAAACAAGCACATGTGCATTTATTTTTCTCTGTTCCTGACTACATATGAAATGTTACCAGCTTTCTCAAGTTCACATCCGACTTCCCTGCTATGTTAGACCATAAAATGGAGTTAAATCCCTTGGCTTAATTAAACTTGGTCCCCTAAGTTGCTTCATTAGAGTAATTTTTATCACAGTACAAATGAGTCCATTATGGAAAAAGTGAGGAGTCTCAGTGAGTGATAACACATAATTCTAAGTGTCCCATAGCAGTATAAAAGAACCAAACTACATAGAGATGCTACCTCTAAACTACATAGAGATGCATGGCTCTGGAATTGTATCAAAGCTGTAGTATCATGTTTCACATAGTATCACTAATATTGGTTTTTCTTTCTCTTTTTCTCTCATACACTACATCCCAACTGCAGCCTCTCCTTTATTCCCTCATTCTACTTTCCACCACCACCACCACCACCACCACCACCTCCTCCTCCTCCTCCTCCCCTCTCCCCAAGATCCACTGTTTCTCTTCAGAAGACAGCAAACCTCCTAGGAATATCAAACAAACATGGCATAACAAGATACAACAAGACCAGGCAAAACCCATCATATCAAGGCTGGAAATGGCAACCCAATAGGAGGAAATGGATCCATGAGCAGGCAAAAAAGTCAGACACACCCCCACTCTCTTTGTTATGAGTTCAGAAAAGAAAACCCACAGTATTTATGCAGTGGGCATAGTGCAGACCCATGCAGGCTCTGTGGATGCCACTTCGATCTCTGTGAACCCCTATGAGTCCTGCTTAGTTGATTCTGTGAACAGAGTTTTCCTGGTGTCCTAGACCCCTCTGGCTGCTATAACCCTTTCTCACCAACTTCTACAGGATTTCCTGGGTTCCACCTAATTTCTGGCTGTAGGTCTCTGCATCTGTTCCCATCAGCTGCTGGAGGAAGGTGCTCTGATGAGAATTAGGCTAGACACCAATCTATGTGTATAGCATAATATCATTAGGAATCATTTCACTGACTTTGGAGGGGTCAGTCATGTTTGGTTCTACCCTAGGTCTCTGAGCCATTCAGCTTCCAGATCCTGGCCATCCAGGCAGTGTTGAGCATGGGCTCTTTCTCATGTCCTGAGCCTCAAGTTAGTCACTCCCACAAGTTCTGAGCCACCATTGCCCCAGAACATCTTTCAGGCTAGATCAAAGGTTTTGTGGAAAGGTTGGTGCCCCAGTCCCACCAACTCAGAGCCTAGCCTGGTTCAGAAGATGGCTGATTGAGACTGCCATTGCTAGGAGTCCTCAATAGGGTCATCCTTATAGGTTCCAGCAAGTTTCCACTACACTAGGTTTCCATATGGTCCCCTAAATGCCCACCTATTCCAGTCATCTCTCCCCATACTCTCTGCTTCTGTCCCTCCCTCCCCCACCTGATCTCTCCTGTTCCCATCCTCATTGGTCTCCAGTCTGCCCACGAAATAGATTCCATCTTACGCCTGTCAGAATGATTAAGATCAATAACACAAATGACAGCTTATGCTAGTGATGATGTGGAACAAGAAGAACACTCCTCCATTGTTGGTGGGAGTTCAAACATACCCAGCCCTATGAAATTCAAAATGGTGGTTCCTCAGAAAATCTGAAATCAATCTACCTCAAGACCCATCTATACCATTCTTGCCACATACCCAAACAACTCTCCGTCCTACCACAAGGACACTTGTCCAACTATGTTCAACCTTTGCTTGTATAGTCAGAGACTAGAAACAATTTAGACATACCTCAACTGAAGAATGGATAAGGAAAATGTTATACATTTACTCAGGGGAGTATTGCTCAACTGTTAGAAAAAAATTACATCATGAAATTTGCAGGCAAATGTATATATAGAGAGAGAGAGGAAAAAAAATCATCCTGAGGAAGGCAACCCAGACCCAAAAAGACAAACATGTTATAGACTTACCTGGGAGTGGATGTTAGCTGTTAAGTAGAGGATAATCACACACAAAGGAGAATCCACAGACCAAGAGAAGTTAGGTAAAGGACAGAGGCTAAGGGAAGATGTATGGATCTCCCTGGAAAGGGGAAATAATACTGCTTTGTAAATGTTTCTTGTGTGTTTGTCTGTCTACTATGTCCTCCTGTATTCTAGTATTTTCATGGCTTCTTCAATGTAAATTTTCATTTGGAACACATTCCACCAAAATGGTTGAAAGGACCATTTTGTTGTTTTGTTTCTTTTTCTTTCTCTCTTTCTTTCTTTCTTTCCTTCTTTCTTTCTTTGTTTTTTTCTTTCTTTCTTTCTTTCTTTTTTTTTTTGTCAGATAAATACTTGGATGACTCCGCACACTTAAACCAAGATGTTTATATATTTTATTTTATTGCCAGCATACACATATATAGCACATGAATCCTTGGTGCACAGGAAGTCAGGAAAGGCATCAAATTCCCCAGTTAAGGATAACTGGGAACCATCACCATGTAGGTGCTGTGAATTGAACCTGGGTCCTCTTCAAGAGTAGTATAGAGGTTTGAATATGTTTAACCCAGGGAGTGGCACTTTGAGAGGTGTGGCTTTTTTGGAGTATGTGTAACCTTGTTGGAAGAAGTGTGTAACTGTGGGGATGGCTTGGAGACCCTCCTCCTAAGCACATGTGGGCTAATCTTCTCCTAGCCGCCTTCAGATGAAGATATAAAAGCCTCAGTTCCTCCGGCACCATGCCTGCCTGGACACTGCCATGCTCCTGCCTTGATGGACTGAACCTCTGAACCTATCAGCCAGCCCCAATTAAATGTTGTCCTTATAAGAGTTCTCTTGACCATGGTGTCTGTTCACAGCAGTAAAATCCTAGCTAAGACAAGCAGCAAATGCTATTAACTACTGAGTCATCTCTCCATATCCAACACTGACTTTTAAGTAGTTCACTTTTCCACATATTAAATCACCACGTTTATGTGGGACCATTTTTTTTAATTGGCTATTTTATTTGTTTACATTTCAAATATTTCCCCTTTCCCAGTTTCCCCTCTGCAAACTCCCATTCCCATCTCCCCTTATCCTGCTTCTATGAGGGCACTCCCCACTCACCCACCTACTCTCACCTCACCAGCCTAGCATTCCTCTACACTGGAACATCAAGCCTTCACAGAACCAAGGGCCTCCCCTCCCACTGATGCCAGATAAGGCCCCTTCGGCTCCTTCAGTCCTTCCCCTAACTCCTCCATTGGGGTCCCTGAGCTCAGTCCAATGGTTGGCTATGAGCATCTACATCTGTACTGGTCGAGATCTAGCAGAGCCTCTCAGGAGATACCTGCATCAGGCTCCTGTCAGCAAGCACTTCTTGATGTCAGCAATAGTGTCTGGGTTTGGTGTCTGCATGTGGGATATATCCTTAAGTGGGGCAGTCTCTGGATGGCCTTACCTTCAGTCTCTGTTCTACTCTTTGTACCTGTATTTCCTTTAGACAGGAGCAGTTCTGAGTTAAAATTTTAGAGATGGATGGGTGGCCCCATCCCTCAACTAGGGGGATATGCCTAACCTCTGGATATGATCTCCACAGGTTCTTCCTCCCCTTTGAGGGGTATTTCAGCTAATGTCATCCCCGTGGGGTCCTGGGAGTGTCTTACTTTCCTGGCATCTGGGACTTTCTGGTTGCTACCCCCATTGCTACACACCTCTGTTCAATTTCCTGACCCTCTGTACATCTCCTCCATCTACTCCCATACCTGATTCTTCCTCTCTTTTTCCCCTCCCTGTCCTTTCTTCCTCCCAAGTCCCTCCCACCCTCTACCTCCCTTGATTATATCGTTCCTCCTTCTAAGTAGGACTGAAGCATTCACTCTTTGGTCTTCCTTCCTCTTGAGCTTCATGTGGTCCGTGAGTTATATGGTAGGTTTTCCATGCTCTTTGACTAATATCCACCTATCAGTGATATACCATGTGTGTTCTTATGTGATTGAGTTACCTCACTCAGAAAGATATTTTCTAGATCCATCCATTTACCTATGCAGGACCATTTCTATGTAACTAGAGAGAGAGAGAGAGAGAGAGAGAGAGAGAGAGCTATAGATAGATATAGATATAGATATAGATTTTATTGATCTGTCTTGTCACTTACTTGCCATACTGCTTCATCTACTTATATTTTAAAACATGTTTTGATACACAACAGCGCTGGTCTCATTTCTCTACCACCACTATCAATGTTGCAGTACTTCTTTTATTTTGCCACTTATTTTTCTTTTTCAGTGAGGACATCAGAAATGTCTAATTCCATAACTTGTAAAATTTTTATTAGACTTATCTCTGAAAAACTTAACATCTTCATGATAAGTATCTTATTCATATTTCAGGTTTTGTAATATTCTTCGATGTTCTCTGAGCAGACTTTAAAGTTTCTTGAGTTATTTTGTTCTTTCTAATAGGTTTTTCACAGTTACTCTAGCATGGGTTCTTAGGTTTTGAATATTCTGAGTTGCGACTATGCCTAGAGTATTTTTGTTGTCTTCTTCCTCTTCATCTTTCTCCTCTTCCTCTTCTTCCTTTTGAGTATTTGTGTTACATTTATATTTTGGGGGGCGTGGCATGACATACATGTGAGGGTCAGAGGACAACATAAGAAAATCCATTCACTGCTTCTACCATGCGGGTTCCAGGGATGGAACTCAGATCTTCAGGCTTGGTGACAACTGCCTGAACTTGCTGAACCATCTTGCTAAGTCGTTTTCTTCTTTCATGCCTTTAAGAAAGGTATATAAAAGCTATTAATTCCTTTATACTTTTCCCACTAATTCCAAGATCATCTAATTGTAGTGTTTTTGCTCAACTGCTTCTCTTAGAAATACTACACTGTGAGCTAAAACATTCAATTTATCCTTTCTTGAGTCACTATTTTTGTTAATACCCTTCAACCTTCTCTCAGTGACTCTAGGTGTCCCTAACTCCTTCGTGTCCTGAAGAAGAACATCTACATTCTTACCATCAAATTTCATCCCCACTTTTCTGAGAATGATAGATATTATTATATGAAGAAAATGTTCATTTTTGAATACCTAAATATCCATAACTGCATCTTAGGCTATAATTTAACCCTTTGATGCTGTGACTGATTCGAGACAAGACCACTAATGCCTTGCCATGCTTCTTCTAGAATGATGGATTCTCTCTCTGTCTCCCTCCACATCCCACATCGTGGTAGATCTATGGCCTCTCTCACCACAAGGCAGCAATGCCACAGGTGACTCAAGGCAGTCTGATCTCTAGTGGTTTAAATGTTGTGTCTCTCCCAGAGTTAAAAGGGACCCTTTAAGTCAATACTAGGACAGAGGGCTTTGAAACAGCAATGAAGTGATGTGGGTGATTACTTCATGAATGAGATTGGAACTAAAATAAAAAAGGAGCAAGAGGGCCAAAAACCACTCTTACCTCCCGAGGACTCATCTATGGGTTAAAAAGGAAGCCCTGCTAGACAGCTGTGAGTTCTGTTACCCCAGCTAGAAAGTCCCAGACTCTGGACACATGGGAAACAACTTCTATTATTTCTAAGGCACCTAATCTATGGTGCTTGTGTGTTCTGTTTTGTGGTTTTTTGGGTTTTTTTTTTTTTTTGGTTGGTTGGTTGGTCGGTTGTTGGTTGGCTTTTGTTTTTGTTTTTGTTTTTGTTTTGCTTTGAGCAGCTGAAGAGAAAATTAATCCCAGGGAGTGTGGACTGGAGTAACAAATACCATTACGGGCAGGCAGCTTTGGCACTCATGCAGAACCTGGGAATTTCATACAGTGGCTGTTTTGTAACTCCACTAAGTTTAAATCAATAGTGAAGTAGAACAAATAATATAAAGTATCTGTATTTGTCTCACTGAATGCCTTCCAGCCTGAATTGGACTTTTTACAATATCTTGATTAGCAGCCCTTAGTGTCTTTGGTTTGATTTCTGCCTCCTTTGCTCATTCTGTTCAGTTCAACTTTTCTGAGTCATTTTCCGTCCATCTATTTTTACTATAGCACAGAGTTCAGTTTTTCTTTAGGGTCCAGTCCAAAAAGCCTTCTCATTCAGTGTTTGCTGAGCTCACGTATAACGTTTAATATGACAAGTATTTTGATGTGACTGACTTGTATTCCTCTATGCTACTTTATATTTTCTCTTTAGGTTGAGTTTTCTCAACTTTGAGGAAAAGAAAAGAAAGAAATGGATGTGTGCTTATATGTGCATAATAATTCTACTCTCCTCAAAGTCTGCGCTTTTGATTCTGCTGGTTATCTTACAAAAACACTCTCAGGCTTCTAATTTTAAAAAGCATTTAAGGGGATTAGAGCGATGGCTCAGTGGTGAAGAAGATTTATCTCGCTTACAGAGGTCCTGGGTTCAGTTCCCAGCACACACATGGTGGCTGATAGCTACCAGTAACTCCCGTTCTAGGATATCTGACACCCTCTTCTGACCTCCACAAACACTCATGCACATATTAATTAATTAGATCCTCTTAAAGTGACATTTACTATTTCCTTGCTCCTCCTCCTCTCTCTTCATTCTTCCTCTCACTTGTATCCTCCTTTTCTTCCCCCTTTCTTTCCCCCTCCTCCTTCCCCACCTGATAATATATCAATAATGCTCCCTAGGTATTAAGTCAGATACTTCACTTTCATGATTTCATTTGGAGCTTTGATTTCTTGCAGATTTATTTATTTTATTTTATTTTATTTTTATGAATGTCTTTCTTTATAATTCATACACCACCAAAAATGACCAAGAGACCACCACAGTAGACTAAATACTGACTGGGATATTTGATCATAGTAAAGAAACCACTACTGTTTATTTTTAGGTATGATAATGATACTAGAGATACATAGCAAGATATTTATAGATGCAGTGATATGATTGTCACACAGCTGGAAGACGGATGAGACAAAAGAAGGTTAATGAAGTAGGACTGGCCACGACGATCCCTAAGGCTGGACAGTGGGTACATGAGTTCTTTATCCTGGTATCACAATGCTCCAAATCCTTGAAAATCTTCCTCATCAGAAGGTTCCTCCCTAGAAAGGTAAGGCTGCTGTGAGCTCTTCGGCCAGTCAGGCAACCCATCACAAATCGGTTTCTTCACAACCAATTCACGGTGCTCTGAGGTCTTCCATGCGCATCCTTAGGTGGACACGGCGTCCTTGGCTCACACTTTCTCCATTCCTGGAGAATTTAGTAAGCATTCACTCGCACCCTACCTGGTGGTGCTATTTGGGAAGGTTTTGAATCTTTAGGAAGCAGGGCCATTCTGGAGAAAGTGCACCACTGAGGGGGTGGGCTTTCAGGTTTTACAGGCTAACTTGTTCTCTTGTTCTCTCAGAGTGCTTCCTGAGAATCGATGCAATGTGATCAGCCAGCTTCCTGGCCTTCCCTCCCTCACCATATCTTCCCTGCCATCATGGACACTCTCCCCATTGAACTGTAAACCAAAATAAACCCTTTCTCCATTTAGTCATTTTGATCCATCTCTCTCCAAGTTGTCTGTCTGTTGTAGTTTCTGGCTCTGGCTTGTCTATAATCTGCCTGTTGTACTAAACTGAATCTATACCTGCCTGAATGCTGGCTGTCTGCTCTGTCCCTAACAGAGGGCTTTGTCCCTAACAGAGGGCTTTGTCCCTAACAGAGGGCTTGGTTTCTGTTCATTCAACAGAACAGAAAACATCAGATGGGGAAGAAATGAGGGATACTTTGAGAAATCTTTAACAGAGTTTTCAAGGGACTTAACTTTCCTGACCTCAACTGATCAACAAGAGCTCAGAAAAGCAAGCACAAGACAAATAAACCCATTGACCTATATCCATGTCACTTCCAACATTTATGGTGGATACTTATATATAAAGTCACTTTGATCTATTTATTCTTTCCTGTAAATGATTATTACACCAAACAGACATTTCTGTTGGAAGTTGGTCTGGTGCTATGTAAATAAATCCTAAATTCTGACCCCCAAGATCTGGTTGCTGTCCAGATGAGAGAATTCTCACATACACCAACCTTTGTTGTATAAACCTTGCTCCCTCGCTTAAAATTAATTGGTTAATAAAAGACTAGAGCCTGTGATTGGGCAGTAGAGAGAGAAAGGCAGGATTTGAAGATCAAGTGAAGAGTCTCAGAGAGACCAGGGGGAGAAGGAAAAAGAAGACCAAGAGAGCAGAAGGTTTTCTTTAGATGAGATGGACCAGGAGTACATGGCTGAGAGATGTGCACCCTGAGGACAGACTGATAGAGCAAAGCATCCTGCGTGAAACTCAGACAGCAAGTAACAAGGGGCATATGGTTTGGATGTAGGTGAGATATAGACTTACAGCTTGTAAATACAATACCAGGCTTTTGTGTCTTTTATAGGTGAAGCCAGAATAAATACTTTTACAATATTCCTTATTGGTGATGGTCTGGATTGGTTTTTCTTGTGTATGCTTTGCTCTTTCAGGGAGCAGAGTTGTGTGTTTTATAATCAGAAGGTTTTCCTGATTTGCCCCTTTAAACGTTCAGACTTTCTTTTGATCTTCATATTTTTTCTTCTACAACTCTGACTGCATGCATCCAAATTTTCTTTTTCTTGTTCCTATGTTAGTTATATTTATGCCACCAGGTTTTTATGTTTGTTTGTTTTAGTTCTTTAGGTTAACATAAGAGATGATGGATTTCATTAAGGTGTTTTCATAGTGTGCATGCACAGGCATGGGTGAGTGTCTGTGTGTGTGTGTGTGTGTGCTTGTCTGTGTGTATGTGTGCTCATGCATGTGTATATGCATGTGTGTATGCATGTGCATGTGTGTGTATGTGTGTGTGCTTCTGTGTATGTATGCATGGATGTGTGTATGCATGTTTGTGTGTATGTTTTGCACACATATGTATGCTACAGTGTACATGTGGAGAGAGGAGGACAACTTGTTGGAATCTGTTTTCTTCTTCTACCATGTACCCTCTTGTCCCCCAGAACACAACTCCACATATCAGGGTTGGCAGCAAAGACTGTCTTGCTGACCCTACCATCGGGTTTTTACGGCATCTCTCAACTTCATGTTTTCTCCACTTGTACCTCTGTCCTGTGATTCCTCATTCACTGTGTTCCATCCGGCCCATGGTTCTTATTTTCCACTAACTCTCCATCTCCTGCTCTGATTCTTACACTTCTGTTTAGGAGCCTCCCTCCATCAGGGCACTCGCTCCATAAGAATGTGCTCATTTCTATTCAAGTCAAATTGAGAGGACGTGGCTTTCACTGCTCAGGAGCTCTCTCCACCTGCTAGTTAGCACTGCTGCTCCACTCTGTGTTTTCTATACACCATCTTCCTAGTGGTGCCTTTTTCAAACACACCATTGCCACCTGAGCTGCATTTTCCCAGACTAGTTGGTTTCAAGAAATAGCTCAATGGATCATGTACTTCCCACTCAGCCCCAAGAAGCTGAGCTCAGAACTCTATAAACCATACAAAGCCAGACACAGTAACACACGTCTGTAATCCCCGTGCTTTTCCTGATCAATGGAAGGCAGACATCAGAGAATCTCCAGAAAGCCCTAAGGGCGGAAGCTCGTAAGAGACGCTGTCTCAACAAGGTAGAAGGTGAGAACCAACAGCCAAGCTGACCTCAGACCTTGAAAGCATGTACACCCACATTCACCAGCATCAGCAGGAGCGTGCATAAACACATCATGTGCAGTCAAAAAGAGAAACAGACAGAGACAGCAACCGAGAGATAGAGATCTGTTTTGGGGGGATAGGGCATGTAGCTGTCTGCCTCTGAGTACAGCTCATCTTCCCCTACTGTGATCAGTGCTGTCCTGTGTTTGTCAGAGACAAACCTTAATCATCAACCCTAATAGGGTAACGGACATTCCCACATGATACAGGGGCAGCCTTGTGACTGGGACTCATGGTCCACTGTTTTCTACATCTTGTTGGTTTTATTTCTTGGGGACACGAGTCCTGAGCAGGTTCATGAACTTTAACCTTGAAGTGAACCCTTTACCTTTAATGATTTTTCTCTGGCCCCTATGTCCCCCTGGCCCCCTTTTTCCTCTGCATCTTTTTGTCTGCCCTGTGCAGCTATGACTGCATGATTGCTGCATCCCTTGGCAGCTCCTACAGGGGTTACAGCACCTCTGTCTCCTGTTTACTTCTGTAATTTGTTGTAATATAGAAACTCTTCAGATTGGTTCCCCCACTCTCCCCCCCCCCATTATTTCTTTTATACAATTCCTAGGATAAGAAGGTTAAGACGCTGTGATGTGTAGCCTGGCTCGCCTCAGAAATCTGACAATCTTTTTGGTATATATTCTTGAGAAGTTACGAGCGTTTCCCATTTTATCATGGCGATTTGCTTTCATTATCCTGATCTTAATGAATTTACCCACCACGGAAGTAGGTCAATTTCTTCTCGTGTGATGTGTGTATAAAGCTTGTTTAGTCCATCAGAGGCTTTTGGAGCAGGAGCAAACCATCTCATCTGAGAAAGCATAAAGATAATGTAAAGTGAATGCTAAGCCCGGGTGCGATAGACTTCGCCACTCAGCCAGTCCTGCAGCAGAAGCGGGATTATTGCAAACCAACTTAGCCGCCTCGCCAGCTGCTGAATTGGATCCCACTTTAACTCTGCGAGATGACAGGATGAACTTATTTTCTTTCATGTAATGAAACCGGGATCTTTCCTGGTCAGTAAGTGTATAGAAACATCTGGATTCAGTGACTGCAACAGACCTTAATAGTGTGCAATTCGCTGGGGAAAAATTGTGTGTATCATATTGTCATTTTGCATCTGTTCCTCTGATTAAGATCATTGTAATACATTCAAATTCATTAATTGTGGCTATGTTGGATCCCTAAATAATTAATGGAATCATAGGTGTCTCCCTCAGCAGCAACCTGATGGCACTGTATATCAGGCAGCCCTGTGAGTTCTGACTAAACAGCTCTGACACAGTCGCATCTGCTTGCCAGGCACTGCCTCTTATAGCAGCTTCCCTTAGCCAGGAAAACAAACAGAAGCATGAGGAGAGGCCAAAGGAAGGGGCAAACATGTCTGAATTCCAGGCCTCAGGAAGCTCAGGTCCTAAGTGCAGGTGCCAGGCCCCAGCTCACTAGTTGTCCAGAAAGCCTGAATAGAAAAGCCTAAGAATTAGCGTTTTAATAATGACTCTTCTATGTCTTGGAGCAGAGGCTCTCAGCCTTCCTAAGGCTGCAGTCCTTTAATACAGTCCCTCATGTTGTGGTGGCCCCCCATCATAAAACCATTTCCACTGCTATCTCATGTCATTTTGCTACTGTTATGGATTGCAATATAAATAGAGGTCACAGGATGGTCTCAGGCGACCCCTTGTGAAAGGGTCATTCAACCCCCAAAGGGGTCACAATCCACAGGGTAAGAACCACTGTCCTATAGAATAAGAAACAGGATAGAGACCTGTCTTCCAGGGAAAGGACACCAGCAAGCTGGGGCTGATGGGTGACATCATAAGAGAGTGATTAGCATTTATAAAGTCCTGGGCTCCGGTCCCAGAACTGAAAAACCAGGCATGGTAACAAATGCTTAAAATCCACTCAGGTGGAAGGAGGTGGCTTAGAAATTTACAGTCATCCTTAGGGGCAAGGGGAACTGAGACTAACCTGTCTCAACAAATAAAAGGAAGAGAAACAGAAGGGAGGAGATGGCAGAGGAGGAGGAGAGAAGGAGAATTTAAGTTGTGGAAAATACTACATTGCAATTCTACTCTATAAAGGCACTATAATATTATGTGGGCATGTTCCTTACCCCAGATACCTAATGTGGAACCAAGGCTTGAATTTATTCTACTTCTTAACATATTTTTCAAATCTCATCCTTCTCACGTACTCTTGCTGTTCCCTCTCATTTGGACATAAGCACTGTAAGCCAGTGGCTGCCCACTTAGAAAACCTAAAACTAGATACCTTGAGAAGTTTACCAAGAGCAAACAAAGGGATAATTTATTAGAGTATGAACTGGGGTGCATACACAATTAACTATAAATGTACCTGCTTACAGAAATCCCCAAGACATTGGTTTAGGGCAGTCCCCCCCCCCATTTCTCTGCATTTCAATGGTGTGGAATATTATACAAATAAATGAGTGTTCTGCATCCTGGGGCACTGGAGAGGCCATGGAAAGATCAATAATGCAAAAACTTTCAAGAGCGAATAAAGGTTTGTGCCCTAGTGGGGATCTATAGAGTTAGTGTAAACTTATAAATGTCTCCAGGGTAGATGGAGAGAAAGAAGGGAGAGGAGAAGAAACAGAACAGAAAGGGTCGTGAGAGTACAATCAGGAAAAGAGTCCAAGGAGGGAATTACTGACCTGAGGTGAGGAGTCTACTAAAGTTGGGGCTCTTCCTGGTGAGACCTACAGTGTTCTCTCAAAATTGGCCATATAAGGGCTGGAGAGATATCTCAGAAGTCAGGGGCACTTGCTGCTCTTTCAGAGAACCTAGCTCAGTAGCCAGCACCAGCATCAGCCAGCTCAAAACCATCTACAGCTCCTGCTCCAGGGAATCTGGTACCTCTGGCCTCTAAAAGCCCCAGCACTCACATACACATATACACATACACATACAAACACACACCAGACATAGTTTAAAATGAATCTTAAAAATAGAAGTAGCCGGTGGAACAACATTATGAACTAACCAGTACCCCGGAGCTCTTGACTCTAGCTGCATATGTATCAAAAGATGGCCTAGTCGGCCATCACTGGAAAGAGAGGCCCATTGGACACGCAAACTGTATATGCCCCAGTACAGGGGAACGCCAGGGCCAAAAAAATGGGAATGGGTGGGTAGGGAAGTGGGGGGGAGGGTATGGGGGACTTTTGGGATAGCATTGGAAATGTAATTGAGGAAAATATGTAATAAAAAATATTAAAAAAAATAGAAGTAGCCACAGATTTCCATTCATTTTTCTGCCCTCTGGTCCTCTTTCCTGTCTTTCCCCACACCTGGTCCTTCTTCCCCACCCCCAGTTCTCTACAGCTGCTAGGGATGAGGGGATGGGGTAATCTCTAGGAAACTCCTGAGACCTGGCATAGGGGGGGCTCTCAAGAGTCAATGTGTGTGACTTTAGCCAAGATGCCTAACAGTGGGGACATGAAATCAGAAAAGGCCACCTCCTGTAACCCAGGCAGAACTTCCAGTGGAGAGATAAGGACACCAACCTACCCACAAAACTTTAGACCAAAAACTTGTCCTGTCTAAAAACAATTCGGGGACAAAGATAGACCAAAGACTGAAGGAATGCCCAACCAATAACTAGCCCAACCCGAGACCCATCCCATGGGCAAGCACCAATTTCTGACACTATTAATGATACTCTGTTATGCTTGAAGACAGAGCCTAGCATAACTGTCCTCTGAGAGGCTCTATACAACAGCTGACTGAAAGATATTCAGACACCACAGCCAAGCATTAGACCTCCAGAGGTTGGGGACTCTTATGGAAGAGTTGGGGGAAAGATTGCATGCCCTGAAGGGGATAGAAATTCCACAGGAAGACCAACAGAGTCAACTAAACTGGACCCTTGGCAGCTCTCAGAGACTGAGCCACCAAGCAAAGAACATACATGGGCTGAACCAAGTGCCCCACCCCCAGCACATAGGACAGCCTTCTCTGGCCACAGTGGGAGAGGATGTGCCTAATCGTGCAGAGATTTGATGTGCCACCGTGAGAAGATACCCAAGGGGGCCCCACCCTCTCAGAGGAGAAGGGAAGGAGGAGGGGTTAGGGGGGCTCTTGGAGGGGGAACTGAGAGAGAAGACAGCTTTTTGGATGTTAATTAATTAATTAATTTTTAAAAAGTTGCCACAGAGGAGCTCAGTAGCTGCCACCATCGGGAAGCGAACCAAGCCAGCGCCTAAGAACTGGAGAAGACATAGAAGGCCCCCTGCACTAATCTCCTCGATAGCACAACCCTGTAATGAATCAACACTAAGCAGGCAGGCAAGAGGCCTTGCTTGTGAATGGAAACTCACAGAGAACAGAGAATGTTAGCTAAGTGCTGCTAATAACCACCGTTTGTCAGGCCCTGTGAGGTGTAAAGTCTTTACAGATGCGCCCTGTCTTAGCCATGTCTTTAGAGTTGCAATTGTTTTCAGCTTCACAGAGGTGCAAAAGCAATAGCAAAACTTTAGTTCAAATTGTGCATTTTGATATGTATATACCTCTCCCACTTCTGGTAGCAAGAGACAGACACCCTTGCAATGCTAGGCTGGGGCCAGCTACAACTTCTAGTCAGCCATGTAACAGTTCACTGTATCAGCAATGATGCTCAGAAGGTTGTCTATATTAAATGCATCTCTAACCCTAAGCTGAAGACGTCTCTGCATTTAAATTTAAACTTCATTGAAAACGTTCTATGTTGTATTCATTCTGTGGGTAAGAAAGTGTGGTGTTTAACAAGGCGCTACTGAAGAGCAAAGCCAATATACCAGCCACCCACGTCTAACTCCAACGTCGGTGCTTTTAACCACAGGCCAACCTTGAGAGTCACAAATCCTTTCTGTGCTGTGTGTCTTGTCTTTGGATGAAATGCATAGAGGAAGTGTCTGCCCCTGTGAGTCTATGGTCAGTGCAGCTAGATGAAAGAAAGAAGAGAGACAAGTCCAACGGGGGCTAAGGATGTAGCTCAGTTGGTAGAGAGCTTGTTTGGTATTCACAAGGACCTGAGTTCCAGACTGAGCACTGCCCAAACCAGATGGGAGGACTCGGGCCTTCAGTCACTCAAAAGGTGGAGAAAGACCAAGATCATCTCATCCTTTGAGACCTATTGAGTTCAGACCCAACCTGAGCTACATGAAAACCTGCTATACCTCCCCCGCCACACACACACACCCCAAGAAAAAAAGATCCGTGAATAAATCTGACTCTGGACATGAACACAACAGCTGTCTCCTGAATGTGGTCTGAGACCAGAAGTCAAAAACCTCAGGTTCCCTTAGACTGTAAATTTCATTCACACGATAAATAGTCACCAAATCCGTGATTCAGTTTTTTTTCTTTTGTTGCTCTGTATTCCCATTGACACACATAATTGTAAGTGAGGGCACAATGACACCACCCAAGTAGGCCACTCCATGGGTAGGAAGAAGGTTTATTTAGGGAAGTTCAAAGTTATCATGGCTTCCTCTCAGGAGTAGGGAGCAAAGGTGTGGCAGGCAGAGATGCTGGTTTAAAAGAGAGCAGGTAGTTGCGGAGTTTGGAAAGGTATGCAAGCCAGAACAGCCTGGCAGCTGGTGTGAGAGCTTCGATATGTGTTACAGGGACTGCTAATAGGGACCAAAGGAGCGTGGAGGTAGGGAGATACGGGAAGTAACGGCTCTTCCTGGCAAACAGAAACCCATTTCACAGGTTTCCTAGGAGAGCTGAGTCTAGCCTTTTGTCTATCCCGAATAATCCTTCTGTTTGACCCTGTCAGAGCCCAGCCTAAGCTCAGCCCAGACTATCAATTAAGTTGTTGTCAGTGGCGCTATCATTTTTGGAGCTTGGGGGTACCTAAGGATGATGTTGTCTGACACCTAACAACTGAGCCTCCAAAATGCTTTCGGAGTGAGTCAGTGAATCCAGGCACAGAGAAAAGACATTGCTGCCTTTATCCGTTGTAAATCATTGAGCAATCCACCAACCTTAATGGCGCCGATGTCTTTGTCCTGTATAAGGATCCAAACTGATCCATAAGTAAAAGAGATGTGGCATTATCACAGTACTTAAGTAACAAACTCTGAGAGCCTGATTATTTAGGTTCAAGTCACTGGAAGGTTTTTTTCCCCCTCATTTTTCTTGGATTTTTGTCTCTGGCCACTATCTGTCGACTTTTCCTTGTGTTGCCCTCCATTCTGTCCTAGACCTGAAGCGTATGGAGCAACAGCACCCTGTGTCAGTTCCAGAGCTGTGGTGTCTTTGTCTTGGGTTTCCTGTAGATGAGTGCTAACTACTCAGAGCCAATTAGATATCAACAAACTTTCCTATCTCTATCTGGGACCTATCTGGGAGTTTTGGTTTTTTTTTTTTTAATAGAAAACCTACACGATTTTCCAACTATAGAAAATCGATATGATTTTCCAACTGAGTCCAAGTTCATTTCATGGTCAAGCATAGGAAGTACCCACAGTTAGAAAAGAGGGCAGTTTCCAACGGATACCTGGCTTAATTGCGAAAACCGAAGTGGGCCCCCTTAGCTTCCAAACACACTACCTTCATTCAGTGTGGCCCTAAAACTTACTTATGCCTTACTAATTTGTTGACAATGAAGGGCTGGTCTCTGATAGCTCTGTAAGTATGTACGCATCGTTTACATCATCTTACTACAGTCCATTTTACGTGACAAGTTTGCCTGGTTAATAAACAATGTCATGGATCACTTACATTTGTTCCTTGCATTGCTTTCAGAGCACTGTTAAAGATGAGAGAGAGGGGGCAGGGAGAGAGAAAGACAGAAAGAGAGAGAGAGAGAGAGGGAGAGAGAGAGAGAGAGAGAGAGAGAGAGAGAGAGAGAGAGAGAGAGAGAGAGAGAGAGAGAGAGGGTCACCATCAACAGAACTGAAGTGGATCCAGGTTCCCTGTGCTTCCCTGCAAAGGACAAAACTTTCCCGAGTTTATCAAAAGTCTGAAGAAAATGCGGTTGTGAGCATCCCCGTGGGTTTTCTTGCTTGCTTTGTTTCCCAGGCATACCTGAGCTCCTCGATAATATGCACGCACGTATATAAAGCACCTATATAAAGCACCCTTCGCTCTCCGTTAAACTTCAAACGCTCTTGGACATGACTTCCTTGAATGAAATTTCCACTGGAAATGGGAAATACCTGATTTCTGTTTACAAAGTGGTTTAAAAGACATGACAATTAGCAAACGAGGTCACGTACCTCCTCCGCCTGTAGCTAATGCTCTGAAAGATCACTTCATCAGCTACAGCATCTACCAAACACGGAAGGGTTTTAAATATCCCACTAACTCTTCCTAAATCCATTCCTTCTTACTCCCCACTTACAACTTTGTATTCTCTCTCTCTCTCTCTCTCTCTCTCTCTCTCTCTCTCTCTCTCTCTCTCTCTCTCTCTTTCTCTCTCTTTCTTCAGTGACTACCTAAGCCCAATTTGTGCTACCCACGTCACCGTCATGGATGAAGGTCCATCCACTGAAGACATCCAGGAAGACTTTGTACTTTCCTTGATTGGCCTGTTTTGACATTCTTTGTGTTCTATTCATAAATCTTCTCCAGCAAATTACAGCAAAGGTGTCTCTCTTCTCGACCGCCACTCTGTGATCTATACTTAACCGCAGGCTCCCAGCCTCAGCAGCCGTCACTAATCAAGCCTGCTCCAACCTTCTCAATCTACAACTGCCGCCCGGGAAGGCTCTTGCGTTAGGGTGTTACATGCTAGATTTAATGTGAATGTTGTAGTCTGAAATGAAAATTATTTGTACAGCTGGAATCTAACATTTGCATAAGTTACAATTAAAAGGGAAAATATAATTACAAATTTTCAACTTAATTTGAATGGCTTTTAAAATGCTCATTTGGCATAGGCAACAGCTTGTAAGCAAACAGCACAGTCTCTCTTGAGTTGCATCCCTTTGTCTGGGTAGCAGTCGCGAGCTCATTTTGTAGGGCTTGCTTTAACCCCTGAATCCCAACAGCAACCAGCTCCGAGAGCCTATCTACAAGACGATGTTTGTTTTCCAAATAGGATTACAACAGACACAGTGATTCATAAATATTTGCATCTTTTAATTATTTCTAAACATGGAGTGGCAAGTGGCACCACACAGGAACGTTATTCTTCCCTGTGAAACAAATGTGCAGTGGAATTTTAAACAGTCTTGCTCTCCTCCACTCTTGAATTCGAGATCTTTGGTCACATCCTCTGTACAATGTTATCCTCATATCACAGTCTCTTTAATGGCTCCTGTTTCTGTCTTTCCCCCCATCCCCTAATTACATGCCTTTTTCTTGTAGCATCTTCATGCTGAAGGCATGACATTTTTCCCAGAGACAATATCTGCCCCAGTGTCTGTGACCCAAGCCTGAATTTATTCACTGGTATTCGGGACAAAAGAATCCTTCTACTGCCGTCAAACATGAAGATCAATTTGTTTTTTCAGGAAGTTCTCTTTGTAACATACTTACTTGAAGCCCTGATTCCCCCAAAGTTATGGTGACTACAATTATTGGGAACATACATCTGACACATCACCAACTTTTGAAATAGATAGGAAAGAGGGAAAAAATGATTCCATTCAGTCTTTCCTGGGAGAGAAGAATCCAAAAAGGCAAGCAGAAGTAAATAAATGAATGTTATAACTGTAAGTTACACAATTAACTGCATCCTTCCATGTTCTTAACCCTTTTTTCTACCACCGTCTTCAGATAACGAGACACTGGAAGATACTCTGGGAAAGCCATGAATTGGAGAGGTGATCCTTTGTTCTGTTTACCCTAAAATCTAGAAGAGGAAGTTCTATGGCAAACACAAAGCCAGGAGATAATGACATAATCTCATATCTCTTTCTCCTGAGAAACCACAAAGGCACTCAGTTGGTTGAGATTGTTACTAAGCAATATGATTCTTTTTTTAATCACATAAACCCTGTTTTTTTTTCCCAAGGAATAGCAAATACAGAAGGCAGAGGACCACCATGCCCCCTGTTAAGAAACACCACTTAGAAGAATCTTCTAGAACTGGCTACCTTTGTAGAAGGTCAGCCTTTGGTCAACACACTAACTCCGTCACTCAGATCCAGGATGTAAATGCTGAAAAGAGAGGGTGTGTGTGAGTGTGTGTGTGTGTGTGTGTGTGTGTGTGTGTGTGTGTGTGTGTGTGTGTAAATACATGTAAACATAATTCATTTAGAAAATATCCTGTATTTTCAAATAAACTTCATGCTGTGACCTGTAGGTAGGCCTTTCAGCCTCCTGGGACGCTGCCTGCCCTGTATCTATTCTCTTTTATGCACACTGGGTAGTTCTCATGCAACACAAAGGGTACAAAGTCATAAGCCAGAAGCCTGGCATTTCCTGGTGTATTAGTTATTCTTCTTGTGGCTGTCACCAAATACATGACACAGAGCACCATAGCGTTCGGTTTAAGAAGGGGTGCATTGTGTCGTGGGGCTCTGGAAGGGCACAGCAGCAGGACCGTAAAGTTGTTCTTGGCCACACTGCATCCATCATCAGAAAGCAGAAAGAAATCAGTGCTACTACTCAGCTCATTGTCAGTTCTCTAGTCACTCTGAGACTCTATTGTATGGGGATGGTGCCACCCACATTCAAGGTGGGTCTTCCCTGCTCAGTCAAACCTTCCTAGAACAGTTCCGTACACATAGCTGGAGGTGTGTTTCCATGTTGATTCTAACTCTCATGAAGTTGACAATGGAAGTTACTCATTCTGGTGGACCAGGAAAGTAGCTCTGCCATTCCCCCAATATTATAATGGCTGTCTGCTCATTCTTCTTTGTAAGTGACACACTTGTGACTTGGCCAATTTTATGGCAAAGAATAAGGTCAAATTAAATCATTTTGAATTAATGTAAAGAAAAATATTGGTGGAAACTAGCACAGATGGTACATGAAGATTCAGAAAGAGATGTATCGATAAGCTGAGGGAACAGGGACCTAAAGGGCATTCTTCATCAGAAGCTGAGACTTAAATTTATAAAAAAGAAGTACTTCTCAAAAAAATTGGAAGAAAATTAAGATCCCAAGAAGGATGTAATTATTTCTAATTTTCATTTTTTTCCTTGATTCACAGACCATATTTCTCAAAAAGGCTGAAGGCAATGCCACACTAGAACTTTCCTTACATATTCAGCAGGACCTGTAGCAAGCAACCTCTTAAAGAGACAAGGGTCTAGCAAGGAGCCTGCATGCAACCCAGACTAGCTCTGAAAATGGTGTGGGCTGCTTCTCACGGCTAAGCAAGGTGGAGTGAGACTGGCCATCAGGTAAGGGTTTCTCCTACACATGAGAAATTGTGCGAATACTGTAAACAGAGGCAAACAATGGTCTGTGAACTCACCAGTCACCCCTAGGTCCCAAGCTGCATGCTTCTCGTGCTATCCTGCCCTGTTGTTCCACCCTCCCCTTCCTTTATTTCCTTTTCTCCCATGTCTCACCTGCTGAACTTCTATATAACTCTGTAAGCATCTATTTTTCACTATCCAACTTCTTTTTCATGTAATATTTTTATTTTCTGAGTTTTAGATGTGAATGGCTAAAGCTTTTATATTTCTGATTTGCTAAAAAAGCTTAGGTTACAGATGGTTATAAATTGGGTTTCTCTCTCATGTAGCCCTAACATGGGCGTCTCTTCACTGCTAATTAAAACAGAGCTGTTGTGAGGGCTGAAGCAACAGGATTCCGTGGGATGGGTAAGGATCACATGAAGGATGGAGGCAGAAAAGTATGACCCTGGAGTTGGAGAGTCTGAGAACCTCTGTATTTGGTGCATTTTGCCTTATCCTAAACTCAGGCCAATCCTGGGGGCAATGTAGAGAAAGTGAAAGCAATCCACTGTAAGACAAAGTCGACCATCCTTTGAATGTACCTTTATACCTCTTTTTATATAAACCATACCTCTTAGGGTAAATATCAGAGTGGACGGAATTTCACATCACATTCCTGGGACTACAGGTCCTTACAGAGCAGGTAATGAAATGAGATGGTTGCCAGGATCCCCAATCCCTTCAACCACAAAATCATTACATAACTCAGTTAAGAAAAACACCCTTTTTTGAAAACTTGGAAAGTCGTAAGAATAAGATTTGCGTTTCTGGTAAATCTGTTTCTTCAGATGGGTTATCGCTTTACAATCCCTCAAAGGCTCGTCAAGCAACACACAGCCTTCCTGTGGGACTCACCACCCTGTGGGAAGTCAACCCCCCCCCACTCTCCTTATCTCCCACCTGGGCAAGCAAGGGAACAAGTATAGAGTCAGGAGACACATAGAGCAGACTGGCTGGATTGCTGTCCCTCCAAAGTTTTACATAAACTGCCAGAGAATGAGACTGCTGTTCAGACAAGAGTAAAATAAAGTCTACATATTTATTTCAGGCAGAGCTGACAACATTCCAAGGTAGTTTCTGTAAAAGAGACCCATTTATTTCCAATGGACATTTGATACACAGGCCTTGGTTGATACCTTGTGATGTCATGGCAGCAGGACTTCCTTAGTGTCCCTCAGGAGAACATATGGAACCTAAGTGAACTGAAATATAAGTAATTGCCTACTTGGCTTTCCATGATGCTTCATTCAGAGTTTCATCACTGGTGATGAACTTGTTTAGCAGGCAGCTTCCCAGACTAAGAGTTTCTGCTTTCATTTCTTCACTGTTACAATAGGGCATTGGAAGAAGGGCCCCAGAGCAATGGTTAACCTGGGTGAAACTACTCGAGAGGATCAGATGTAGATCATCAGCATGGGGGGTCCTCTAGGAAAGTAGTTCTAGAATTTCTTAGAATCATAATGGTGGACCAATACTCAAGAATCAGTCTCATGCCTGCTAGAGAATTGGTGGGCACAGGTATGGAGAGGGAACGCTTCGTCACGAGGAATGATGAAAATGCAAGTGGTTTTGAGAAGAACAACCATGTACATTAGAATATAAGAAAGCAGATCCCGTTCCAGTTAACATTCTGAAAGCTGAATGCGTATAGTCCCCCAGAGATGAAGCAGTCACTGTGTAAGCTTTGTGCCATGCACTGAAACTTTGACTGTAGAGGAATATTGGAGGAGTCTGTCTTCAGCTCTCATGACTCACTCTTCCTAGTTTCCTTATCTTTCCACCCTCCCTTGGTTACTCAAGTCCAGATTGTTGAGTGAGGACCAATACTGCTCAAGGTCCTACGCATTCTCTATCTCAGTGCCATGATGGAAAGGAGCTATGATGGAAAGGGTTAATGGGATTCACCTCCCTTGGCCAGGTGCCTGCTCTGGGTGCCATAAAGTCTGAAATGGCTTGCTAGTTTGTTTATGTCCTTTCCTCCTCCCGCTCCCCCCCCCAAAAAAAATCATCTCCTACTCTCAAAATTATATTCATCTTTCTGCCTGCAATTTAAACCTCACTTCCTTCCCTGAAGGGTTCTTTCATGTGAGAGGTACAGCTATCTTAACATTCCCACCCAGGGAGGAGGGAACAGTCCTCATGTCAGCCTGAGGGCAGGAATAACGGCTCAGATCTGTTAGCACACCATTTATTGCACACAGCACTGAATGGCAGTGTGTGTAACCCACTATGATATTAGAAAGGTTTAGAGGATAGTATGATGCCAGGCATGTTCCACTGGCACATATCTAGTATGATGTCAGCCATGTCCCACTGGCACATATCTAGATCCTTCGTTATAGACGAGTCATTAAGAACAAGGGTTCTAAAACTGATCACTTGAATTCAGATCTCAACACTGCCACCTAGTGCTGGCCTTGAGTAAGATATTTAACCACTCTGGCCTCTGTGGGGACAAGGGCAATGATATTTCTCCCTCATGAGTCTGTTGAGAGGATGACACGGGTTAATGTCCACAAAGCTCTCCCAACGGTACCCGACATACAGTAAACATCCTGTAAGCAGCAGCTATTATATCTGGAAAGAATCGTGGTGGTAAATAAAGACTGAAAATTCATCAATTAGTGTGACATGAGCCACACTCATTCAAGTCTTAAAACAAAACAAAACAAAACGGAGTGTTTTTCGTCAACTCTCTTGTTGCCTGGATGAGGCTTGGGTGGCATCTAGAAGGATGGGACATAGCAAAAGCAATCCTGGCAGTAGGCTCAGTGCTTAGAAGAGGTAGTGGTGCCTACCAGAAGCAACAGTCATCAGAGGGTGGTACTGGAGGCCCCCAGATATCATATCATAACATCATATCAAATATCATAAAGCATGCAAGGTATCAAAGAGTACTGATGTGATGGCAGAAAAAAACAGAGGAGTCTAAGGGGATTGATGACACCCTGTAGACATGGCAATGGTATCAGCAAAGGCAGAGACAAACAGAGGTCAGAGGTCAATGCATGGTGGGCAACACAGGTAAGACATCAGCCTAACTCAGGCCCATGGGAGAAATTTCCTGGGTCCGCAGAAATATGTGGAAGACAGGCTCTGCCGGCATGAAGGATCCTCTGTGAATACAGTACGACAACACCCTCAAACCATCACTTGGGACCTCAGTCACAAGGAAGGGATGTTGAGAAATCATTAAAAGTGTACAGTTTGGATTTGGGGCGTTGCGTTCTGTTCACATGAGCCATGTGCTGAGTATCCATGCTCTGGCGGCTAGAAATACCTGAGAGAGAAAGAGACTCTTCCTCACACCATGCATAGCATCAACCGGATGGGGCACAGACCACAGGTAAGTGAGCAAATGAGTTAATGAGCCTGCTGCTGCCAGAGAGGTGGGAAGACACAGGTACTGATAACTAGCAATGCAATAGAATAAGACAACTTAGACATCATAGCCCCCCCAAAAAAATAGCATCATCCACAGGGAGGGTTCAATGTCAGGACCAAGTTGGGATGAACTGGAGACTGCGCTGGACCCTGAAGTGAGAAAGGCTAGGCAGACAGGAGGAACCAACGGGAGACTAGTAAATCTAAAGACGGAACCAACAAATCGTGGTCTGTAGACCCAGGCAGCCTGCTACCTTTGTAAGTGAGGTGCTGTTGGAGTCCAAGCACACTCATGGCCAGTCATTTGTTCATTCAGTATCTACGGCTGCTCTTGTGCCATGGTAGCAGAGCAGCCTGTGCTGGAGACATGGGTATGGCTCAGGCAGAAGAGTGGCTGCTGTGCAAACATCAGGACCTGAGACCAGTCCCAGAACTCACGTGAAAAACAGACGGGCATGCTCATAATCCCAATGTCTGGGGGGGGGGCTGTTGTGAAATCAAAGGCAGGCAGAAGCCCCAGGGCCTACTTGGTGCATTCCAGGACAAATGAAAGCTCTTTGGGGAGGGACAGAGGGGAGACAGCACCCAAAGAACAATTAAGTTTGTTGGCAAAGACCAGCTTTGGCATCCATGTGGTTGGTAAACTGAGGCAGGCAGCCACTGGGCGTCAGTGCTTAGAGCCGCTGACAGGGGTGGATCCTGACACCTACAAGGGCTGCTACCAAAGGCAGCCAGTGATTAGAGAAGATACTCAGCAGACTTTTAACTGAGGGAACAAAGCTTAGTCTACTGGGGCTGGCACTCTCTGTGTGGCCAGCGGAAAAACTATGAACTCTTTAACTCTTTAGGGCCAGCGAGAAAGAGAAGGAAAGAGAGAAAATTCACATGTGTATACAGAGGGAGAGAGAGAGAGAGAGAGACTGAGTGAATGAATGAAACAAAGGGCAGAATCCAATAACTTCATACACACAAATATATACATACATGCATACAGACAGACCTACAGACACATGCACATCCACACATAGAATGGTTAGAACAAAGCTCCAGAAAGCAGGCTCCAAACATTTCACACATACACACACACATACACACACACATACACACTCGCATGCACACACTCACATTCACACACACACACTCATACTCACATGCACACTCACACTCTCATGTACACTCACACACACAATCACACTCACTCACATGCACTCACACACACATACACACACATACAATTAGTGGGTGGAGCAAGCTCCAACACACACACCCAGATAAATGTTACATATGTACATACATACACATAGTTGACGGATAGGAGGAACAATGTTCTAGCCCTCCACTCACACAAACTTGACACACACGTACTTGATGGATGCCCCATCCCTCATACTTTATTCTTTCTTCCGTAGCTTATATATCCCAGCAAAATCTTTCAAGCAGTATACAATTACAATGTGACTACATTTTAGTTTTCTTCTAGTGAATGATGAAAAAATAGTGCGTTCCCCAATACCTTTAAAAGAAATAACACTACATAGTACTAATAAAGAAAACAATTTACCCACGTACATTCGTAGCTAAGCAACTTGTTATGGATTAGCAAAGTAAAGCAAGCAAGTAAGGGAGTTTCCTCAGCCAGATTCTCTCACTGGCAGGCAGCAAATTGTGGTTACAAAGAAAAGAGTATTTTATTATTTATCTTTTAAAGTAATCTTGTAAGACTCTTAAAAGAATCACAAATCTAAACTTTTATAGAAACAGTCATATTTACCTTAAATCCTAAAAATGCATATCTACCCATCAACAGTTCTTAACAAATTGTATCAGGAAGCTGAGGTCAAAAATGGGTATAAGAAATCAATCATCACCAGTCCAACTTCCGTTAGAGTCACCTCAGCCAGGGCTGCCATTGTTCTTGTTCCCTGACCATAAAAGGTCACACTAGCTTAACTAATAAGAGTCTGCTTTCTGAACTTCAGATTGTTCCCTAAGAGTTTCTTCAACAGAGCCAGTAGTGAAAACATCTCAACCTAGCTTCACTAACAATTTCATTTTTTTCCAAATGTTTTCTAAGGGCTGTGGTCACTGCTGGCAATCTACATCTCTAAGTTCTTCTCTAGGGTAGTGATTGAATCATTCATATGCTCCAGCAGTGCCTGAAAGAGATCAAACATTAGTACTGTGAGTGCCAGAGATACTGCCCAGTGAGGGACTGGAAGCCCCCTTAGAGTTTTCACATAACTCTTAGATTAAGAGGGATGTGAGGGCAGCAAGCAGAGCAGAAGTCCATAGCAGCAAGAAGTCCTCAGGACACATGGTCCTCAGGGCCGTGCCACACGGAGACCCAAACACGTGGCTGTGGTAACCCATGGGCTTCTAAAGCCATTTGTCGTTCCTCCTGCATGGCCCTCGTGTATGCACATCCACACATGCATATGCACACACACACATACACTAACGACTGGATGGCTACAAAGCCAAAATAATTTTCCATCTGACCCTTGTTAGGAAAAGTGTGCTGGTCTGGTCTAAGATATAGTAAAGGAAGGACAGAGGACAATAATGGCATTAATAATGGGGCATTAAGGGGAGAAGGAGGTGATAAGTTCTGTGGGGCCTTTTGGGCCATGGAAAAGAGATTGACTCATAGGTTATATTCTATGCAGCATGGTAACCCACAGGAAGTTTTGAGGCGGGAAGACCCATGGTCTGGCTCATGTTCTTTGAGAGCACTATGGGAGTTCTGAGTAAAGTGGCTGGCTGGGGAGCCAGCCATTCAGGCAGCTGCTGTGGAGCCCAGTGGGAGACAAAGGCACCAAGGATGGTAGCACCCCAGGTAGAAGTGAGGGTACGCTATGGCAGGTTTTGAACAAGCTGCGGAACCCTTCACTCTCGAGCAAGATTTTCAAACTCTCGGCCACGTTTCTTGCCAGTATAACCCACGTGGTATACTGTTGTGTAAGATGCATTACAAAGCACTGCTGAAGGACCCATCAGAGAGGAAACGTTCCACAAATGTGGGCCTTGGTTACGGTTGTGTGGTTGGCTGGTGAGGCTGGTGCGCACGTGGCTCACCGTGGTTCCACTCCGGTGAGTTGGGCCCGGTCTCTCAAGGCAGGGATACTCACTTATCCATCTTTATATCCCAAGAACTGTGCCTGGCACCTGGTAGATGTTTAATAAATGTTTATTGATTAAACTATTAAGTTTTTTTTTAAGAAAAAGATGAGTATAATTCAATCTGTCATTTTTTTCCACCGGAAATATTTGCTTTTGTGATAGATGTAACGCAGTTTTATGACATAGGACCACTGTGAGTATTCAGAGGTAGCTGTTTTAAAGAAAGCCAGTACCTGGTATCTTCCTTTGTAAAAGAAAATGCAGGTGGTAATACTGTCAGAAAGCCTCCTCATAAAATATGTCAGTGGTGACAAGGATATCTTGACTTTGAACTACAAAATTGCCATGAGTGATGAAGTCCATAAATATGTCTGCTCTTCAAAGACCTTCGCTACACTGTGGCCCCAGCAAGCATCAAACACCAGCTTTCTAATGTTCAGCTGGTTTTCAAGTTGTTATTATGAACCAGTTGGACATTTGATCCCATACTCGGCCATACTGAAGGGTTCTCTACATCCCATGGTGAATCTCCTTCTGTTTATCGATTCACTATTCTACCTATAAAACCAATAGGATTTATATTGAAATTAAAATGGAGATCACAGGCAGGGATGGTAGAACATGCCTGTTACCCAAGAATTTGGTAGGTTAAGAACCAAGGATTGGGTATTTAAGGCAGAGTTTAACTACAGGATGAGTTTCAAGGTCAGCCCAGTCTACTTGAGATCCCACATCAAGAGAAAAAAAAAATCCAATCAAGATTTCAGATCTGTTGGTCAATTTTGTTTTTTTGGTTTTTTTTGTTTGTTTGTTTTTTTGGCACTTCCAGCTGTCCCCAGGACTCATGTGTTTAAACACTTGGTTCCCAGCTGGTTTCGAAGGGTTGTGGAGCCTTTAGGAAATGTGGCCTTCCCAGCTGAAGTCCCAGCTACTAGGGGCAAGCTTTGAAGGCAGTTGCCACCTCCAGTTCCAATCCTAGTTTGCTACATCCTGCTCTAACAAGATCCGAAGAAGGTCAGAACACCCCAGCCGCCATGACTTCACCGCCATGGTGGGATTTCTTCCCCGGAAGTGAGAAGTGAAAGAAAATGACGTAAAATAAACTAAATGTCTTCTCCTGAGTTGCTCCTCTCTCTCGGGTATATTGTCACAGTCATAAGAAAAGAAATTAGTACTATTCTCCGGAAAGACTAGAAATCTGTTGTTATTAAATATCTCTCAAGAGATAATTTCAACTGAACTTTCAAAATGAATGTGCCCCAGCAGGCCAAGAGAAAGGAGCAGTGAGAAAGTGGGGCACCTCTGCAAGCAGAGGCTGAATGGCGCTCTACAGAGAGAGAGCCTGTGCGGCCGGCCCACTGAAATGAGGAGAAAATTATTTTAATGAGTTAGGTATTGTGTACATACAATAGCCATGAGGAATAAGATGTGAGCAAAATGATGTCGCAAATAAAGTCATGAGCTGATTTGTGTCCTTCCTTCCTTCTTCCTTTCTTTCTCTCTTTCTCTTCCTTCCTTTCTCTCTCTCTCTCTCTCTCTCTCTCTCTCTCTCTCTCTCTCTCTCTCTCTCTCTCTCTTTCTTTTTGAGAAGGTCTGACTCTATAACCCAAATAGATCTTGAAGCTGAGGGATGGTGGTCCCCCTGCCTCAGCTTCCTAAGTACTTGGGTTATAGATATGAGATCTCACACCTAATTTCTACTATTTTTAAGTAGATAAATTTTGTCATCAAAAATGTCACCTTCTTCCCCTCCCCCCCCCCCGATAGGTTATCTAATCTCAAGTTGTGAGCAGGAGTTTACATGCATTCATGTGTTTACATCTACATATGAACATCACTGAGTGGACTCAGCAGGTTTCGTGTATGTACCCATGTGTGCACACATATGTGTGTGTGACAAAGAAAGTAAAAACAAGAGATTATGAATGGGGGGGGACAGGAGAGAGAGAGAGGAGGAAGACGGTAGGAATTATATAAATACAGTACTCATGTAGGAAATTCTCAAAAAAATTAAAATATACAATAGAAATAAAGTGATCAAACCTAACCAAATTATGATTGATTTCAAAGGAGATTGAACACATCATAACAAAATTTTAAGCGAAACAATGATATTTACAGAGTAAATATATGCTTCCAAGTGATATCTTTTAAAGCGGTAAAATACCCGTATCATGTCATTCAAAATTGTGAAATGCTCAACCGGCCAAACAAACGAAATGTCAGCAGGCAACATTGATGTCATAGTCACAGTAATTAGGCGTACCTCTACTCCCTCTATGGCTCTATATCTTAAAATTTCAACCAGACGGCCTTAAGAATTAGCCAAACGTGAGCAAGTCGGGATGTGTCTTGGCACATCATCCCTGTGCCGTGCAAACTTAGCGATTGAGCTAACAGAGGATTAAAAATGAGAATGAGGGGAGATGAGAGTGCTAATGAAGGAACCCTCACACCCTCCTGAGGAGGAGGTGGGAATCCTTGAAACATCAGGGAACAGCCATGAGGAGGGAGAATTTTTTTTTTAACACGAAGCCTGGCATCTCACAAATAACGTATGTTCTATATTGTGTGGCAGTTGCTATGGTAACAACCTTTATTTTCTGAAACAGTACACAGATGTGTACAACATTCTAACTTGCTGGTTATAAATTATAGCTTCTCCCATAGTTCAATAACTTAAGAAGCCTGTATTTTCAAAAATCTCAGAAGTTCTAATGTTATTAGATTTCGTTTATGAGATAATTTCCCCTTGTACTTTCAAAATGAGAGTGTTCCCAAGGAGGCCAAGAGAAAAAAGCCATGAGAAAGTGGGGCATCTCTGAGAGGAGGGGCTGGCTGAACAACGCTCTACAGAGGACCTGCGTTCTGCCCACTGAAATGAGGAGAAAATTATTTTAATGAATTGGGTACTGTGTACAATAGCCATAAGGGATAGGATGTGAGCAAAACGATGTCACACAGCCACAAGCTGATTTCTTATTATAAGGTGCTATATTTGTAGTTTTTAAATAAATGAGCATTATTTCTTAGAAATACCATAGCGTTAGTATAATTTCCTAAACTACAATGGTGTGAGGGAGCAAATTAGCCTGGTTATTTGACTTCAAATGAAATTCTTTTTGAATCTTGGAAGAAGATGAGCCTTGGAAAAGATTATATCACTACATTTAATAAGGCACACCACCCTTTTGTCAGGTCAGACAACAGAGATATACTTTTACTGATTAGGGTTTCTTTTTTTAATATTCAACTTTCATTATCAGGCACTCGCCATGCAGCTTCTGCATATGGGAACTGACTCACCACATCTAGGTGTATGTCTATATACGTGGAAACATACATTATGGAAATTTTGGATACTATGGATGGTTTTTCCCTATTGTGAACACGTATATTGTGTTTTCCAGATCTGAATATTTCCTTTAGATAAATAGTTCAGTATAGGGAGATGGCTTTAGCTAAAGAGCCTTTGCCTAGTGTGGTGAAAGGCTCACATACCAGTACTAAAAATAACAATAAATTTCAGATTGTAGATTCTTAAGCTTTACTGAACAGTCACCTCTCCAGCATTTATCATCAGGTTAAGGGTTAAAAGCTGGCACACACATTAGGAAAATAAGATTGTGTAGTTAGTACTTGAAGTTTCAAAAGCATGCTTATAAGCTAACAACAACAACAACAAAAAATTCTCATGATGAGGAAGATTGTAAGCATCCTTAATGAATAGCATCAAAGAAAAGCCCTGACCCTAAAGGTCTGGAAATCATGCTTCAGATAAATGTCTCTCACCTCACAGGGAACGTGTGGAAATGCTAAGCCAAGTCACAACACAGTAAAACACAAACCCACAGCTACCTTAGCAGCAGCCACAAGAAGAGCAACAACTGAATAACGCGCACATAAGGACACCCATTTTGCAGAGCTTACGCCGTTAAGTGGTTGTTAAGATTTTTGCTAATGCTCTCCCCACATGTTCCTTTCTGTGTCATTCTGAGAAGTATTAAAACAGAACATGACTAATCCATTCAAACCCGATGTTAGCGAAGACAGTTATCACCTCACGGGGACGCCCAGGCTAGAACTCAGGACCCGGTAGCGAGAGTACTTCGTTGCCGGCTGCATTTTAAAAGTATTACTTAAATTACGCTTAAGTCATAAGATAATTATGAACTTTCTTCTCTTTTATATTTATACGGCATATTTATTGAATCACACCGTGTGCTTTTACAATAAAGTGCTTTCTGCGTGGTCGCCTTTGTTCACCCAAAATAAAAGTGACAGTTATCCTTTTATAAGCTATTCTGAGAACATTTTCTCTTCTTTGAAGCTGATTGATGCACTACTTTAAATGTTCCTGCAAATATCTTTTCAATTCAAGTTTTTGCATAATGTAATAAGAAGATAAAAGAATTCTATACTTCAGCAAGAGACATTACAAAGCAAGGAGAGACATTATCAAGGCATTAACATGCTCCTAATAGCAGTAAACCCTTTTAACTGTCTGATGTAGAACATGTTCCCACCAAACCACCACATATTATGGTAATTGGCTCCAATTTCTGAATCTTACATTGTAAAGTTACAAAGACTTGGGTAGAACCGAAAAACAAATGTACAATATTCATCTTGTTACCCATCTCATTATGAGATGTGTTTGCTCTCTACCTCTAGCGAGGACAGGTCTGATCTGCTGAACTGTTTGTTCCTGCGAACAATATTTTCATATCCTGCTTCCTTTTTAAAAAAAAAAATCTAGTGATATAAATACATTTTTCCCAAATAACCCTTCTCTAACTCCAAAACATCACAGAGCGTACTCCTTCAGCCTCTGTAACACGTGCGTTATCTGTGCATGCCTGAGCCACACGGTAACCACTTTGTGTGCTCTCCCACCCAGGGAAAGATACAACTGAGGAGAAAGGATGCCGAGAGGTTGCTTCGGTTTTTCTTTACAACGCACTACTAAATTACAGTAGCCTTTCCATCCCAGCCGAGAGGAAATATAATTTCCAACTAAAGTTGAGCCCAGATTCTGTTAAATTAAATAGCGAAGAGAAAATAGTTCTTGGCTTTCCTGCTCTTTGGTAGGATGCAGGGCAGGGGAGAATTGACATCAGCCAGTGCGAGATGATTAACCTGCAGTTTAGGTTGCGTTTCTAGGTGACTCGCCCATCATGCCGGGGAAAGCATCTCTGAAGCCGGCGCCTGCAACTTGCCTGCTTGAAGAAGCGCAGGTCTATCAGGACCCACAGTCGGGTCTGAGAAAGCTGTCATTTCGTGTGTCTAAAATAGCTTCTGATGTGATGTACAAGATGTCAAGAAGGGAAGGACAATAAAATAAAAGCCAAAGGAGGAGAACTATTTCAATTAAGAAGCATTTCTAGACCGATCCTTGGAAATCACATAAAATAAGAGCTGCCAGGATCAATCTGTGCTTAAAAGGTTGATTTTTGAGGCACTTACGTACAACAACCACGCAGGCCGGGAAGGGGGCAGGGTGGGTGGAGGGGATACAAATTATTCACAGGGCATGCTGAACTTTAAAAACTCGTTTCTCACAAGAAAGATATTTGGTTATTAAATTTGCCTAATGGATCTAGGGGAAATGTTCACGTGACAGGTTGGCAAGGGAAAGAATGAAACGCTCACACAGGAAAAAAAATATGACACATTTAATCTCCAGACCTATAAGACTGAGTTTCCCGAATTTCTAAGAATTTAAACTTTAATTACAGATAATTAAAATCCCTATATAAATTCTGGGGATTTCCTTTGATTGCAGCAATTTTTCCAATGATTTTTGGATGCTGTTTTTAGAGAAAGATAAATAGTCCAAGAACTGCCCTATCACCCCAGTAATCAAATATGCTAAAGGTGAATTGAAGGGGAAAAATCCTTATGAAATTTGAGGCAACCTTTGAGCCAAGAGTATAACACTATTAAATAGAGACATAAGAATTCTTTAAAAAAAAAAATAAATAAAACTCTGAATGTGGCTTCCATGCAAAATGTCACTTTCATTTTCGTTGGATTTTTCCCTCTCAAATGTATTTTATTTTAATTGTCAGATAAAACTGTATTATATACAGCATGTTTTAGAGAATATAGATTTATATATATATCCAATGTGAAATGTTTAAATCTGGCCAATTAGCACACACCCATTTGTTTTGTGAACTACACTGTTTGAGAAACAAATAGTAAACCTTCAATTTGCTAGTATTTGTATTTCATGCTTTGTACTGAGAGGGGTATGGGGCAGGGAAAAGGTTAGTTCACTTGCTCTTCAGCTACCTGACTTTAACTGCTTTCAAAGTGTGACCCTTTCTGTGTTCTTCTTCTGGGACTTTTTCTCTTAAAAAAAAAAAAAAAATCAAGTTTTTCTGAAGGGGAAACACTTTTTAAAATTCATCTGTTCGTCACCAAATCAAGACTTTGCCTGACGCACATCTTCCATAAACAATAAAGAGAAGCAGCCTGAGAGCTCCCTCCAATCAGAAGGAGAAAACTAAAATCAGCAGGGCCATGATTTCCTTAATATACTTAAAAGAGATAAAAACCCCATTGATGCTTCTAAAAATAAAAAGGAGGGAAGGGCTACTTTATTGATTCCCTGCAAACCAACGAACGTGTACCTTATTGATAACACTAAACACCATCTAAGCCTTTGGTGATTTTCAGCCGAAAGTCTGCTCCTGAATGAAGGCTTAAATCATTGTATTAATATATTAGAGGGAAAATTACCATGGGAGACACTTGGAAATTAATTAAAAACCCTGCACTCAGTTTGTTTGTGAGAGGAGATAAATATCACACACGGGGAAAGATGCCTGACAACCACCATAGCTTTCAGATCCCAAATTAGCCCCTGACAGCTATGTCTTTGTAGGAGTCTCCTTGGGGTACGATAAGCAGAGCTGTGTGGAATATGAAGATTCCTGATAGAAGTATTTATTACTGACACTTCCGAAACATTCCATGTGTGGCATCAGCAAAGCATGCCTCACCTCAGACAGAAATGTCAGCTTCGCATCCAAGATTTTTTTTTCCACCCACCCCCCGCCCCCCTCCCCACAACCAGCCCCATGCCTCCCTCCACATTCACCGCTTCCCACCTTCCGCTCCCAACTACGGTCTTTTTCAGAAGTTCAACAGCACCCCCTGCTGGAACTTGGGGGCTGCTTCAGCCTGTACACACTGGAGAGGCTCCATCGAGTCAGCAAAATGAAAGTGTATGTACAGCGGACCAGCTTCCCGCGAGGCAGGGACCACAGCACCATCCCGTTGTACAAAATCAGAGCTTCATAATGGCAATTTCGGCCGGTGTCAGGAGCTAAAGTCTTGAAAATATGTATACATTCTAAACAACAAACATCTAGCAAAGCTCTCATTCATTTTACGCGTGAAGACCAATAAATAACTGCTCTGTAATAATGACTGCTGCTGCGGAGTGGTTAAAAGGAAGAGACTTCACACGGGGAGATGAGGGGTGGGGTGGCTAGAGAACCACTATTTTATCTTGCTTACGTTGTTATAGACTCAACTCTGTCACTTAACATAATAAGCCGCATAAAGTGACAAAGGAGGAATCTCTCTGGGTCAGAGCTCCAAAAACACACCAGTCACTGTCCCGCCTCATCTAGCTAGCGAGCAAGGTATAATACAACAGCCCCAAATGTTTGTCAGAGAGGCAGTGGCTGTCCTTTCTCCCACCGTGTGAGCAGCCTTAGGTTGTCCAAAGGCTGGAGAAAATACTGCACTTTGTAAGCCTCACCCAGAATTAAGTGTGCACTCCAAAAAGGAGTCAGGCCAAGGGACTCAAGTCGAGCTCTGCTTTCTCTGATGTCAGCTTTTTCTTAGCAGGCCGGCAGGGGGGTTGCTAGGCTCTGTGCCTTTGGAGCAGGATCACCCAGAAGGTGCTCTGTCCGTGATATACTTATCTTGCTGCTAGGCAAGAAACAGATAACATCATCATGGGGAAGACTGCTTTACTGAGGGATTCCCAAGTCTGCCAGCATCAGGAAACAGGGTATTCACCACACCAGGCGCCCGTGTTAGGACAAAGGAGCAACCTCAGAATGAGTAAATGTCCAAATCAAGTTGTATTTTTATTTTTATCTCATTTTTTTCTTTTCTTTCTTTCTGTTTTTGCTTTTGTTTGATTGGTTGGTTGTTCTTTTGGTTGGCTGGTTGGTTGGCTAGTTGGGTTTTGGGTTGGCTTTGGTTTGGGGTTTGGGTTTTTTTATTTGGGGGGTTTTTTTGGTTTGTTTGTTTGTTTGTTTGTTTTATTTTTGTACGGGAGTTATTTGTTTGTTTTTCAAGACAGGATTTCTCTGTGTAGCCTTAGCTACGGGTTGTCCTGAAACTCACCCTGTAGACCAGGCTGGCCTGGAACTCACAAGGAGAAAGAACTAGAATACATGAGCTTACTCAGCAGTAAGTCTCAGAAGCTGAAAACATTCTAGACCTAGACTAGATTGTACAGAGCCTAGAAGCTTCCAGGGCTAGGCCTACATTACAAAATGGAGACAGTTAACATCAGAGACAGCACTTACTACATGAGAATAGTGAAAGTATTTTCACTTTTACACCTAGCAAAGTGGGGCCTTTATCTTAGCCAAGGGTCATCACAGGCTTTCTACAGAGATTAAAGAAATGTTATAAATTAGAGCTACAAATGATGGCTTAGGTCTGTAATTCCAGCACTTTGAAAGCTGAGGCAAAAGAGAGCTACAGAGGAAAATCACCATGGCCCAAGAAATGAAAATATAAAACTACATGATACAAGTTGACCACCCTGAATCTAAAAATTCACAAGCCAAACTGCTCTGAAATCTGAGAGGTGTTGAGCACCAACAAGACTCGAATCGGATTTTAAAGCAGCTTGGGTTCGGGCGCTTTTCAGATTAGTCATACCTAACTAGGAGAATCTATACAAATATTACAAAATCCAAAAACAAACTCCAAAATCTCAAAGACTTCTGGTCCCAAGCACATAGGATAAAAGACACTCAAAGAACTGTATGCCAAAGAGCCAGAGGCGGCTTGATCTCTCTGGAACAGAGGTGGAGGCTGGGAAGTTGGATGAGGCTCCCATGGGAGAGCACTCGCTGCTGTCCAGGGGAGACTGGGCTAGTTCTAGGAACCCTGGGAGACACTATGCAGAGGAGTGGAGTGACATATCCAGGAGGAACAGACACAGCTTGTGGTACTGCCCAAAGCAGGAAAGGAGAGCCTGAGCTCTGGGACTGAAAACAAGGCTGGCTGCTAAGTTTCTGAGAAGAACTGGTGGCTTATTGGATGTGGACCATGAGTGAGGAGGGTTTGGCAGTTACCAAGCTCAAAGTTCAGGAGAGCGCACAGATTGTGGCAGGGCTGAGTTGGAGACAAGGACCAAGGACAAGTCTGCTTGAGGGACAAGATGACACTCATAAGATGTGCTTCCGAAAAGATGTCCTCAAGTGTCCTCCACAGGCCTCCAGACAGATCCTTGTAACACTGATTATTAACACTGTCCTTGGCGGTCACAGCTGGAAAGGGACCTAACAGATCATTAAGGCCAAGCACTTTAAAAGCTCTGCTGTAGGGACCACAGGGTGGCAAAGCAAACTAGAGCGAGGCCGTTTCAGGAACCCTGCCCGGAGGGTCTCTTTTTCCCTGCTGTGTATACTACACCTCTGCATAAGACTAAGCATGAAAAAGAAAATCACCTTTTGTTAACCACAAACCATGCTTCCCTTTACAGAGAGGCGGCTGACCTCACCCCAGCCTCCACCAACTTGACCACAGACCAAAGTTTGCAGCAGAGGCTGAGCTAGATGTAAGACCTGAGCTGCTCACACACTAACTCACGTATCCTCTACACTGTGGGTTCCTTAACACGTGAGTTTGGCTTTTGCCACTAGCATCAAAACCCTCCCTTTTAAAAGCACCCAGCTGCTTCTTCAGTTTAACCACTGAGGAAATATTGACTGGGGACCTTCTATCCGCCGGGGCCTTTCCAAGCAAGATCACTTGAGCATGTGTTTGACACCCGCTTGTCAAGGCCTCTTTGATGGAGAACTCATGGTCCTCCCGGTTGCATGGCTGAGTGCTGTAACTGAATGTAGCATCATCTTAAGGCAGTGGTTCTCAACCTTCCTAATGTTGCCACACTTTAATACAGTTCCTCATGTTGTGGTGACCCCCGAATCATAACATTATTTTTATTGCTGCTACATAACTGTAATTTTGCTACTGTTGTGAGCCGTAATGTAAATATCCAATATGTAGGATATCTGATATGCAACCCTTATGAAAGGGCCATTCAACTCCCAAAGCGGTACCAACCCACAAAAGAACTGCAGATCTAAGTGGTCTTCATCTCTGTGGGAGGTTTATCAAAATAAGGGCTATTGATTTGGTAAAGAATTGTAGGTAATTTTTACTTTTAGGATAATTTTTGACAATACATTTTCAACCCAGAAAGTTACTAAGTAAACTATTCTCCATGCTCTGCTACTTATCTGATCATATATATCCCAGTGTGCACTGGGGGTAATGGCCCTAAACTCAGCAAGCTTAAGTTTATGGAATGTAGACCTGATATTTGAAGTTGAGTGTGTAAGACAAATCATTTTCAAAAAAAAAAAAAGAGAGAGAATTCAAACAAAGGAACTTATCAATTGTCCTTCTGCCTTTTCAGGAACATTCCATCATACTTCAGTAGGTCCCACTGGGGAATCCAGTCTTTCTCATATTAAATAAAGGCTTTGGAGAATTCATTTTTTTCCTCATCTACCACCCATCTTTCTGTTCTCCCTCTTACAGATAGCCTTAAAGATCAGAACTGCTGAGTCTACCACTACCCGTATAAAATCCAGTTTGTGAATTCGGGCAGAAAATACTCAGTGAAATGGAAATGGAAAAAAAAAAAAAAACCTTTCCCTGATTATAAGTCAAATAGATTTAACTCATCTGTTAAAACTTCATTTCTGCCAGGTAGTGCTGGCACATGCCTTTATTGCCAACACTTGGGAGGAGGCAGAGGCAGGCTAATCTCTGAGTTTGAAGCCAGCTGAACTATGGACAAGATCCAGGACAGCCAGGGCTACAGTTAATCTATGACAGAGTTTCAAGTAAATGGAATTCCATACTGCACATAAAGACTTTGTGAGAACATTAAATGAAGTGGGGTACCTCGGTGAGTTCTTCAATTTCCTAAATGTACAATGACCGAAGAGGAGGGGTACTAGGAGACAGATGGGATGCAACGTGCCCCAGCAAGATCCTGGAAGACTCTGATGAAATGCTATTCAATAATCCAAAGCCTATACGACTATAAAATTAACACAATTCAAACACCCAGGGCTGAAATCTCAGAAGTATGCTCGATAGAAACGCAGATGGTCAACCTGTAAAATAAAAGCAAGTTACTGAGTTTAAAATTTTTTAAACGTAACCCAGCCCTGCAAGACAATATTCCCAGAATATTGGCCATTTGATACCTATGGCTGTCAAACTGATGGAGGCAGAAAGTAAAATGAAGTATTTGGAAACTGGAAGGACAGAAGAAGGAGAAGTTGCGGAATAATGAGTGTTATCTTGTGGAGATGGGTGTATGTTGTATATGCTTTATCACAGTACAAATCAAATGGACGCTGGCAGGAAAAGACAGACTGGAATATCCATATTGATAAAGTCTACCTTGTTGCCTAAGCCACAATTTAGCTGTATGAAAAATGGCCTTTTTCATCTATAAAACTTTAGCCCTAGTGTCAAGTTCAATGTTGCTTGAAAAGATCAAGTAAATTCTTGTACAGGGAGAGGAACAAAAAGAAGAGCATAGCTTATCTTAGAGTTTGACCAAATTACTGGATCTTCTCTGAGCATTGCAGTCCTTGTTTATTATTGTATCTAGAAATGTTACCCGGTGCCTCCAAGAAGTACGCAGAGCAAAACGTTTGCTTATCATGTTTGGTATGTTTTTTTTAACAATAATAATATAGCTCATGTAAAAATGTATTGCTGGTTGTTGTTTTAAATATTATTCTTGGCTACCTTTTTTTATTTGTTAAATTTAGTTATGACAGACTAAAACAAACAAACAAACAAACAAACAAAGCAAATGTTCTGCTGGCTCCCAGCAGTCTTCTGGCACCCGGAAGGTCCTGATGGTAAGAAACCTGGATTGCAAGGAAATTTGCCTGAGGAGTCCCTGAAACACATCTCATAACACCTTTCTCCCTCTTTTACCAGAATTCTCTAAGATATCTGAGAGGAGTGTTCAAGAGAAAGAGACATTATTGCATTTAATTACAAATGTATTAGATGTCCATTTGTATAAAAATACTATACACAGAGCTCTAATCAGGGTATGTAATACATACGTCCTTGTCCTCAAGGAGGCCAGTGTCATGAGGAGAAGTCAGCTTCCCCCAAGAACGGGACTCCATTCTAAAGCCAATCTGAATGAAGACAAGAAAACCTCAATTTTTTTTTCTAAGCTCTGAGAAACCTTTAGCTGAATCACAGTGTCTTCTACCATAGCTTAAAGGATATATTTTCCTTTATGCATTTTGATATTTAAGAATAATGAATTCAAAAATTACTGGGAAAAGAGGGTCTGTAATTGATCGCCTAGGGAAACTATGAAAAATCCCTTCAAAATTCCCACCAGGAGTAGAAGAGTGGTGGATGTAGGTACAGTCTGCAGCCTTCCCAGGCTTGCTGCACTGGAATTCTAATTAGCGAGACCCCTTTAGGCAACTTTCAGCTCTTAATTTAAATACGGGAAGTGTTTCCTTAGGCTCTATAATAACTTGGCAGAGCTGATCCTATTTCCTGAGATTAAATAGAAGAAAACTCTTCCCCCGGGAAATTGAACCACGCACAATAAGATCATTCATTAGAATGTTCATATAAATTCAAAAAATACCAAGCAGAGAGCAGACGTCTTCTTCCCACAGTCTCACCTGGGAACCGCTAACTGGAACCATGGCCGGTTCCGCTCTTGGGACAGCGTTTGGGGAGAACGGGCTCTACAGGAAGAGGTACTGAGACAATGAAACTAAGTGAAAGACAGCAACACAAATAGATAAATATTCTCTTTCCTGAATTTAAAACACACACACACACACACAAACCAAACAACGTGTCAGGAGTGCTTGCTTTTAACAATTCTACATTTATTTACTTGTTTGGCTGGGAAGCCAACCCAAGGCCCAGCTCAACGCGAGGAAGCAGTCTCCCACTGATCTATACCCCTGTCCTTCGTTTCCATTTATAAAAATAAAGCTGTACCTTCCTTGACCTAATTCTTCCTCCCCTTTACACCATTTAAGGTTTTCACAGTAGAAAAATCTGGTGAGCTTTTGAAGGTCTACATTTAAACCTGTCAGAGACAGGAAACTTAAGACCAAGGCACACTCAGCTGCTGGCTGAGAGGCAAGGGGAAGCGGGTTTCTGTGACTTGTTTATCGCCCCAAAAAGGCGAACACCGTTCAATCTTTTATAATACTTCTGTAAATTCATAACCCCTCACTAAATTTGATAGCTAAATAGCATTCTGACAGCCGGTTTAGAAACACTGCTGTTGAGGCTTACTTGGACGGTGAGATTTTTAGGAGCCTATTTCCCTGCTAAACAAATGTATTATAGGGTGATGGATGGCAAAGATTCCGAGGATTACAAGGGGAGATCAGGGTGTTCACCTGCGATATCTATCGCATTGACAGCCGACCTTATTGAAGTTTCACAATATTAACTGCCTCTCCGTGGACTGGCTTAGGCAGGTAGGTCATTATCAATTTATCACCAGTCAAAACACAGATTGCTTTATGTACAGTGTCTGGCATAATCACGCGCCTTGAATCAGATCAAGATGATCCGACGAGAATGATATTTATAAGAGCGAGAAGAAACATCAGCCGGGAACTCCTATAATAAAATTGTGTCTGACTCCTTGGTTTGGCATCTTTCCTGGAGCGGGGATCAAGACAGTACTTCTGCAAAAGGGCGCCATGCAAAGCCGAATAGACAGAGAGGCCTGGGGACTGCTCACCCCTCCTTCTTCATGGACCTCACTTCCTCCCACTGCACCTTAGGCCCACCCCAGTAATAACAGGTAAGAAACTGACCAGTTTTCAAACTCCCTTCCATAGTAAGAGGGGTTTGACACCGAAACCTCAAGGATCTGCAACGGGAGTCACTGGACTAAATGTGAGAAATTATCTAAGATCACCAAATGTCAGAACCAATGTGCCTGATTGCTTATTTGACTCACATATCAAAAATACCAAGAGCTTTTAAGTTTTACAATTCCATGCTGTTCCTAGTTCTATCCTCCCGCAAGGTAGAACTCTTCTCTGGACACTGAGTTCCCCAGCACCTACTTTAATCAATATTTGTTGAATAGAAAAATGGAGGGAGAGAAGAGGCTGCCTTTATGATTCTGTTGTCCAATACACTTCAGGATGGAGAGATAAAACAACGAAAGGAGTTTGCCTTGCAAATATGAGAACACGGGTTTGATGCCAAAAACCCATACACAAAGAGCCAAGAGTGATGTCACACTCTTTTAATCCCTGCCTTGGTTGGGGGATGGAGACAGAAGGGTTCTTGGAGCTCACTGGACAGCGATCTTAGCCTACTTAGCAAGCTCTAGGCTAGTCAGACACACTGTCCCAACAAACAAGGCAGCACTTTAAAAAATGACACCTACACTGCCCTCTTTCCTTCATACACATATGTATACATTTATTCATCCTTACACAAATGCACACTCACAAACACCACAAACAGAAGCAAAAAATGCATAGAAAAATGCAAGAGATATAAGAGAGATGGCAGGACATTAATGTAAGTGTACCAGAAGCCCCAGAAGTGTGCTATAAAGGAACTCCAAGCCAATGCCACATTTGGAAAGATACAGACTAAGAATTTTCTATAAGACCTGCAAGATGTCAGAACCAAATCAGGATAAACACTGGTGACATCATAATATCATAGCCAACTGAGCATTATAAAGCCAGAACTACAGGTACAGCAAGTACAAAAGAAAGAATATTATGTTCACAGGAGCTTCAAATAAGTTCTCAACAAAAGCTATAGGGGCCAGAAAACAAAATATTTTAAAGTCTGAAAGAAATTGTTGTCAATGTAGCTTTCTGTATTCAATGAAAATATTATTTGCATCAAGAAGTACTGTAAAAAGATTTGATTTCAACAAAATGATTTTTAAAAAAAAGAAATATTGGAGGGTCTTCTTTTCATTAAATATTTTACTTAATGGTCATATGTTCAAATAATGTATTTGAATTAGGGCCAATCCCTCTTCCTCTCCTATTCACTGCCCACAACCTCCCTCCAAACTTCACGCGCTCTTTCCCTTTTTATAATTTAATAGCCAATGGGACTATTTAGCGTGGCCTGCCATTGCACGGGTGTGAGACCATCTACGGGAGCCTGAGTCATTTCTCAGGGTCCTCGTCCTGAGGGAGAGAAAATTGACTTTTCCTCTCCCGTGTGTCAACTGCCCATAGCTCCTCAGATAGAGATGGCACTTAATGCGCCCCTCTCCTGTCCATACTGGGATTTTGGCTGGTTTGATCTTGTTCAGGTCTTATGCTTGCAATTTGACATTATAAATTCGTGTGCAACTGCTTGTGTTGGACAAATGCTGTTTTGCTGCAGATGCCCACTCCCTCTGGCTCTTATGCTTCTGGCCTTTCTTCCATGATGATCCCTGACCTGTATGGTGGGTGTGATAAAGATGTCTCATTTATTCTATTACTCTCTACATGCTGTCCAGTTGAGGGTCTCTGTAATCACAACCTACTGCCAAAAGGAAACTTCTCTGATGAGGGTTGAGAGATGCATATAGAAACAAGAACTTAGGGTGCAGTTTATTACTCTACCCACTCAGCAGAATAATAATAGATTCTCCCCTAGGGCCTATGACCCAGCCAGCTATGGTACCAACTAACAGCTCCTCTTATGAAGCAGGCTTTAAATTTTTAATGTAAGAAAAAAACATTTTTTAATGTAAGGACACAAAAATGCTCTGGTAAAAGATATAAGGAAGTAGCATGTGATAATGATGTTTAAAAATTAATCTACCTAGAGATATGACAATTTTCAGATTTGTGTTGTCACAAAAAAAAAATTGTGAAGCAAAAATTGATGAGTTGACCTTGACTGTCAGTAGAGAATTCAGCAACACAAGACAAGAGTTGAAGAAGTAACATCTTTCCCCAAAATACTGCTTCAGGATACACTTAGCCAAACTAATATTCCACCAGACACGTGGTTAAGACCAACAAATGCGACCATCATCTACAGACAGCTGATACTGCCTTCATCCCCACCCCTATTGACAGCAGTGGTGGCCTCCATAAAAGATTATGAGATTCACCACACAAGCAGAATTGGGCAAGGTTTGTCCACTCTGACCAAGGCTTAGGAGAAGACAGCTCCATCTCAGTTCACCTTCAAGAAAGAGCACGTGTGTAAGCTCCCCTGTACTGAGGAGCCGGTGAAAGGAACACACTAATTTCACAGCAACAGGAATTTGGAGAGGAAGCAGCTCCTATGGAAAAGACTGGAACATCATTTCAGAGAAATGGCTATAGATAGAAGTCCTTGGTGATACTTGAGGTCTACTCAAAAGAGGTCTTTGATAAGTGTGTGGAAAGCCTTAGATATATAATGGGGTTTTCCCAATAGTTGGTAAAAATATAAACAGATATGTGCTATATCTGTGGTTTTAAAATTCCATCAGAAAGGAGACAAGAGGAAGGAAACTGAGGGAAAATAAGGTAGAGACGTAACTTTATAAGGACTATTTAAGGAAGCAATAATGGAAATATTAAGAAACAGCAAGCTAGAACAAGGCTCTGTGAAGCAGGGGTCAGAAGTAAGTAAAAGATGAGCCTTCCTGAGAGAAGCAGATGGAGGGCAGGGTAGAAAGGAGTGCGAGAGGAAGGGGTTCTGAGTGGCAGAAACAGCCTCACCTGTGTGCTCCAAGAACAAGGGAGCAATAAACAGCGTGGGATGCAATGGTGTGGTCAAATAAGATAAGGTCTGTGAAGGGTTTATTGGATTTAGCAATTAGGAGGTCACTGGTCATTTAACCTCTTTGTGCTTCAGTTTCAATACTTGTTAAATTAAATTGAAAAATAATCTCTAAGGCAACTTTCAGCCCTAAAGACTGTCTCACCAGGTTAGGCCTTTTTTGCACACAGTGACACACACACACACACACACACACACACACACACACACACACACAAAACACAACACACATACACTCCCAGAAAAATCCACATGCTAATCTTTTTCCTTTATCTAATTCTCTTGTCTCTCTGATTCTGTGTTTGCATTTGGAAAATCCCAGTTCTCTTTGTTTAATTATAGCAGTGCTTTGAAATAAATCAGTTATGAGCGTCTACAGTGCCCTGATAAACTGAGCTGCTGGACAATAAACCGCTTAGCATCGGTTCCTATAAACATTTCTAATGCCTTGTAAAGGCCTTTTATGAGGCAATAAAAGCTTTAGAATGTGGGTACCAGATTTTATTTCATTTTTTAAAAATGATTTTTAAAGCCCAGATACATTCAAAGGAAGAAAAAAAATAATTGATTTTCTCCTAAAGACATCATGTGTTCATTATTTTCTAAGTGCCTCCCGTGTGTCGAGTAATAGAAGATGTGCTTGGGAAATGTCACTGAATAAGACAAATAGTTCATACCTTCCAGCTGCTTCAGGGGAGGAAGGTGGAGCAGGTTAGCACAGCTCTGTCACCGCCATCCGCTAGCCACACTGACATGTTTAAACAGCCATGAGAAATATGCAAACTATCAGCCTGCAAAGAGAGCATGATAGGACAATTCCCTGTAAAGGATGCTCCCTGCGGTGGGCAGCATAGGACCCCTCATCATCATTATGCCTTTAGATACCTGCACATTGTGATTGTATATTTTTTTTTAATGAGTGACATAGTATAGGTACCAATTTGTTACATTAAAAAACAAGTTGGAGAGTTTTCCTAATACTACTGTAGTTCCGAGGTAGTGAGAGACGTAAGCAATATGTTGGGGCTATCAGATATATTCTGAAAATATCCACAATTTCCTGAGCTGACAAAGTCACAGGTGTGATGAATAATCCAATGGTCTGATGACTGTTTATTACGGAATTGAATGTTACATTCTGCTTCAGGCTAATCAAAATGAAGATTTTTTTTTTTTTTGGTCCCCACTTAAATTTATAAACTCCTCTGAGTTTCAGCCAGAAATACCTACCCCACACCCAGGGATCCTCAGCCCCCACTTCAGGGCTCTGTATTAGCTCAGGGTTTTTCTTTTTCTGAGACATCACTTCACAATCGCTGCTGGAGCTCCATCGTCGGACATTGCATTGATTGGGGCTGCCCATTATTTGGGGCGCACTGCCATCCAATGGCTCTGCCTGCAGAGTCTAGCACTAGTAACATCAGCAACAAAGCAGCCTTTTAGGGCATTAGACCAAACCTGCAAATTAATGTGCTGGTTCGTCACAATTCATTAATCAAACTCAGACTGGATTTAACAACAGATTATTAAAGACTCAAAATTATATCCACAGGAAGGGGTGGGGGGAGCAGTTCCCAGAGGGTCAAATGTAATGTGAATGGTTTTGCATAAAACTATAAACCTGCTATTAAATTAAAAACAGGAAAAATTATGTCTGTTCCTTATCTTCAGTCATTTTTTGAAAGAAACGCTACATTCATTTATTTTTTTTCACTCTTCCTGGCGACACAGTAAAAGACTGAAAGGTTAAAATGCAGCAGTTCCTTTGATATTTGGTTGAGTAACTTACACTAATATGCACTGACTGAGGTGAAGAAATTAATGAAATTACTCCCATAATTCATTACTAATGGAACACTGTCAATGCTTTCAACAGAGAGTTCACACAAATGTTCCTCAGACACTGAGACACCTCATGGTGACTGATGGCCGGGCTCACTCCCGCTGGTGTTCAGCAAGGCAGAACAGAGCTACCTCGGCCGCTCGCCTCCTGACGCTCGCCTCCTGACGGCTCATCTCCAAGCATTTGCTTTTGGACTGCGTTTGTGAGCAAAGCCAGGAGAATCGGCGATTTGAATTTCTTTCTCTCCGGGGACTTTAGTAGACTCATTTGGGGATTCACCAAAACTTACACACATTCAGAATGCTGCAGTCTGGCAGATTGTGGAGCTATGACCAACTGTGCGATGAATTTTTAAAGGTTAATATTTTAGAATAGCAATCACAGATAAAGAGTGTGACAGTAATAAGAAGAAGGGGAGCAGTGTAAAAAGCTGCATGGCTTTGTGGCATGTTTGCTCTTCCCCGGTATATTATTAACATACACGCTGACTAAAGGGTGCAAAGTGTTTTATTCAGTTTGTATTTCTAACATTGTATCTGTAATGGCTACCTTGTCTCTTCCTTCAGTCTTAGCACTGACTGGCTTATTTATTTGTTTGTTTTGTGAGGTTGTTGTTGTTGTTGTTGTTTTAAGACAGAGTCTTACTATGTATTCCTGACTGGATACTGTTTTAAACCTCAAACTTCTAAGGGACAGGGACAATGGTTTTGGTACATTTCTGAAAGAAATGATTTCCCCCTTGAAAATGAGCATCAGTCATAGTTATAGGTGAGATAAACTAAACTATGCCAAAACATCATATAACATAAGATGTTACTACACAGAAGTATTTAATATATTAAAGAATATTCCAGAATAGTCAACATCCTCAAAGCATTTTTAAAGGTAGTGAGGGTCTGATGTAGCATGATGCACACCAGGGCTCTGGTTAGCATGTGTGATGCAGAACCAACAACAAACACATAGTCTACTTATCACCCACTCTCCCAACCCCTGGTATGTTTTTGCTGGCTCGGAGTCACCATCCATCTTAATTCAGTATTGCAAAGAGCCTCCACTCATCAGTCATCAGTCATTAAAGTGAACCCAGGCTTAGTGATGTGTGCTTGTCATCCCAGCATTTAGGAGGAGGGAGGAGGGAGAAGGGTCACTGCGAGTTCAAAAGCAACCTGCACTGCACAACAAATTTCAGGCCAGCCAGAGCTACAGAGAAAGACTGTCTCCAAAAGCTGATGACTAGGAGGTCAGGGACTCGGGTACAATGATGCCGTGAGTAAGTACACTTGCTAGACAGGCATGAGGGCCTGAGTTCGAATCCCAGCACCCACATAAAAAGCGAGGCAGAGCTGCCCACATGCCTGTAACACCAGTGTTGTGAAGAGCAAAGGAAAAAGATCCTGGATCTTTAAGGTCATCAGCCCAGCTCCAGGTCCAATTAGAGCCTCTGTCTCAAGAATATACAGGGAAGAATGGTAGAGTCAGACATCAAATGTCTTCCTCTGGCCTGTGTGCTTGCACAGAAACAGCCACACCCATGCATGGGTGTTCATATACCATATACACACATACCACCTGTACATGCTATGCTCTCTCACACAAACACCAAAAATAATGAGCAATAAATGAGATCACTTACTTCATTCAGGCACAGAGCCGGCCATGCAGAAGATACTACATAACTATTAAAATTAATAAGTAGACTCCCTCTCCTAGTTCTACATGAGAGTACATTGTTAGGACTGTCCTTCAAAAGTCAGCTAGATCATTAGTATTTGTTAAAATGTGTCATCAGAGGTATTATGGGCAAATAACTGGATCGTCAAAACACTTCTGGACTCATGTAGGGAGCCTCTACCTACATGAAGAGACTCTCTGCCATGGGAGTTATGACCTCCTAGTGGGTACTGTTATCTTCTTTGCACCTTGTTGCTCTCATAAGTAAAATGGGTACCTCCATAATAGCCTGAATGGTGAGACTGTATTAATTAAATAGGGTCACAAAGATGTGGTAGTTGGGTGTGATGGCCCATACCTTTAATCCCAGCACTTGGATTTAATCCCAGATGGATCTCTGAATTCAAGGCCAGCGTGGTCTACATTGTGAGTTCCAGGACAGCCAAAGCTATGTAGAGAGGCCCTGTCTTAAAACAGATGAATGATGAAATGCCTAAACATATCATTACTTGATACATGGAGAGCCCTGCCAGGTGTTGAGGTGTTGGGAACCATTTTTAGCTTACAGTCATATCAGAAGGCAAACATGATCACCTTCTACTTGGAACATAGATGACCAGTTTCTCACCACTAAGTTTTACTGAGCACCTAAAACCTGCACCCCAAAGAGAAAAATGTCCTGAGTGTGCTCCCAACCTAAGACACTGGGTGGTGCATTCTCTGACACTGTCAATGTGGGCTGCCCTTGACTGACTCAGTGTTCTACCCAACACAGGACCACTCTGCTCCTCCTCAGGCCGAGGACTCCGATGATTTGATCTTTGCCTGTTAGCTTTTCATTATTTAGTACTCGCCCCACGTTCATCCTTTTCAGTTACGGGCTTTCCATGTTCAGCTCATGAGGAATGTGAGGGTGGAGGTCAGCAATGTCTGTAAAAAACAAGAAGAATGGCTGCCAGAACCTTCGCCCACGAAATCACTAGGTTAAGTTTCCAAATTAATATGCCCTCATAATGTGAGAAAAACAAGAAATGCTTACCCTGTGCCTTAATCAGTGATGTTGCTATGAAGAGATACCATGACTACAGCAACTCTTACAAAGAGAAAGTATTTAATTGGGGATTGCTTAGCGTTTCAGGGGTTTAGTCCATTATCTTCATGGCAGGAAGTGTGGTGACATGCAGGCAAACATGGTATCTGAGAGTTCTGCATCCGGATCCAAAGGCAGCAGGAAGAAAGCGACTCTGGGCTTCACATGGGCTCCTGGAACCTCAAAGCTACCCCCAGTGACATGCTACCTAATCCTTACAAATCCTTTCACCACTACTAGGTGACCAAGCATTCAAAACTATGAGCCTACAAGGGCCATTCTTACTTAAACAACTGAACTTTGCAACATATGTCCAGTGTACAAATGTAGGCAGTGAGGCCAGGAATCAGCCATGCACAGTTAGAATACTGAGGTTTGAATTCACAAGTGAAAGTCCTCAGGCACCCATCATCTTCACCTCAGTTCCTTCTAATGAAGAAGGAATTTGAATATCACTTAATTACTATTATTTGTGAGATCAACCCAGATTTGACATATCGATACATTATTGGACTCTTAACCGATGTTGAGTAATGAAGATAGATTGAATACTGTGAAAGTCTGTCTGTTTTTAAGAAGAGGATAAAATGGTACCTTCTGTACTGGCTCCAGAATGATTAAAGTAAGCAACCAGATACCTTCAAATTCCTGTTTAAATTGATGCAGCACTGGATTAAAATGAGCAAGAGTGCAGACAACCCAACTTACCCTCTGAGTTAAATGGTTCTGAGATAAGCCTTGCATCTCCCGCTGATAAGAAACTTTCAACACACGCACATACGCACACGCTTGCACACACGCATGCACGCACGCACACAAACAAACATTCCTAGTCATTCGCTTGTGGTTGGGCTAGCAAAGGCATTTTGTTAACTTGTGAGAGAAAAGTGTAGCCCTTCCCATCTAAGTGACTCCCAGGTGAAGGTGTCTAAATGACAGAGGTCATAACAAGTCACTAACACAGATGACCTCAAGGAAAGCCCACTGTTGAAACTTTCCCTGAACCACTCCCCCAGAATCATGTCTAGAGCAGTACCATGCAAGTGATGAAATGATCTTATTAACCATCAAAATAAAAGGAACCTTGAGAATAAAGTTGTCATTCTTAATTAAAATAGATTATTTAATTCCTTTAACTAACTAGAGTAGATGCTAATACTGTAAACATTTAGCTGAAAGAAGGCTTCTATGCACACCCCAATTAGTAAACTCTTCATTTATATATGTTGCAGCTCATAGCTGTTTACCGGTGTGGTTGGGGTTAGTCTCTTCGGCCTACTTTTTAAATGATTAAATACTCTCCATCCAACCAAATAGATATCTTCAGAGTTGTATTTTGCATGCTTAAACATTTTGTAAACAAACACACCATCTCTCACATTTAAGGGGAGGGAGGGCCATCTAGTGCTAGTACATTCATTACGTGTTCATTAAAGCAGGATTTTTTTAATGGGGTCATGCACAGTTAAAAATGAGACTGGGTTTAATAACAAAGCAAGTGCATTCTCGCACCACAAAAATTATAAAATTTTAATGTGTAATGTGTTCCTTAATTATGGAAAACACTGCAAAGAATATCGTCCATAAAATTTACTATGTGAATGCTCTTGGTTTATGATGAATTTCCCTTAAAACGCAAGTGTTAAGTCTCTATTAGGTTCGTCGGGGTGATGTGCTAATATGCATCACTAAGATCTTAAATTTCTAAGTAGCAATGCTGCTTGTTAGGTGTAAATAAGGATTACCCTAATTAAAATACACTACCCCCAGTCCCTCTGCAGATCTGGCTTCCTCTTTATATAGGACAGGTTCATTATCTATCTCAAGTTAATAAAAGGATGACCTACTGTGGTTACTTCTTTTAAATTTTAATTTTAATTACTAATTTTGCTAATGGAAATAAAGCACCAAAGAATCGTGAATATGATCCAAAAGCAATTTTGAAAACTTAATTAAAATACCTCTTGAAAGCTTCAAAAGGAATTTAGCACTTACATGGCATGGTAACTGATGGCCTTATAAACACCGCATTAGATATAAAGGCTATAAAAACGATTTTTTTTTTTAAAGCAGTGAGTGAAACAGGCTGCAGAACTGCACTTCTCCCTGCATCTTGAACTAATGGTTCGACTAAATAGGTGTAAACACAAAAGTTTTCATTCGAAACTTTACCGCTCAACAAAGGCTCCTAACAAAGAGTGGAATGGGTGAACATTACGTAACAGCCCTCCAACACATAAAACTTAAGTGCCCTTAGGCTTTTGCATAAGGCCATCACACTTTAATCCAAAAAGGCTGCAGACGTGCTCAGTTTATCTCTTGGTCCTTCGGGACCTGAATATAAAATTAAAAGGCTGCTATATGTTGTATAAAATTCAGTAGCCGAGTTTTATTAGGGCAGCTTCCTCTTCAATCCAAATTTCAAAGGTTTACACATATATTATTGATCTTATCTGTGAACATATTGGTTCAGTAAGGAGCCTTTAAACAGAACACAATCCGTGGATTTTATTGAGATTCACTGCTCCTCATGAATAAGATAAGAATATGAGATGAAGACTATCACAGAGACCATGCTCCAGGCAAGGAACCGGTTCTTTGTGATATTCAAAATATATTTAGCAGCTCTTATATTACAAACCTAGTAATGTTATGGTTCGTAAATGCAATGTGTATTTTTGTGCTAGACCACTTGACTGCTTCCAGTAAGTAAAATCTCTGAATTCATTAGCAAGGATGAATTTTTCCTCTTATTCTGTTTCTGGACGGGGGGGCGGGGGGGGAAGAGAGGAGAGACAGACAGAGACAGAGAGACGCAGAGAGAGGCAGAGAGACAGAGAGACACAGAGAGAGAGAGCATTCTGCCAGACCCTCAACCCTGTTTTTTACATTAGAAAAAAAACATTCTACTGAACATAATGTTATGGATCTTGACTTTTACAGACTGGCATTCAAAAATTCATGTTTTAATATTTCTTTGTTTTTATTTTTATGTGTATGAGTGTTTTTCCTGAATGTATATGAATGTATCACACACAAGCCTTGTTGTGCCTGCAGAGGTCTGGAGAAGGCATCAGAGCCCCTGAGACTGGAGCTACCTGTAGGTGCTGGGAACCTAACTTCAGCCCTCTGCAAGAACAGCTAGTGCTCTGAACTGCTGAGCCAACTCTTCAGTTTGACAGTTCAAAATTTTTAAAACTTGACTTACAATGAGCATATGATCAAAACGATGGAATAAATACTAAATTAAAGTTTCGCTGAGTTTCTATCTTTCCATATTAACCTAGAAACATGACTTAAATTAACACTCACAAATTTCACCAAATTAGACTAACTATAGACATCCTAACCCAGATACAGTCACTAGCACCTGTCACCCAGCACTCTCAGGAGGCTGATGCAAGAGAACCGTGAGTTCCAGGCCAGCCTGGACTACACAGTAAGACCCTGTCAGGAAAGAAGGATGCAAAGTCAAGGACATCTCAAGCCAGGCGTGATGATACACACCTTTATCCCAGCACTCAGGGTACAGAGATAGATAGGTAGGTAGGTAGGTAGGTAGGTAGGTAGATAGATAGATAGATAGATAGATAGATAGATAGATAGATAGATAGATAGATAGATAGATCTCTGTGAATTTAAGTTGTCTACATATTCAGACCTCGTCTCAAAACAAAAGATCAATTTGAGATACCACAAAGTAGAACTTTTTCCTTCTACCGTTAGAGTTATGCCACGCTTGTATTTGTCTCCTAATAATCTGAAGATCAAGTAAATGCTGAGCAAGTCCGTCTCTCGGTGCTCTATGTTCACTACATAGGAAGATCTCTCTCTATTCACTACAGAGGAAAATCTCCTCAAAAGTGACTTGGTTTACACATCGGGTTTGGGAACTTAAGATAACTATTCTCTAGATGCAACACCTGGGGCCAGATTTATTCTGAAAAGGAATTTACAGGATAAATTTATGATTTACCCTGGCAGTGTCGCTAAAGGATTTCACTGAAATGTAACCCCAAACCAAACTATTTCCATCCTAGCAATTAAATAAAATGGGAAGTCTATTTAATAAACGTTTGCTATTTTTAAACTCTCTCAGAGTAATGGATTTCATTGAAAGAGAAAGCAAACATAAGGAGGCATCGGAAATATTCTGGAGAGGACGGTCTGGGTTTTGTCGAAGTTGTTGAAAGTTCATGCCACCAGCTCCACATAGCGCAGGGGAAGCTCTTTCCACTCCGTAATTAAAGGAAATGGAAAACCAAATTGAATAAAAGATAGTTTCTTATTCTTAAATGTTCCAGGAATGGGGGATTCAGTTAGAAAATCCAGCAAATAAAAAGGAAGTGTTTGTGGACATCCTGAAAAGAACCTCTGAGCTCTCCCAGGATGCCTCCCAGGATGTCTCCCAAGATGTTCTGTAGTGGGACATAATTTCACTTGAATTCTAACATGGTTAAAAGTGAGTGCCTCAGAGAGACAAATACTGAATATTCTCACTTATATGTGGAAGCTAAAGACTGACATAATAGGGCCATCTAAATTTCTATAACACAGTAGGTAAATATGGGTGAAAGCAATTAGTTGTAGATTACACACTATTCAGTAGAAAAAAAATATATTCCCAACACAGTGAAATTATTGTGGTAATGGGCATGTTAATTACCCCTACCTGACTTATACATTTACTGAAACATTGCATTTAACCCATAAATACATTTAGTGTTATGGGCCAGTTAGTATATATCTATTACATCTTTAACACTTTATTTTTAATTATGTGTATGTATCTGTGCATGGATTTGTGCACAAAGGTGCACATACATGAGGATGCCAGAAGAGGGTATAGCTACCCTGGAGCTGGGGTAAAGGCATCTGTGAGCCAACACTGTAGGAGCTGGAAACTGAACTTGAGCTCTTTGCAAGAACAGCAAGTATCCTTCATCCCTGAGCCCTACAGGTTACATGTTTAATACAAAAAGATAAATTTCCAGCAGCAAATAATTAGTACAAACGAGCCCTTTGCTTCGGTTTTTGTGAGTATACCAGATTTCAGTTCTATTGTTCCTGATATCCTTCCTGGTTTTGTATTTTGTTTTGTTTTGTTTGTTGTTTTAGGTCCTAGGTGGCCCAGGCTGGCCTCACACTCCTGTTCCCACTCCCTTCCATGCCTATTTGCTGGCAGTGCATGCCTCCATACCACCCAAGCTCTGTTAGCTATGTTCCTATAAAGGACAATAAGAGCAGGGTGTAGTGGTGAATGCCTTCAACTCGGGAGGCAGAGGCAGGCAGACCTCCATCATTTCAAGGCCAGTCAAGGCCACACAGTGAGACCCTGTCTCAGAAAACAAACCAGTGACAAGAGCAACCTCCAACTTAGAACTGAGCTGGGGGAGGAGCACAATAATAGAGAGAGATTTTCCTGGAGATAACTGGGCAATCTCTAGAAGAACAGAAATGAGGGAGGAAGGAGACGAGGGAAGAAAGGAGAGGTGATGAAGAAGGAAGTAACTCGGAGCAGATTAGTTACCGAGTATATGAGTGGGTGTGAGTGTGTGTAGGGCAAGGTGTGCACAAGTGAGTACGTACGTGTGTGTACAGAGACCAGAAGTCAAAGTCAGTACCTTCCTCTATGGCTCCCCACCTTATATTTTGAGACAGAGTCTCTTACTTAAACTGAAACTCACCAGTTGGCTTGACTGGCTGGCCTAGGCTCCGGTGATCCTCCTGTCTCTGACATCCCAGTGCACACACCGCCATGTACGCCTATAGAGGTGTCGGGGATCTAAACTCAGGTCCTTGCATTTGATGTTCAAGCACTCATAGACTGGGCCATCTCCCCAGGCCCCACCGATAGGATTTTTTACTTATTAAGATTTTTGTTTATGAAAGGGAAGGAGAGGAAGGGGAGAAAGGAGAGAGTGTGGGAGAGGGGGGAGAGAAAGAGAGAGAAAGAGAGAGAAAGAGAGAGTAAGAGAGAGAAAGAGAAGGGAGAGGGAGGGGGAGGGAAGGGGAGGGAGGGGGCGAGAGAGAAGCAAAAAGCAAAAAGGATAAAGAGGCAGGAACAGCATGAGTTTCTATTATTTGCTTTCATGTAAATCAGTGTTTTCCTCTCAGTGTTTCTTTTGAAGGGAAAATACAGTCAAATGTAGGGAGACACATGTGATTCCTGGAATGTAAGCTCTCTCTGCTTATGCTCCTGCAGTAATCAACACGGAGAACAGGTAGACCGTTAGCCAGAGTTTTTGCATAAAACCACGGTAGTTTAGCTATGTCACTGCAAAATATTTTTATGTATACTTTGGCCCTCCAGGACCTATGCTAATATTGAACTGATAATGCACTGCATAAAATTCAGGACCATAACTAGATTAAGCAAGGGCAGAAACAGTAAGGAAGCTCTCAGAGTCTTTTTCCACATCCGCGTGCACTGGCTCTCTCTAAGGCTGGGCAATGTTTTCTCAATGAGTCTGAGCTTTTGGAAGACAGCGATTATTAACCTCCTGTGACAGCATTCTGTGAGTCACACTCTGGGAAGAGCTAGCTAGGGATGAGACAAAGATCCCCAGTAAGATCACTGCTGCCTAGTGATTCCCATAATCCCACTGTGGTCCAGCAGCATCTCGAAGGATCAAGCCAAAGCAATAAAACAAGATAAAGACACAGGGCATCAACTGGAAGAGAAGGGGCAGCCCTATCACTCTTTGAAAATGATATGAGGAAAATCCAAGAGAGTCTAATAAACCTATTAGAACAGAATTAAACAGCAAAATATAAAAATCAATGGTTTTCACTTAAAATAACAACAATCTGTTGGGAAATACTATAGGAGAAAATATTCCACTCATAATGTGAATCGAAAAAGAGAGAGATCACCCAAAAGAAAAATGGGCAAAGAATATTAACAAGCAATTAACAGAAATATGCAAATGGCCAATTAACATATGAACAGATGTTCAAACTCAATAATAATCAAAGAAATATAAATTAAAACAAGATGCCATTTTCCCCTTATGAGAGTTGAAATGATTAATAACATGAGTAATGCCATATCTTGACATGAAAAGTGGAAGGGAAAGGCAGGGTGATACAAAACAGTATTACTCACAGTCCAGACGGGAACAAAGAGCACACTCAAGCCTGCTAAATACAGGAGCATTTACTCAGATTGAGTCATGAAGACGTGTATACGGAGAGGGAGACAGCTATGAACAATGCCATGCCAACTGCTCCGAGCTGGAGAGCAAAAGATGGGCAAAGTGGCTCATCTTCCAGGACCTGCATCCTCCTGCAAAGGGAAGCTACCACAGCTCAACAACTTCACAGGAAGGGCCAAGAGAAGCCATACTCTGCCGCTGTATCATAATCAAGAAGGCAGGAACAAGTGCTTCCAGGACAGTCTCCCAGGACACTCATAGGGTAGAAGAAAAGATATGTATTGGGAAAGAGAAGAGCCAAGATTCCCAGAAAGAGGCAATGATACACAGCATGTACGTGTGGACAAACATAAATTAGTAAAGCCAACTTTGATGAAAACTTCCCATAAATAACAGGTTTAAATGTTCACAAAGAGGAAAGATTTGCTTAGGTGTTTTTAATGAAAAATATCAATCCATCAGCAGTGGCTATATCTAACGAGGGCTGGAAGTGAAACTCAGGACACTCATCAGCCAGATCTAGATTTCCAACTGGTTCTAAGCAGCCAATGCTCTTTTGACAAAATAAAGTATAGCAAGGAAAAATGAAACTGACCTAAGGGGAGAACATTTAGTCAAAATTTTCACCACCGAATCATAGGCAATCCATGGCCTTCAGAAGTGAAATAGAACTACAATTTAGGACAATGGTAACAGGCCAACTAACTAGATGACTCACCAGGTACATGCCTCCAAGTCCAAGGACCTAAGTTTGATTCCTAAGACTCACATGGTAGAAGGAAAGAACTGGCTGCTTAGAGTTTTCTCTGAGCTCCTCACATAGACCATGGAACACATACATACATACATACATACATACATACATACATACATACATACATACGGGTGCATAAGCAGACACACACACAAACAAACAAATAAATACACAATAAAAATTTTAAAGGATAAGAAATGTCCAGACCCAGTGATTAAGTGATCAGATTCTCTTCCCTCCACCCACTGATCCCCTGTCCTTTCCCAGAGTCAACCAGCACTTCCTCCTCTTGATGGCTTTACCCTCCCTCACCAGTGGTTCTCATGAGTCCTGGTCTCTGGCTATAGGTAACACTGGCTCGTATTCTCCAGGCTTCATGGTCAAAGGGGGAGAAAGCTACCCTGATGTTTCAACTAAAATGACCCAGAAAACAACACTGACTGGGCAGACATGGATCCCATGGTCAACCATCAACCAATCTCCTAGCAAAGCATGGGATAGGGTGTGAGAGTTGGCACTTTCTGGCACATGTCCACCGTGTGACCAAGATATGCAAAAGTTTTCATGGACACACAGCCACAACCACATGTTTAAAATAAAGAATAAACACACACACACAAAGAGTAATAATACTACACAAGTGATAATCTTGGTCAAATTCTTCAATGTCCCTGAATCTGTATATAAATGAAGATGGTGGAGGCATCTTATGATGGAGTCTTGGGGGGGGGGCTATTCTAATTTACCTTACTATTCTTACAATTTGATAACATGAAGGTCACAGCTGTGCCCAAGGACATGTTTGGCCACCTGTCCTTAATAGGCCATTTGAAAGAGTAAAATTAATAGTAGGACAAGAATGTTCTGGGACATGACATGAGACCAAAGTTTAAATAGAGGGCTGAGGACATACCTAAGCAGTCCTAGCCAAGGTGTGGTTCTGCCCATCACTATCTGGGCTTCTGTCTCATCCTGTAAGGTGATCTAACAAACAGGTAGAACTGAGTGAGCTCCCCTTCCAGAAGGCAAGTTCCCCGCTAGCTGATATTCAGACTGAGAGACATAAGTATCACCTTTGAATGCCTTCATTTCTGCCAGGCTAACTACATTATTTTTGTGGCAATTCATAGCTATTTTATTTTATTTTCTAAAAGAACATATGTTGCTTTTAATCAAAGGAAAACATCTCTATTGTATCCAACAACATTAGTTGCAGAAGGGCCATTAGATATATTCATTACTAATGATTTAAAATTTGAATTGTCTTTATAGTTACCAAAATTACCTAGTGCTGATAGTTGCTGTACTGTTCGTTTTCCATGTGTTATCAATTTAATCCTTACAGATACTTCATGAAGATACAATTCCCATTTGATTGATGCAACTGAAACTCAGAGACGTAAACTAACTTAGCCAAGAACACAATGCCAATAACTAGTACAACTGCTGTGTAAACCCAGGTGTGCCTGAGGCAAGTACCTCAGACCTAAAGTCCAGAAGCCAAGTCCTGCCTGTCTACCATTTTTCCAGCACCCATCAGCTGAGCAGCTTTACATAATTGTTGCTGTCTTAGCTAGGGTTTACTGTTGTGAACAGACACCATGACCAAGGCAAGTCTGATAAGGACAACATTTCATTGGGACTGCCTTACAGGTTTAGAGGTTCAGTCCATTATCATCAAGGTGGGAGCTTGGCAGTGTCCAGGCAGGCATGATGTAGGAGGAACTGAGAGTTCTGCATTTTCATCTGAAGGCTGCTAGTGGAAGACTGATTTCCAGGCAGGTAGGGTAAGAGTTGTAAGCCCATGCCCACAGTGACATACCTACTGCAACAAGGCCACACCTACTAACAGTGCCACTCCCTGAGACAAGCATATATAAACCATCACAGCTGATATGATTCAAAAAAGGCTATCTTTTCAAGATAGCTCAGCAGTTAGGAGCACTGGCTGCTCTTCCAGAGGACCTAGGTTTGATACCCAGAACCAAATGACATCTCACAGCTCTCTGTAATACCAGCTTCAGGGCATCACTCTTCCAGCTTTTGGTGGTACCAGGCATGCACATGATGCCGCACAGGCAGACAGACAGACACAGGCAGAATACCCATACACATAAAAATAAAAATTAACTTAAAATTAACTTTAAAAGAAATGGTTCAAAAAGACACTTGTCACACACGAAAATTCCATGAAGTTTAAATTTCAGTGCTCACGAGTAACGTGATACTCGTGTGTCTCCATCTTCTCAAGCTGCCTTAAAGCCACAGTGCAGGAACAGACAAAGCTGCAGGGCATATAATATGGACCAGGGCGAAAGACAGCTCTATCTGCTCTGATGACCCCGGCCCAATTCAAGATGCACTTACCTTCACTGCCTCTCTACCTGACACCTGAAAATTGCTTTGTTTGATGTAGCCAATTAGCAAGACAGACCCTGGTGCCCAAAGCAAGGTGAGTTTAGTACAGAGAATAGAAGGATGAGCAAGTTCAGCTTGGAAGGATGCAGAGGGAAAAAAGAACATGGATGCTGAGTCTCGTGTGGTACGTACACTGATCATGCCATTACAGAAAACGTCCTTAACTCAAATGCCGCAACTCAGTATCACATATTATTCACACCACCTCTGAGTCTGGACCGATTGGTTTGGAATAAAAAGTTTAGAAGTAGATCTGCATTATATTTTCGATCTGAACTGTTTAAAATCAACAAAGATAAGATGGGTAGGAATGATTACACTAAATCTCTTTCTTCAGGGTGTTTGTTTGTTTGTTTGTTTTATATGTGCATTGGTGTTTTGCCTGTGAGAGGACAAATCTTATAAATTCAGATTCCATTTTAGAGAACCTGACCTGAGTTTGAATTCAAGGAAACTAACAAGCTGGTACCTAGCATTAGTTTCCAAGTTGACCCCCAACAAAACCTGAGCCCAGCTCCAGTCTCTAGGCTAATCCTCAACAAGACCAGCATCTTCAGGTTATTCTCGCAACAAACCTGCAACCCCAGGTTATAAGCCCACTCCCTGCCTAAAGACTACCAATGCAGAGGGGAGCAGAAATTAAGTTTATGATATGACTCCCAGCACCAGCCAATTGTGTTAAAGGCCACAGTAACTTTCCAATCAGATGCATGCACACTCACATACACACACCCCACACCCCACTTGATGCTTACTATAAAGTCTTGCCCCGATAGATATTCAGGGCACCCTTACCACCAAAACCATCCTGCGTGATGGTGGAACACTGGAGGGGCCCAAGCTAGCTCAAATAGAATAAAGACCCTGCTGTGAGTTGTATCCGATCTGTTCCTGTCTGTTTTGGGGAATCATTAACACTTTCCTGGCACTACACCTGCATACACATCTGTGTAGGGTGTCAGATTCCCTGAAAGTGAACTTACAGGCAGACATGAGCTGCCATGTGGATGCAGGAAATTGAACCAGGGAAGAGCAGTCAGTGCTCTTAACCTCTAAACCGTCTCTCCATTCCAAACAAATGGGTCGTTCGTTTGTTTTGTTGGTTGTTGGTTGGTTGGTTTTTTGAGACAGGGTTTCTCTGTGTAGTCCTAGCTATTCTGGAACTCACTTTGAAGACCACACTGGCCTCAGACTCAGAGACCTACCTGTGTTTGCTTCCCAAGTGCTGGGATTAAAGGCATGCACACCACCACCCAGTATTACATTGAAATACCACAAGTTATACACCATAAGCTTCTCTCTTTCTCTCTCTCTCTCTCTTTCTCTCTCTCTCTCTCTCTCTCTCTCTCTCTCTCTCTCTCTCTCTCTCTCTCACACACACACACACACACACACATGCACAAAAACCTTCCAGATTCAAAGCAACCCTGGGGATATTTATTTCCAGTGTCTTCCTTGTTTCATTATACCAATATTACTGTTAAAGCACCCTTGAAAATAATCACTTATTGTTTCTCAAAAAAATCTCTAAAGATGAAGTCCTCACCTGGGTTCACACAATCTTTTCTTCCTCCCTTTTATTCAAGTAGTGTTTCTGTTACAAATAAAACTCTGGTCTGCTGAACAAGCTTTATGTAAAAGGATGGAATAATTAACCCATGGAATATTTAACCCGTGTCTTCTTTTTATCACTGATTTATTGTGTAGCTCAAATGCATATGAATCTTCTCTAGGCTTCTGCATCTGTTATTTAAGGTTTTAAGCTGGGGGGGGGGGATTTGAGGGGGTGGAAGCCAACCAGGCCGTCCCACCTTCGCTACCCAGGCATCGGGTTCCACTACGATGACAAATCTATAGTGGAACGATGGGAAAAGTAGGAAAACAGACTGGAGGGTCCACAGGCTGGTTTACAGCAGCATGGAGCTTACGCAGAAACAAACTCAGCACCTCTGCCCACCAACCCCACCAACCTGCCACCCAGCCATGGGATCCCCCTGGCTCTGACTACAGAGGCTCAAGATGAGAAAAGGTTCACTTTCTGGATTGGGCCTCCTCGAAGAACCGCTGGATGCTACATTGGTGTCTGTAGTCCATGTTGCTGCCCCAGACCCTCTATAAAAACTGAGATCCACGTGGATGTATACAGACTGACGACTTGGTGATGTCATTGAGTTTCACTGCCCCGGAGAGGGATGCATCTGGTTAAGTGCCATGTGTAGCCACTTGAGGCCACCATGTTGAGTCCTGTGTTCCATGTAGTCCTTGAGGACCATAAGTGAATTGATTGGTAGTCCTGATATGGCCAGGGGCCATGGTGATGTCTGAAGGCCATGTAGAATAGAAGTCGGCGATCTCAGCTGCCAACTGAAGCCAAGTTGATGTCTGTAGAAGGTGCTGAGCTGGCCCCACCCCTCACCAGCCTCCCAGCTCTCCAAATTTTACGACTTCTGGTGGTGGGTAGAGGTGGAAAAAGACTCACCTTCACTTGGAGGACTGGACACTAGGAGTTTGGTCATGCTCCAGTGAGTATATGGACCACACAAAATGGACTTGGGGTTTTGGTTGGGGGTTTTGGGGGGCACCACAGAGGAGGGGAGCAGACATGGAAGGATGAAGATGATAGTGATGTGGATGGTACATGATGTGAGGTTCCCAAATAATGAAAGAAAAAGAGAATCTAAGCGACGTAGAATACTTTCAGAATTAGACGTAGACATTTTATAAATTCATAGATGGTTGTTCACAATAGATATCACTAAATAGAAACCGTTCTGGTCATGGTACCTGCTATGATTTGACTGTGTCTCAAAAATTCATGTCAACTCAATCCCCACTGTGATATTATTAAGAAGTGTGGTCTTTGGGAAAGACTTTACGTCATAAGGTCACTACCCTCGTGAATAGAATTAAAGCCCTTAGAAAAGAGGCGTCCCAGTTAACTGACCTTTCAAACCTTCTGCCATGTAAGGCCACGGCTTGTGCGGCCACAGCATGTGCAATCACAGAAGGATGCGACAGTGAGCGGCTATCTTAGAAGTGGAGGTGAGTCCTCACTGGAAACCCAATCAAATGGTCCCTCGAACTCAGGATACCCAGCATCCAAAACTGTAAGGAATAAGGAAGTAAAACTGTATCACTTGTAAACCCTTCGGACTGGGTATAAGAAGAACGGATTCCCAGTATCTCACTATACATTTATACTCTAGTGCTCTAACTTTAAAATACGAATTATCCCAAAAGCAATAAGAAGCCACTTGGCTACTGGACAAAGGCCACAAGACTGAAGGGAGGGCATGAATGCTGATGGCCACATGTTTACCCAGGATCCTTAGCAAGTTGCTGCTTCTCTTAGCTTCAGCTTCCTGTGCCGTCCAAGCAGCTGCCAGGGTTTGTCCATGTGGCGGGAGCTGCCTGCACGTCAGGAAACATCTGTGAGGAGTCAGTGCGGTGGCAAAGGTAAAACCCACAATGCAGTAACTGTTAGTGCTAGGTGTTCTGTAAATGGCAACTCTAAAGGCAATTCAAATAAATCATTAATAAGGAATATATCTGATAGTTCTTCCTCAGTTAATCCTGTTGGCTTCTCTTCTCTCAAAATAGAAACATCATTATTATGACATTGACAAGTTCTTTCAAAAATAAAATATGTATATTAATGCATTTTTTAAGTGGCAAAATGTCATGAGAGGTGTTTGTATTATTTTTTCCCCTCAATATTTTTTCTTAGGGTGTCAAGACATCTGATTTAGAAACAATACCATCCAGAGAGAGAGACAGATGGTATTTAGGCAGGTTCCCATGACTACTTAAGGTTAAGGACTCAACAGCGTACGTTTCAAATGCAGCATTACAAGCAAAAATTAAACAGAAAGGCTGGTGGGTTGGAGGGAGCGGTGTGGCTCATTCTAACTCACGATCTCTTTTCTCCTTGGGTTTGCGAAAGCTACAGTAAAGGCTTGATTGGGGAGCGTGTATCATCTGGCAGGTTAACCTTTCTGCACTATAGGATTTGGGTTCGAAAGCTGATGGCAAAACCACCATGTTTCAAAAACCTGAGCCTCTCAGTTCTACTGCGTAAGCCATCGGAAACAGTATGCCCGTTAATTAACCCTGGGCTCCCGTCAAGGTAATTGAAGCAGAAGGTTAGGGAGAACACTTACATGGCAGATAAAGAAGTCTGGAGCACGCACCCCCTTACCCTATTGCCCCCTTCCTATCTCAGTTTGACAAGAGCAGATCCCCCAGCTGGAGCTCAGATCCCCTGTAACAGAGTCAAGTGTGCACACGGAAGCCAAGCAGAAAGGGGGCGTGCCGCCCATGAGATTTAACGTGCATTCTTAGGTGTCTCCTCTTCACGGGATTTTCTAGTTCTCCTTGCATGTGGGCGTCAGGGGGAAAGACAGAGGATAAACAGATCCAGTTGTTGCTGTTGTTTTGTTTGTTTTAATTTGGCTAAACGCCATAGTACTAGGCCAATAGTAAGACACCGGGTACTTTCACTTAGAAATGATTTCAGTTGGAGACAATGATCTGTTTGGCTTTGTTCGGAATCAGCTCCAGGAGGACACTTCTTACATTTCCATTAACTGTGAAATTAAATAGAGGAGGCAATTTTTAAAAGAGAAATATTGCGCTCGGCCTGAAACTCTAAGTGTTGAATTTCTGCCTGCAGTGAGTTTTTTCAATTAAATTATAAAGCATGGGTAATAGAGATTTATAATGGAAGCGCTGATAAAATCTTACCTATAGGACCGCCATCCTCCACGCTCTGTGCAGCACATGGATGGATTATTTGCATTAAATTATCTTTAGGAAATGCAAACAAAACAAAGGAAAATGTAAAGCTTGCCTCGTTATTAGCATAAAATTAATGCCTTTGAATGCACACTTGTTCCGTATCCAAAGCATTAACGGATTTTATTCTTAGAGTTCAAAGACCTCCTAATTAATATGCAAAATGGCCTCATTTTATAAGCAACCTTTTTTTTTTCTTCTCAGAAAAAAAAAAAAAGAGAGTTCTTTGCTAGCAGGAAATACCATGAAGTTTAGAAGACGACACTAACAGATACTGATATATAAGCCTACACCCTCATATGGCCTAATAACCACTCAATGCTATCACAACGTCTCCAGTTCCTGAATCTGCGCATGTCTATATATTCTACAGCTAACCAAATAATACCTAGCTTAGGATGATTAACTGTATAAAATACAAAAAGAAGGTACACTGTTCTCCACAAATGTTTACCCATTTGTTTAGTATTTTTTAAAAAAAATATTAAGAAGGCCAATCCAGCAGAATATGACACTCAGGACCTAAACGTATTCATATGAATTATGTAACTCCAAATCTAACTTGGAAAAGCAGGCACCCTCCAGTTTATACTGCCCCAGTGTTAAGACTCGAAATTAGAAAAAAAAAATTTAAACTGAACAAATATTTTAAAAGTTTGCCAGCAAATAACTGGTTCTATTTTTTTTTCTCTAAATATATGCCAGGATTGTATCTTTATTAGAAATAATTTACTTGGCTTTCTTTAGGAATTTTCCCATTGCACAGAAGAGTAGACAACTAACTCTAAATGTATACCCATTTCTAAATGATTTACATTCTTTGAAGTATTTGACACATGTTCCAAATCAAACCATCCCTACTATAACATGATCATGTTTTAGAAAATATAATAATTTCTTTTGACCAAAAGAGAAATCAATTCTGAACCTACCGCAGTCCCCCGGCCACTGAAGCAGCACTGCACAGAGCTTCAGGATTTTCCTCAGCTGTAACACCAGAGTCCCAGCCAAGGCCAAGAACAGTACTCTCCAGTCTGCAGTGCTCCTGTGGAAACTATCACTTAGGAATCCATTATGCTAAAGTTTGGATATCATTTGAGTATTTCCCCCAAAGACTCACATTGGGAACTTGGTCCCCATGGCTGAGGAACTGGGACATGGCCTGGTGGAAAGGGCTGAGGTCTCAGATGGCTTTAACTTGAGCCAGCCTAGAGCCATCTTGAGAAACTGAGACAAAAAGACCATGGGTTCAAGGCCATTTACATAGAAGCACACACGCTACCAAATTCATACACATTCATGCACACACATGCACACATGTGAGCACACACACAAAGCAACTCTGGCCCTTCCTCTCTTCCTGGCCCAAACTGTGTTCCCTTCCTCTCCTATGTGCTCCTGCCATGACACCAGTCATCATAAAGTCTTCAGAAGAAGCCAAGCAAATAGAACCATCCCATCTTAGATTTCTAGCCTCCAAAACTGTGAGCTTAACTGCTTTTCTTCATAAAGTACCAGAGCTCTGGTTATTTGTTATAGACCCAAAAGACAAGTTAACAATATATTACACGCCAAGGTATGTGCTGGATCTCATCATCACCATGATTTTCTTTGAGTCTATTTATTTCACAATTGCATTGATATACATTTGTATTCACCAGCCAATAACCTATAATTAGAATGTTAGAATCCCTAATCACAATATCCAGGTTAAAAAATATATGCTAAAAATCATTAGAAAAAAAAGCTATTTTTTCAAAAACTCTTCTAGAGCTAAAGAAGAGAGATTAATTAATTAATTAATTAACTAACTAATTAATTAATTAACATCTCCAAGTCCTTAACATATAACAAATATTCAATAAGCAATTGAGGATGAATAGTTAATTAACAATATTAAACCCTACTAAAATTCCTGTCCCCAAACTACTCAAAGGTGTTTTTTTTTTTTTAACTACAAAATAAAATGGAAAATATGCCATGCTGTGGTTTGAATAGGTATGGTCCCTATAGACTCTGGTGTTTGAATACTTGGCCCATAAGGAGTGGCACTATTAGGAGGTGTGGCTTTGTTGGAGAAAGTGTGTCACTGTGGAGGCAAGCTTTGGGAAGCACTGTGCTCAAGGAACACCCAGCCCGGCAGTCCCCTTCTGCTGCCTATGGATCAGCATGTAGACCTCTCAGCTCCTTCTCCAGCATCATGTCTACCTGGATACTACCGTGCTTCCAACCATGATGATAATGGATTAAAAACTGTAATCCAGACCCCATTAAATGTTTTCCTTTATAAGAATTGCTATGGTCATGGTGTCTCTTCTCAGCAATAAAACTCTAAGAAAATGGCACTATCATGTAAGTACAGAGAAGTTTTTTTTAATGATATTTGGAAATTGGTACAATGATTCTGCCCTCTTCTGTTTTCTGTAAGCATTAGGCACATGTATGATATACATATATACAGGCAAAACACTCATACACATGAACATAGATTTTTATGACTTTTTGCATCAAAAGACACGTTCCAAGAATCACTACATTGTTTACTCAACTGTGAAAAAACTCTGGACTCTAGAAGAATGTCAAAAATTTTAAATGCTCCTAGACTCTTGTCAAGGCAAACAGCAGCAGCCTTTTGCTAACTCTGTAGACATAAAGATTGAAATCAGCATTTTGTAGAATGCTGTAAAGGACATGTGTGAGGTATTTTTTCACTTGCTTTTAAAGTCTTAAAATAAGAAGATACTTTGTCCCCTATCCGATTTGGGATAGGTAAAGATCCTTTCCCAATCTGTTGGTGGCCTTTTCGTCTTATTGACGGTGTCTTTTGCTTTGCAGAAGCTTTGCAATTTTATGAGGTCCCATTTATCGATTCTTGATCTTACAGCACAAGCCATTGCTATTCTATTCAGGAATTTTTCCCCTGTACCCATATCTTTGAGGCTTTTCCCTACTTTCTCCTCTATAAGTTTCAGTGTCTCTGGTTTTATGTGGAGTTCCTTAATCCACTTAGATTTGACCTTAGTACAAGGAGATAGAAATGGATCAATTCGCATTCTTCTACATGATAACCGCCAGTTGTGCCAGCACCATTTGTTGAAAATGCTGTCTTTTTTCCACTGGATGGTTTTAGCTCCCTTGTCAAAGATCAAGTGACTATAGGTGTGTGGATTCATCTCTGGGTCTTCAATTCTGTTCCATTGGTCTACTTGTCTGTCACTATACCAGTACCATGCAGTTTTGATCACAATTGCTCTGTAGTACAGTTTTAGGTCCGGCATGGTGATTCCACCAGAGATTCTTTTATCCTTGAGAAGAGTTTTTGCTATCCTAGGTTTTTTGTTATTCCAGATGAATCTGCCGATTGCCCTTTCTAATCCGGATAGGGGACTAATATCCAATATATATAAAGAACTCAAGAAGGTGGACTCCAGAAAATCAAATAACCCCATTAAAAAATGGGGCTCAGAGCTGAACAAAGAATTCTCACCTGAGGAATACCGAATGGCAGAGAAGCACCTTCAAAAATGTTCAACATCCTTAATCATCAGGGAAATGCAAATCAAAACAACACTGAGATTCCACTTCACTCCAGTCAGAATGGCTAAGATCAAAAACTCAGGTGACAGCAGATGCTGGCAAGAATGTGGAGAAAGGGGAACACTCCTCCATTGTTGGTGGGATTGCAAGCTTGTACAACCACTCTGGAAGTCAGTCTGGCGGTTCCTCAGAAAATTGAACATAGTACTACCGGAGGATCCAGCAATACCTCTCCTGGGCATATATCCAGAAGATGTCCCAACCGGTAAGAAGAACACATGCTCCACTATGTTCATAGCAGCCTTGTTTATAATAGCCAGAAGCTGGAAAGAACCCAGATGCCCCTCAACAGAGGAATGGATACAGAAAATGTGGTACATTTATACAATGGAATACTACTCAGCTATTAAAAAAATGAATTTATGAAATTCCTAGGCAAATGGATGGACCTGGAGGGTATCATCCTGAGTGAAGTAACCCAATCACAAAGGAACTCGCACAATATGTACTCACTGATAAGTGGATATTAGCCCAGAAACTTAGGATACCCAAGATATAAGATACAACTTGCCAAACGCATGAAATTCAAGAAGAACGAAGACCAAAGTGTGGACACTTTACCCTTTCTTAGAAATGGGAACAAAACACCCATAGAAGGAGTTACAGAGACAAAATTTGGAGCTGTGACGAAAGGATGGACCATCTAGTGATTGCCATATGTAGGGATCCATCCCATAATCAGCTTCCAAATGCTGACACCATTGCATACACTAGCAAGATTTCACTGAAAGGACCCAGTTATAGCTCTCTCTTGTGAGACTATGCCGGGGCCTAGCAAACACAGAAGTGGATGATCACAGTCAGCTATTGGATGGGTCACACAGCCCCCAATGGAGGAGCTAGAGAAATTACCCAAGGAGCTAAAGGGAACTACAACCCTATAGGTGGAACAACAATATGAACTAACCAGTACCCGGGAGCTCTTGTCTTTAGCTGCATATGTATCAAAAGATGGCCTAGTCGGCCATCACTGCAAATAGAGGCCCATTGAACTTGCAAACTTTATATGCCCCAGTACAGGGGAACGCCAGGGCAAAAAAGGGGGAGTGAGGGGGTAAGGGATTGGGGGGGTGGGTATGGGGGACCTTTGGGATAGCATTGAAAATGTAAACGAGGAAAATACCTAATAATTAAAAAAAAAAAAAGAAGATACTTTGTTCGTACGACAGCTGATGATTTTCCTAATGTGTTCATACAAATCAACTTCATTTAAGGAGCTTCTCTTTGGGTGGTGGTGGAGGTGGTATTGTACCCAGGACATCACGCATCCTAGACAAGTGCCTTCTCACTGACCTACATCCTCAGACCCTGCCCCACTGCACACACTTTAAGGATTTTGAATGGAGGATGAATCTTCTCTGAGAAATTACTACCCACAGATCACTACCTGACAATTCTATTGTGTTTCTGGCTGGTTAAACTGTGTCTATAACATAAAATTCAACTCTAGATGCCACATTTTAAGAAGGACGTTGACCAATTAGAGTGTAATGAAAGGCAACCGTCCAGGTGGATGGGAGAAGCTATAATTTTTGATAAATTATTCAAGCAACTTGGAAGGTGAAGAATAAAGACAGCCATAATACCTACTTTCAAATATTTGAAGCGCTGTCATGGAGAGAAGTGTGCACTAATTTTAAGTTGCTGCCTGGGACAGAAGATGCTAAAAGGCTGCAAGTCAAAGAAAGCAGGTTTTGATTTGAAGCCGAAAGGAACTTGCTAGTGCCAGTTCTGTCCAGCGTGAGCAGCAATGTCCCAGGAGAGGTTCACTAAGCTCTGGAGATTCTTAAGCAGCAATTAAAGTCTGTCACAGTCCTAATGTTGAAAATTTACTACACTAGATCGAAATTGGACTAGGAAACCTGGAGTCTCTTTCTAAGTCCCGGATGATAGTTTTGTGGATAAAACACATAAGCATTGCTCGAAGAAGACTTTTGATACATGTAACTTTTTGTTATTTTAAAGTAAACATAAGATTCTATGATATACAGAATACTTCCTTTTTAAGCAAAAGGCTGTGACAGAGAGGAGACTCAAAATTGGATGCTGACCAAGAAATTGAGTCTAAGAGGTTTAATTTGGGTTAGGTCGGTTCTGTTTGGTTGGTTTGTGTATGGAAAACAGGTGAAAGCTAAGTCCCAATCAAAGAAGAGCCCAGAAAACTTGAGAAGGCTTCTAATTCATGTCTATAGTTGTGTCCTCTCCTACTCACTTGATATTATTCTTGAGGAAGGTGGAGTAGAACCATTTATACCTCGTAATTTTCAGTGGTTTCTGCCAGCTACAATCACAGCTGGGGTCCCCTTCTGCCCCTATTATTATTACTATGGTGGTTTGAATATGTTTGGCCCAGGAAGTGGCACAATCAGGAGGTGTGGTCATGTTGGTGTGGGTGTGGCCTTGTTGGAGAAAGTGTGGAGGTATCTACCATGAGTAGCTTTTGTCTTTCCAGAGAACATCCTTTCTCTGGGCTGTAATTCAGGGGGTTTTGAAGGAACAAATAGGAGAGCCTGGACATAAAGGCCAACCCAAAAGGATCCAGTTGACAAAAGCAGAGGCAGCTTTAACAGATAGATTAGGTCCCAGGACACTTGGGAGCAGGGTCAATGACAGCCACCATGCAGGTTCCATGCAAGTTAGCATCACATAGCCCCACTTCCGGTTCTGCCGGTCATCCTGTACACCAGTCTGTTAGCAAGGACTTCCAGTAGCTCACTGACCAATCACTATATTCCTCTGTGCATAGGGTCTCATGGGTGCTGAGTCATGGCCATGAAAGCAATCTGTCTAACAAAGGCTCTGGATCTTCAGAAGGCCACTGAAACAAGAGTTGTAACCCTAACCATCAAATGGGTCTTAAATCATGGGTACACTTTACATCCGCACAAAGCTAGATCAAGGATTCTCATGAAACCAGAATAATAGTGAGCAATCCTACTATGGTTTGAATAAGGAAGCAGTTCTAAGAGGTAAGACTTTGGGGAGGTGACTAGGTATAAAAGCTCTGTCTTCATGAATAGGCTAATCCATCAGATGCCCTTAGATCCCATACCCTTAGATCTTCCAGCAGCCAGAACCATAAGCCAAACAGAGCTCTCTTCTCTGTGAATTATCCGGCTTTTGGTATTTCGTTATTAGAACAAAAATGAACTAAGGCAAACAACCTCATAACCTATTGGCATCTCAAATCTTTTATTCCTTCATGGTTGCTTGTCTTAGGCTACTTAAGAAAACCTACAGGTACTGAAAATAACTCTTGTTGCGCTATCCCATCCACTAGAGTGATTAAAGTAAAGGATTATATTATCAGAATATATGATGAATTCTACAGCTGGTAAGAAAATTGTAAGCCACCCAGTTGCATTGAAAAAGAAAAAAAAAAAAAACAAGCAATTTCAAGATGCAATTCACAAAAGAGAATATCCAAAGGGCCTAAAGCAGATTAGAAAATGGTCAACCTTATTAACACTCAGCACTACTGGACATACCCCAGAATAACTAAAGCCAGACAGTCCCAAGCTCAGACATGAATATGATGAAGGTTCTGTGTGATGCTGGCTAAAGTGTACATTGTACCATCTAGCCATCTCCTTGGGAAAGCAGTGTAGCACTGTGCAGTACAGCTAAAAACACACAAACAACTGCTAGTCAAGCAGTCCATAAGAACAAATATGGGGCCTGGAGAGATGGCTCAGCAGTTAAAAGCACTGGCTGCTCTTCCAGAAGACCCAAGTTCCCAGCACCCAAATGGTGGCTCATAACCACCCATAACGCCAATTCTAGGGGACCCGGCACTCTCTTTTAGGTTCTGCAAACACCAGGCATGCACATGAACCAAAGACATGCATATAGACAAAACACCCATACACATAGTTTTAAATTTATATGTGTATATGTATTTGGACCTGTATTCAGGAAACATGCACAATAATATTTCTTGTAGTATCAGTTTAAGTGTGAGAAATACTTTCATCCAAATATCAAATAAATGTTGGTGTGTGATTTAACTAGGGGGACACATTCTGAGAGGGCACCAACAGGCAATGTCATTGCTGTACAAAGTGTACTTACTCAAACCAAGATGGCTATGATGCCACAAGCAACATCTTATGCGACCACTGTTTATTGTGCATGAGTATGAAGGAGTGTCATGTATCTCTGCAGTTACACTTTGTTCATTTCATGCAGGTACTGCATTTCACAGCACACTTTCAAAGACAGAGGATGATCCTACCACATCACAGATTTTGTCTTGGTGAACAAAGCAAAGTGGAACTTAAAGCTAAGAGACAATGCTGTTTATAAAGGAAGATTGAAGCATCTGCCTCACAGGTGATGGGTAATTTTGATTGTCAACTGGATTGGATCTGGAATCAACTAAAAGACTCTAGACGGGGCCCGTGAGAGCATTTCCTGAAGGGATTACCTGAGGGAAGAAGGCACCCCCAGATTGGGTAGCATCTTATGGGGGGTCCAGGTACAAAGAGGTCGGGTGGGGGAAAGCAGTTTTGTCTGCCTGCCTTCCATTCTTACTGGTGTCCATCTCTGAAGCTGCTTGCTGTTGCTATGACTACCATCCTTCATGAAGATCAGACCCCAGCTTCTTCAGTCTTCCAACACAGACTGCACATCAACGCTCTAGGAATCTTCAGGCCTTCGGTGCCATACTAGGGCTACCGAGGCATCCATCTTTGGACACTGAGCAACCATCATCTGCTTGGTCTCACCAGCACGCACCCAGTCATTATTGGATGACCCAGGACTAACAATGTAAACCGATAGAGTAAATCCTCTTTTACAGTATGTGTACGTTCTTCTATCTGTGTAGTTCTAGAGAACCCTTGCACTGACAACAGAAGAGAGTTAATGTTATAACCCCACCCCCCAAAAAATGCACACATAAAACAAGGCAGAATCAAGTGTAATGCAAAAGATCTTACCTGGGAAATTTAACCATTCTCTCTCCAGATGAGAAAAGGGAACATCAGCACAAAGAACACCTCACCAGAAGGACTACACGAGTCAGACCAGATGACAGGCAGCTAGGACGCTATCAGTGGAACTTGGAATGTGATCATAGGTCTTCTTTCTACTGGGTTTTTACAAACTTCCACAAGCCTGAATCTAGGGGAGGGGAGGGCCAGTTGCACTTTCTGTAATAGCACTATCTATAGTCACTGCTTGTAACTCAGTTTATTCTAAGCTTCTAGTAAGCCATACTCTACCCTTGCATTTATAATGGGAAGAAATACCTTTAAAACTCCAGCAGGGGCTAGGGAGATGGTTCAGCAGTTACAAGCACTTGCTATTCTTGCAAAGGACCTGGGTTTGATTCTCAGCACCCACTCAGCACCTCACAACCATCTGCAACTCCAACAGCTTCAGTGCCCTTAAAGTGTACTTACATACATGCAGCCAAAACACAAACATAAAAGAATGTAAAGAAAACTACAACTGGCTAGAAAGATGGCTCAGTGGTTAAGAACACTGACTGCTCTTCCAAAGATCTTGAGTTCAAATCTCAGCAACCACATGGTGGCTCACAACCATCCATAATGAGATCTGACTCCCTCTTCTGGTCTGTCTGAAGACAGCTACAGGGTACTTACATATAACCATAAATAAATCTTTGGGCCGGAGCAAGTGGGCAGGAGCAAGTGAGGCTGACCACATGATGGCTCACAACCATCAGTACAGCTACAGTGTACTCATATACATTTTAAAAAAATCCTTTTTAAAAAAAAAAAGTAAAGAAAACTACAACATACAGCCCAGGTCTGGAGGTGGATCTCAGTGATGGACTGCACACTTGGCTTTGATTTCCAACCCCAGCATCACAAACTAGAAGAGTAAGGCGTGATGAAAGAGTAAAGAGGAGACACAGCTACAGTGTGTACTAAGGAGGAGAAGAAGGGAAGAGGAGAGGAAACCCTTGCTAACTGTGACTGTTAACAATTGTTTAGCCTAAAACAAGGCTAAGAGAAGTGCTGTTATTCTGGTTGTCCATATGGAAAGACGCAAGCTTGCTACAAAACTCCAGACAAGAGGACAATTATAGATTCCAGAAAAGGACCTCGCAGTTTACATGGAAACATAGGACACGTGTCAAAAGACCAGTGGGAAAAGACCGGGCAAGCAAAGGACGTTTTAAGACAAAGCACAGACCTGAGCATATGCAGAAGAAGAAAGAAAAAAAGCGATAGTTGCCCAGTTTACTTGAGGGAAAAAAAATATATGTAGCAGAAGTAAAATAATGTTTGGGACCAAACTGAGAAGACATTTGAAATAGCAAAATAAAGGTGTTTACAATATTATGGGGGTGAAGGGGGGAGGGCTTGTGATTACTTGAGAAGGATTTATTTGAGGAGTCTGGGTAGGGCCGCCATAACAGGTCAATAATTCTAAAACCCAAAAAGCTCCAAAAATTGAAACATGAGGTTTGTTTTTCCCAACCTTTTCTTTTATTTTGCTGCTTTTGAGGCAGGGTGTCACTATGTAGCACTGTCTGGCCTGCAACTCACAGGGATCCCCCTGCCTCTGCTTCCAGTCTGTTGGGATAAACAAGAGCGTCATTATGCTCAGCTCCTCCAGCCTATATTTGTTTTAAAGATCATTTATTTGTCTAGAAAAGCCAATCTGCTCTGAATCCTTTTGGCATCAAGTTTAACCTGAACCAATATGAGTTCACTATATTCTTTGTCCTACTTAGTATGGCAGCTGAGTTTCATGGAAGAGACAACTGGATTTGTTCATGGGGTACTGGACAAGTTCTAATTAGGAGAGATTTTTATAAAAATACATTATATATTCACCATATTCTGTCTGTAAAAAAAAAAAGTAAAAGTCAGAATCAGCTTCATAAGACATTTTCAGTGAGGGGCCTCTCCTGTGACCCCAGATATCATGGAAGGGACAGAATGATGGTAGGTGACTACTTCGGAGATTCTCAAAGTTCAGGCCAGAAAAAAGTAAGAATGTGAGACAAAACAAAGCCATGAGAATGGAAGAGATGGCTGAATGTGAGTCACATATGGCAGATAATTGGATCCAATGGGATGAAGAAGAGGGCAAAGGAAATCAAGGTTAATTCTTGGGACCTAATGGCAGTGTTTTCCACAACAGCAGCAACAGAAATATCCCACTAATAACTTGGTTTTAATGATTTGTAGTGGAGAAGACCAACAGACTTGTGTAGGCAGAGGGAAAGCACAGTTGATCAGCATTCGGAAGACACCAGGACCAGAAAGGTAAATCTGAGATGAAACTTCATAGACAGCATCATGAATGTCCATATTGTTTTATTCTCTCTTGCTACCAGAAATGTAGTTTTGTGGAATCCATTCTTATATTCAGCTCTGATCAAGAGAAGCCATTCTGGCCAAAGGGTGTCAAGGTGTTAACTTACCCATAACATCCTCCTTGTTATTATTATTATTATTATTATTATTATTATTATTATTATTATTATTATTTTAATCATTTTTTATAATCCAGTCATTATCCCCTTCCTGGTCTGCCCTCTGACAGTTCCTCATCACATTCCTCCTCCCCATCTCTAAGAGGATATCCCCACACCCCCATACCTTCACACCCCACCCAACCTGGCCTCTCCACTCCCTGGAGTCTCAAGTCTCTTAAGGGATAGGAGCATCTTCTCTTGCTGAGGCCAGACCAGGCAGTCCTTGGCTATTTCTGTAAGTTCCCCACAGGTATTTGACGTTTTATAGTGGTGAGAACACAGTGAGGAAGAGGTTACAAGGTGTTCGGTGAGCATGAGGCTAAAGCCACATTTGTCTCTCTAAATAACCCATTGACCGTTGCTGGGTTATTCTTTAGGAAGTGTAAGAGCTCATTTCAGGTTTTAACTTGACTAGGCCAGATATTTGGCCACACCTTTTTCCGGATGCTTCTGTGAAGATCAGCAGACTGTGAGCAAATCATATTGTTTTCCATATTAAGACTGGACCTCATCCAATCAGTGGAAGGCCCACATAAAACTCATCCAATCAGTGGAAGGCCCACATAAAACTCATCCAATCAGTGGAAGGCCCACATAAAACTCATCCAATCAGTGGAAGGCCCACATAAAACTCATCCAATCAGTGGAAGGCCCACATAAAACTCATCCAATCAGTGGAAGGCCCACATAAAACTCAAGATTGATCTTCTCCTAAAAGAGGGTGAATACCAATAGCAGAGCACCCTCAGACTTCAATGGCAACAGCAGGTCATCCCCACATCTCCAAGCTGACAGACTTGGGACTTCCAACTCCAGCACTGGCTCTTTCAAGCCTCCAGCCCACAAAGCCATTCTACATTTTAGATGTGTCGGGTTCTAGGATTACTTAGCCAATTTCTTAAACTCTTCACAAAGATTTCTCCCCAGTGATAGACATATATGTACATACAGAAATTATTAACGTATTTATGTTTAAAACCTATTGGTTCCATCTCTTTTGAGAATTCTAAATAAAAAAAGATAGAAGAAATATGGCAGAATAACTTCACATGGTGTACAAAATTAATACTTATAATCCAGGTTATTTGTAGAAAAAGCAATGTAGTCAAAACCTAATTGGTGGGGCGGGGGCAGGGAGTGACAAGATAGCTCAGAGGAGAAAGATAATTGTTTGCCAAGCCTGATAATCTGAGTTCAATCTCCAGGACTCACAAGGTGGAACTGACTCCTGGAAGTTGTCCTCTGGCCTCTCTATATGTGCTATGGTATGTGTACACATGCACTGGTGTGCGTGCATGCGTGCGCGCACATACACACACACATACACAGAGAGAGACAGAGACAGAGACAGACAGACAGAGACAGAGAGACAAATAAATAAATAATAAGACAGAAGTAGGTGTTTTTAAAAGTTTAATGGTAGAAAGCAGACTGAGGCATCAAACTACTTGAAGTGATGTCTAGGGTACAGCTCAGTGGTAAAGCACTTACTTGTCTTGACTAGCATGCATGATGCCCTGGGTTCGATCCCCAGCAATGTGCTATGTAGACAGCATTACTTAAAAGGAAGGCTTCTTTACTTTTGGCAAATTTTGTGAAACACTGGCATTTTTCAAGCATTAGCCTTTGGTTAGTTTTTGGTTGATTGGTTAGTATGGTTTGGTTCCGTTTTAGGGACAGCATCGTACCATGAAGCCTCCAGTGCAGCCTTATATTGCAGCACGTCGGCATACCTCTGAATACTTGATGTCTAGCTCTCCAAGGGAAAGATGGTAGGTTTTTCTTTATATCAGTTTGCAAAGAGCACCAGAAGTAAACATAGCTACACTCTTTTGCCAGGACTCTGTCTAACTTTAAACTTTTATCAGTGTTCTGGCTGCATCACTCATCTTAGCATCCCACCAGGGATCCTAGAGAACCGGGTGAACAGGAAGTAGTGAGCATTTTGTACATGGTAGAGACCTCATATTTATAGGAGTGATGGAGCTAAAATCAATATTCAGAAGCCAGCCACTTGGTAACTGTTTAGGGGCCCACGGTTTGGAGGTGTATTTCAGGATGTGTCTGTGTGATGGGTAAGTTGTTTCACACAGTACTCTCACCCCTGGAGTTTGGAAGCAATAGACCCCATCTTTGACTCAATTCCTGGCTAGCCCTTGAAGTTGTGTATTGAGTAGTGAGTGCCCAGAGTGAGAAAGGACCACAGATCCAGACTGCAGTGTGTGCTGCCTTGTGACCTGGAACCCACACATACAAAATAAATAAAAGGTAAACAAATAAACATTAATTTTTATAAAATAATTATTCAATTTTAAAGAGAAATATGAATGTGCTACTGGGAGCCACGTGGTATTAATAAATGATTTTGGGCTTGAACCCATGAAATCTTAAGTACATCGAGAACTGAATATTACTTCATCCTAAAGCTGGGTATGCATAGAAGAAATGGCATGTACAGGGTCAGTCACAGCAGGTGTTACACGCATGGAAACCACAAGAGCAAGTGTGGCTCCTTCATCTTTAGTGGCTCCTCCTAAACAGCTTCCTCTTCCTCAGTCCACAGTCATCATCACATGGGGGATCCAATCTCTTGTTAACTGAGCAAGGCTGAGTCCAGGCCTGGCTATCTATGACTCTCCACAGTGTGCTTCAACAAGGATCAAACACCAAATTGAAATGACTTGGAAAGGCAGTGTTAAAACAAATCTCAGAGGAATAGAACTCCTTGGACCAGTGCTTCTGAGTTTACACTTTATGTAGGTGAAGAGATAGCCAAGGGGTGGGACTCCACAGTGCTCCATGGACACTGGCTAACAAGTTAGCCTGATAGTCAGAGACAATGAAAGGCCACCATCAGAAAGCTGATGACAGGAGATAAGAGAAGTATATAAATGTGCCTCTCAGACTGAGCACAAAATGAGAGGACATATGTGTCTCATGAAATGTTTGTCAAATGGCCACCACTGCAGAGAAGGCCATCACTAACCCTCTGATAGGATGACTTGTCCTGTGAGGTCAGCCAGGCTGTCTCCCTAGCAGCCAGTTTGCTCATGGGCCTAGGCACAAAGTAAGCAGATGAGTGGAAACAGAGATCATACACGGACTCAACAGGACTCAACAGCATGGAGTTCCTCTCACCAATTTGAACTTGCTACTGCCACTTACCGAGTGCCTTACCTGTGAGGAACAAAGCTGAGGCACCAATGAAGCTTCACTTCCTGGCAAACACAGCTACCTAGCTACTACTGACCTACATTGGCTTCCTTCTCCGATGGAAGGGCCAGAAAGCCCTTATTATGCATACATAATCCTTCTGTTAATCGGGAATCTCTAGAGAAGCAGAACCAAAAGAATGAGCATATTATAAAATTGTCTTTATTCAACTGGCTTACATACTAGGTACTGGGTAGTCCAACAATGGTTGTCTACAAACTGCCATCTCACTGGACCTCCCCTCGCCCCCCACCCTTTTAAAGGAGGATAATTTCAAGATGAGGACATAACTTTGATTTAAATCCAAAGGCTGGATAGTCCATGAAGGTAGTTATCTCAGCAGTTCCAGCCTGCTGCTAAAAGCCTGGAAAATCAAAATGTTGGAGAATTGGTGCTTATTGGGAGGCCAAAGAAGATGGATTCTGATGTCAGTCAACGATGATGGGACCAATCACCACCAAGAAGTGAAGACAGGCAAGCAAGCAGCAATGCTTTCTCCTCAGACCACTATGGGGGGGAGGGTGTTTTGCAGGGACACTCTCCCCTTCGTTAGCCCCCTTCCTGGAAATTCAATCCTAGATCCCAGAGATATGTCTCTTCCTTGACTTGAGATCCAATCAAGCTGACAGTCGGGATGAAGCATCACACTCTGGATAGGAACCTGCAGTCTCGTCCTACAGCACCATCACATATAATCTTACAGACATGGTGTCCCTGACAAATACATGCAAAGGACATGGAACTCCTTTCCCAACACAACTTTAGCCAGTCATTAAAACATGCTATCCCACCCATTCTATGACGTCCTTCAGGACACAGACCCAGAACTCAAGTCATAAAAATAAGCCTGACTGTTTCCAGTATTAGTAACTCTCTCAGAGTTTCTTGTTATTATCAAGACTGTTTCTACTAGACATAAACATAAGATGGTGTCTTAGTCAGGGTTTCTATTCCTGCACAAACATCATGACCAAGAAGCAAGTTGGGGAGGAAAGGGTTTATTCGGCTTACATTTCCATACTGCTGTTGATCACCGAAGGATGCAGGACTGGAACTCAAGCAGGTCAGAAAGCAGGAGCTGATGCAGAGGCCGTGGAGGGATGTTCTTTACTGGCTTGCTTCACCTGGCTTGCTCAGCCTGCTCTCTTGTAGAATCCAAGACTATCATCCCAGAGATGGTCCCACCCCCAAGGGGCCTTTCCCCCTTGATCACTAATTGAGAAAATGCCTTAGAGTTGGATCTCATGGAGGCATTTCCTCAGCTGAAGCTCCTTTCTCTGTGATAACCCCAGCTGTGTCAAGTTGACACAAAACTAGCCAGTACAACTGACCCCTTGTCAACTTGACACACAAACACATCACTAGTAAGCCTCAACCCTTACATTCTTATTCATCCCCAAGATCTAAAAGTCCCACAGTCTTTACATATTCTTAAAATTTCAATCTCTTTAAAATATCCATCTCTTTTAAAATCCAAAGTCTTTTTACAATTAAAAGTCTCTTAACTGTGGGCTCCACTAAAACAGTTTCTTCCTTCAAGAGGGAAAATATCAGGGCACAGTCACAATCAAAAGCAAAAGTCAATCTCCAACCGTCCAATGTCTGGGATCCAACTCATGATCTTCTGGGCTCCTCCAAGGGCTTGGGTCACTTCTCCAGCCAGGCCCTTTGTAGCACATGCGTCATCCTCTAGGCTCCAGATGCCTGTATTCCACTGCTGCTGCTGCTCTTGGTGGTCATCTCATGGTACTGGCATCTCCAAAACACTGCATGACCCCTTCAGTCCTGGGCCTTCAATTGCAACTGAGGCTGCACCTTCACCAATGGCCTTCCATGGCCTCTCACAGTGCCGAGCCTCAGCTGCTTTGCGTGACCCCTTCATGCCTTCAAAACCAGTACCACCTGGGTGACCCTTATATATTACCAAGTCCTGCTGCAGCAGGAGTACAACCTTGGCCATCTCTGGAACACAGCCTCTTTGTGCTTTCAGAAAACACTTCCCAGAAGATGTCACCTCAATGATGCTGGTCTCTTCTTAATCACCGCTAATTTCTTAGCTCCAGCTAACCAGCATCAATAGTCCCAGTAATACCAAGTTTTTGCTTTGGTAGTTCTGGTATCTTGTTAATCACAGCTGATTCTTCAGCCCCAGCTAACCAGAACTACAGAATCTTCACATTCAAAACAGCAATGGCCCTGAAAAGAGTCTTTAATTTTCCCTCTGAAATTTCACAAACCAGACCTCCATCTTCTGCGCTGTTCTCAACATTATCTTCCAAGCTCCTACACAACATTTGACAGAGCTCTTAACACTGAATGGATCTTCTGGCCCAAAGTTCCAAAGTCCTTCCACAGTCCTCCCCAAAACATGGCCAGGCTATCACAAGAATACCCCACTATGCTGGTACCAATTTGTCTTAGTCAGGGTTTCTATTCCTGCACAAACATCATGACCAAGAAGCAAGTTGGGGAGGAAAGGGTTTATTCGGCTTACACTTCCATACTGCTGTTCATCACCAAGGAAGTCAGGACTGGAACTCAAGCAGGTCAGGAAGCAGGAGCTGATGCAGAGGCCATGGAGGGATGTTCTTTACTGGCTTGCCTCCCCTGGCTTGCTCAGCCTGCTCTCTTATAAAACCCAAGACTACCAGCCCAGAGATGGTCCCACCCCCAAGGGGCCTTTCCCCCTTGATCACTAATTGAGAAAATGCCTTAGAGTTGGATCTCATGGAGGCATTTCCTCAGCTGAAGCTCCTTTCTCTGTGATAACCCCAGCTGTGTCAAGTTGACACAAAACTAGCCAGTACAGATGGTTTAATTAAACTGAAAGCTAAGACTGACAATTAGATACACTGGGCTTCATCACTAAACCACAGAGAGAGGTACTTGTATTAGCTGGGATGACCAGGGAGATTGGTACAGGGAAGTCAGCTTGCTGCTCCACATGGTGGCCAGCAAAGGTATGAGGAGCCTACTGGTTCTCTAGGGTTCCTAACTAAGCTCTTGAATTTAACAGTGCGAGTTAGTAAGCAACTCTACCATTAACTCACCTGCCTAGGGACAGCACCTCTCAATTACCAACCGGTTAAATGCTCCCACAGACAGAGCTGCAGGCCAATTAGATGGAGGAAATTCCTTGAGATTCTCTCTTCCTTGCATGTCCAAGTTTGTGTCAAGCAGACAAATATTAACCACCATGCCATCCCACAAACTCTCGGTGTTTTGTTGTTGTTATCGTTTGTTTGTTTTGTGTTGTTTTCCAGTTCTAACTGTAAGCTTGTTTCTATTTCTGGTTTCTTGATAGACCCAATTACTCCTCATTATTTGTTGGACATGGAATTTTAAAATAATCCGTAGATAAAGTTTGTAAATTATAAGACGAATATTTTCTCCCAAAGAAGCTCCAGGGGATTTGAGAACTTTAGAATCACAGATCTCCTTAATCCAAGTTCAAGGTCTGAGATTTCCTACATCCAATCAGAATCCTCAACACTTAGCTGTCACCTAGGTTGACTGGTTCATTGAGTTTACCCTCCTTCTACAGCACAGCCCTCCAGGAGCCTAGTCCCTGGTCCCTGCCTCCTAGCTTCCTCCAAAGCCCAAATTTTTACTTCTTAGTTCTTCAGACTTGCAAAACTTAAGCCAACCCTTCTGCTAACTCTCCCAAACTAGCTAAGGCGTCCACGTTCACTCCCATGAGCTCCTTCCCTCCCAACACTTCTATCTTCTTGACTTGACACCTTGAAAATGTTTGATATGGCTTCTCATTTTCTTCTATGAGAAGCCAGTTTGCTTTTAAGACATAAGGTGTCCGGCATGGTGCTGCAAGCCTCTAATCCCAGAATTTACAAGGCAGAAGCAGGTAAACTGTAAACTGGAGAACAGCTTGGTCTACACAACAAGCTCCAGGGCAATGGGAGAAAGAGAGAGAGAGAGAGAGAAAACAGAGGGAGGGAGGGGAGGGGAGAGGAGGGGAGGGAGGGAGGGAGGGAGGGAGGGAGGGAGGGAGGGAGGGAGGAAGGAAGGAAGGAAGGAAGGAAGGAAGGAAGGAAGGAAGGAAGGGGAGGGAGGAAGAAAAAAGAAAGAGAGAGAGAGAAAGAAAGAAAGAAAGAAAGAAAGAAAGAAAGAAAGAAAGAAAGAAAGAAAGAAAGAAAGAAAGGAAGGAAGGAAGGAAGGAAGGAAGAAAGGAAGGAAGAAGAGGGAGGGAGGGAGGGGAAGAGGAAGGGGAGGGAAGGAAGGAAGAGGGAAGGAAAAGAATGAATGGATGAGTAGATGAATGAATGAATGAATGAATGAGTGAATCAGAAGTCAGTTTAAGCACAGCAAGCTGAAAGGACAGCTGCAGACATTGGGAAAAAATATCTATGTAAACAATTAAGAGTCGCTGTCCCTACAGCAACTGCACATTCATGGAGATGATGCCCCAGGTAAAGACTCTTGCTATCAATCCGAACCACCTGAGTTTCATTCCTATGACCCTTGGAGTGGAGGCAGACAGCCGACGTCTGAAAATTGTCCTCTGACTCTACTTGTACACTGCAGCACGTGTGCACACACACACGCACACACACAAATGAAACATTCTTTTATCCAAGGATCAAGTTTAATTTCTCAAACACTGTCAAACTTTCGTGATCCACTCTGGATTTGAATGTATTTGTAAACATACAAGAAAGTAATAATTAGTGTTGTTTGAATAATTTTAATAGGCAGAAAAGTAATGAAGTGGGAAGAGTCACTGTTAACCAAGTTCCTTTTCAGGGGTACAGAGTGGACTGCGAAGACACAACTTGACACTGTGCCAGAGAGCATGGGGCAGGCAGCACATCAGCAGGGGACAATCACCTCAGAGAGGCAGAGGACCAGAGGTTGGAGGTGATAAAGCTCAGCCCTGACCTCCTGCAGCTGGGGCTATAGTCCCGATGACAATGACCTTTAATGTCACTGTATTATAATCCCTTCTCAGTTCAGCTCGCCACACACAATTCTCAGCTCTGGTTTCTGCCCCATTTTAATTTTCACTAAAACCACAGTAAACCAAGGAAAAGGCTAAGAATGGCCAGCCCTGAATCTTAAGAGTCTGTTCTTGGTTTGATAACCACGTAGGGTATCTTCAATTTGTCATATGTATTCTGTCCCTGGGACAGTCTAACTGTATTTGTCAGTTCTTCAAGAAAGAAATAAACACCCTGGCAGGTGACTTAAGAAACTGAAACTCACCTCTGGTTAACAGAGCTCTGTAAGATGATCGCTGGCTGACCAAAATGTAACAGTAGGAAGAGAAAGTAAGACTGTCACACGGAACCACCATGGTCACGGAACAGCACTGCCAAGAACCATTCCTCCCAGTCCTAGGAAGGAGACCAAGTAGATGTATGCCTGCTGTGTAAATACAACAGCCTGAAGTCAAATCCCTAACACTCATGCAAAAGCCAAGCCCAATGGCACACATCTGTAAGCCCAGGACTGCATGTGACACAGGAGGATCCCAAGGGTTTGAGGTCAACCAGCTGAGGCTACCAGTGATCTCCACGCTCAGTGAGAGATGCTGTCCTAAAAAGAAAGAAGAGCTGAAGAGATGGCTCAGAGCTTAAGAGCACTGGCTGCTCTTCCAGAGGACCCAGGTTCTGTTCCTAGCACTTACGTGGCTTGGCTGTTCACAATTATCTGTAACTTCAGATGCAGAGGCTCCAACTCCCTCTTTTGGCCTCCTTAGGCAGTACACATATGTGGAGCACAGGTACAGACATAGGCAAAATATCCATATACAAAAAGAAAAATTACATAATTTTCTTAATTAAGAAGAATAAAATACTGGGCTAGAGAGCTGGCTCAGTGGTTAAGAGCACCATCTGCTCTTCCAGAGGTCCTGAGTTCAATTCCCAGCAACCACATGGTAGCTCACAACCATCTGTAATGGGATCTGATGCCCTCTTCTGGTGTGTCTAAAGACAGTGACAGTGTACTCACATACATATAGTAAATAAATAAACCTTTTAAAAAAAATAAAAAGAATAAAATAGCAGCCAGGTGGGGGTGGTGACACACACATTTAATCTCAGCACTTGGGAGGCACAAGCAGGTAGATCTATGAGTTCGAGGCCAGGCTGGTCTACAGAGTGAGTTCCAGGACAGCCAGAGCTACACAGAGAAACCCTGTCTCAGAAAAAAAAAAAAAAAAAAAAAAAGGAAAAAAAAAAAGAGTAAAATATAGAGCAACTGATGAAGACATCCAACATTAATTTTTGCCCTCTACATACAGGGGCAACTGTGCACGCTCGCAGGCACACATGCACACACGCACGCACACTCAGGCATGCATGGGCTTGTCATGCTCAGATCACCCCAACACCAACTACACTGTTAGGGTGTGCCTGTCTTCAAAAGGTGCAGGGAGAGGACTCTCCTGGCCTTTCTTTCACATCCCAGCTTCCTATTTTAGATGCCCAGAGAGCTTTATGGACATAAATATCCTTCTCAGACACAAGAGTCCTTTTACATTTCATCATAAATTTTAATATAAATAATTATGCTGCGAGTTTATCTCCCCTTGGACATAGTTAGTACATTTTACCATTATTTGAGAGATTTCACAATGAAAATTGTAGAGCTACAGTTTGGTTTGTTTTTCCACCAAAAAAAATAAAAAGGGTTCACTTTGTTGGACACATTTTCCTTGTAAAACCAGAAATTATTTTTTTCACATATGAATTTCGATTTGAACTCACTGTGTATTCTTCCAGCTCTCCAGAAAGCAACTGTGTTCTGTAAAACTTCTTGGTTTTGTATTTAATCCAACGATTTATGCAACCGCACCAAGAAATGAGTGTTAGATTTTTCTCAACATCCAACTTAAAACATAATAAGCAGAGTGGGGAGGAAGGCACGATTAAAGGCAAAAAACATAAACATGAGAAAGTAAACATGAAAACAAATCACTTTAAGAAATCATTTAATTACGAGAAAATTAGCCTGAAAATTGCAGAGTTCTAAACAAATTGTCTCTATAAAAACAACAGTTCCTTTACTGTGGTGGGTTTCTCTCTCCTCCAGACAATCCGTCTATTGAACCTAGTCTTTTCTGGCAAACGTTAGAATATATGGGATCTTTTCATGTTTAATATTCCATAAAACAGGACTCGCTTTTCTTCCTGAAATGAGAATGATTTTGCTTCAGAGAAATTTCAGATTGCTCTCTTATGACTACTTCAATGAGCCCATCCCCCAAGGCAGCAGGAAATCAAAACCAGGCTGTTTTACCAACGGATCCTGTCATTCACCTCATTTCACCAGCCCCAGTACACACTCTGAGAAGAGCTCCCCAAGTCCTGCAGCTCCGAATTCCTTTTGTAACTCCTCCAGTGTTGAATACTCTTTGACTTCAAACGCCAGAAACCTGTATTATGCGAGAGAAGCTCATGAATATGCGGAGATTTGTCAGTGGATAATTACCCATTCAGTTGCTTTTGCATCTGCAATAGTACTAAATTATACCTTTTGTGTTCCGTTTGTACTTTTGTTTCAGACAGTACACTAATCATTTTCTCTTTGCATTTCTTTCCACTTGAGTCCACATCTACTTTGGAGGTTTTCTGAAGAATCAGGTACTCCTAAAGAATAATCGGTACATTAAGGGCAGAGCGAATTCTAAAAGGCACAGTCCTGTTCTACAGGGACCCAGCCAGCGTTTTCAAGAGCATTCTCAGAGTGTAGCAGGGGGAGTTACACAGTGCCTTTACATAGGTGGCAGAACCCTGCTCTGGTGCACACAGGTGTACAGAGCAACAAAAACAAATCGTTCACCTTTAAATCTGGACTGGGCCACTGCTAGAGTGAGTTATTTAACCCTCTGTTGTTTAGACCAGCTATTTAAACCAGTTATTTAAGTTGTTGGCTCCTCAAACACTCGGTACCTTAGTTAGCCGACTCCGCACAACTAGACTGCTAACAGGATCCACCCCCTGGTGAATCTGGGACAACTGAGGGAAGTCAGACACACAAAGCACCTCTAGAGTGACTGCCTTCCAGAGGACAGCACACTGCTCAATAGTAGCAACCGCTGCTATCACCAAGCCGCCTGCAAAAGGGGCCTTCCGGCACACCACCTACTGCCCACCTGTAAATGTTCCTGCACGGTCCTGATCCTAGTATACAATCTTATAAATAAATAAATAAATAAATAAATAAATAAATAAGATAAAATAACAGGCAAATATATGTAAAATGACATTTTAGAGAATGTTATTTTAAAAATGCACTTCTCTGAACTAGTGGAACTATAATCATAAAAACATATACATGTTAGTAACTCATGAGTCTGTCGGCAATTGCTGCATTTATTCTAATGTGCCTGAGCTGATTAGACAATCGGGGCCTTAGGTAAATGTGAACAAGGAACTGTTCTCCACTTTCGTCGGCTAGCATGTTACTCTAAAGGGTCAAGGGCTATAGTGCACACAGACTGCCTCAAAATCTGCCGTCCCTTGGTTAGGCCCCACTGCAGGCTATAGATTAAATCCGGTTTCTTACTTTATCCATACCAGAACCCAGCGTGGACCTTGTTAAGCAAATGTCAATGAAGGCTGGGCTTGGGGAAACTCTAGGCTGCTGTCCTTCGACACTAAGATTACAGGTTGTTCACGATCAGTCTGTTTTAAGTAAAATCCTCTGTAACGGGGCATGACTCACTCTGACACTGCAAAACGTATGAAGTGATCTGTAGCTCTGTTAAAATGTAAGGCATAATAAGCAGGTTTCCTTGTCTGGCTCCTCATAAAACAGGCTAGGGGGCTTCAGGATGAGAGCTCGGGAAGCTGAAGATGAGGGCTTTGAAGGCAGCTGCTGGGACAAGTCAGGTGGAAAGAAGAAGTCTGGAGGAGGTGACAAGCTGACAGTCCTGGCGACCCTGCTTCCTCTGAGGCTGGCTCCTGGCTGTAAAGGACAAGCCTTCCTCTCAGGCACTACAGGTACAACACTGAAGTGTCAGGATGCGCTTCTAAGCGCCTGCATGTTAGGAAATTTGCAGACTACTCACAAACATACTCCTTGCTGTGCTGAGCTGTGGAAAAAATTAATATGGACAAGTTTTTTGTTCTTGTTTATACAGATGCAGTTTACCATTAATAGGAAACAAATACATGTCCTTGGACTTTTCCAAAACTGGGGCTGGTGCTAGAGAGATAACTCGGCGGTTAAGAGCACTTCTTGGTTCCCAATACCCAAAGGCAGCTATCCAGTTCCTAGGGAGCCAACACCCTCTTCTGGCTTCCTTGGGCACTGTACATATATACATGCAAGCAAAACACGCATACACATTTTTAAGAAAATAAGAAATAAAAAAAAACTGTCATTTCATTGAGTGGCATAATTTTTACATTATAATCTTATGCTAATCCTGAACCTTGCAAGTTTATAGCTGTTGTTAGGGACAAGATAGATAGATAGATAGATATGTATATTTTAAAAAAACAACTGGGGAAAGATGGTTGGGTGCCTAGAGAGATGGCTCAGTGGTTAGAACTTGGTTGCTCTTCCGGAGGCTGTGTTTGATACCCAGCTCATAGCTCGAAGCTCCCAGGAGATCCAACCCCCTCCTCCAGGCTCTGTGAGCATCAGAGGCTTTTCTAAACGTTTACACGAGGTGCACAGACACATCCCGACAAAACACCCAGACACAAAAGATAAACAAATATAAAGAATAGAGGAGAAAAAAAAAAAAAAACAAAGTACCATTTAACACGATGATAGGCAAATCAGAAACACCATGCTTCGACTAGCTCACTGTTATAAAACACACTTAAAAATGCACCATATTTAAGAGAAAGCAAGTAGATTCATATTCAAAATGAAGTTTTCCAGCACCTTGATGTTGCTTCTGTCTCCTTGTAGTAAAATCAGTATTAATTTACCCATGAACATCAGTCTTCCTGTCAGCCTTAACTCTGAAGCCCACTTCTCCACGGCTTTGACATATTTAGTCCTCGCTCTCATGTGATCTAAACGCAAAAGAGTCATCCACGGTCCATCGTCCCCCGTCGCACTTTCTGGCAAAGTGCACTTCTCATGGCTGCTGGCGGTCTCCGGCTGGCTGAGGACAAGTCTGAGATTCTGCTGGATCCAAAGAACCAGCTCGTGAACCATCGGTTCTGACACGAGCTTCCTGGCTTCTCCAAGTAACTTCTCCTTCGCGGTAACACACTGGGCCCTGGTCAGATGTTCCGAGGTAACCGAGATGCCGGGTAGACACAAAGGGTAACCAACTGGTAAATGGAACGCCAACTCTAAGGGCACATCCTCACCCACAAGTCCTTCAGCTGTTGTGTGAATTCTAAACACAGCCCCATCTGTCTCTGGAAGACATCCAAAAATAATCATTAGCTCCACATAATTCAATCTCAATGGAATACTAATCAGTTAAAAAAATTTCCCTTTCAAACCTCAGTTTATTGCTCATAGGAAAACGCTGAGTTTATTTTATGAAGAGACACACAAGGCAAAAAAGCCATGATTTACAGGTTAATCCCCCCTGCCATAAACACACATGAACAGTGCCACGCAAATGTACTTGCAATTCACTCTCTTTATCACCCATTTTTTATGAAATTATCAAAAAAAGGCAGTTTGATTTATACAATTTCCATCCATAATTTACTGGTAATTACGAAAATCACAAATCAGCCCTTATAGGTGTTCAATGGAGCAGCAGCATGTATAGGGAAGGTGTAAGGAGTCCACTCCAAGTTATTTGTGGTGAGTCACACGGAACCTGGGTGGTGGCAGGGCCATGTGACACCGGTGACCATCTGTGACACTGAACGTGGGGGGTTGGGGGGGTACCTACTCTTCTGATTCCGATCCACTCACGTCAGTGTAACATGAAGGCAGCAGGATGAACTGAAACTGGGCGGACATCCGTTCAGCCTCCACTGACTCCACAAGGGGCAGAGCACGCCTAGGAGACGAGAGGAAATCTGCTCTCTTTCAGATGTGCTTGGCTTCCCCACTCTGATGTGTTCCACATCACTTCACCCCACTTTCCAAAAAGTTGATAAAATGTCAGGCTAATTCATTCTGCAGGGAGCAGAAGCACCCTGATCAGAGAAAGGAGACGGGAGCCAGGTCCAGACACAGGGCTATGTGGCCAGTCTGCCTCTCTGCCTTCTTTCTCTGCCCCTGTTCTATTTCTCAGCACAGAAGCAGCCAGATCCTACACCTGGATGGCTGCCTCAACAATGGACACCCAAACACAGCCTCCATTTTAAAGAGCCTAACAGAACACTGAAATCACTTCTTAGCCATCTGATCCCAATGGTATCTAAAAGCTGTTGTTACACAGATTCATACAGGACCTAGCACATCTGTTAGAGTTTTTCTTTAATGGATGTCAATACCAGCTGCCAGGAACTACTATTTTCAGACCCCATCCGGAATCAGAGGCAGTAGCTATTGCAAAGACCATATAATATTTTCTTTTACATATGTAATGTATATAGTATTTTTAAAAAAACTTCTCTAAATATTACAGCATACATGCTTCTAAAAGTTATCACATGCTTCAAGTGTCTTTGTTCCTCCTTCCTTCTTCTACTAACATACTGTCATTATTATTGGTGTGTGTGGCCATGGGGAGGCTCAGAGAACAACTTAACAAAACAGTTCTGCTTCATTATCTTGGAGGATTATGGGACTGTCAGACCCATATGCAAGCACCTCCACAAACGGAAACATCTCACTAGCTGCACGTCTCTCCTTTCTTTCACTGAGTTCCTCTTTTCAATGGTATATTTTACTGTCAGAGTAAGCTCCTGTCATTATCAGTTCGATTAATATATATTTGCTATGTAGGACTTTTATGGACCTGTAAACAACACAGGATCACCAGGCAGATTAAACTTGTCGGCAGTCATGCAGCAAGCCTGCATTCCCTCTCATTGAGGGGGTAGAATCTTTAATCTTCAATCATTCATCATTCTACAAGCATACACTGGGTACATGTCAACCCTGTGCACTGTGCTGTTCAGAAAAAGGAATAAGTAAGACACAGATCTGCCACCGTGGTTCAGTCCAGGGTGGACACAGAGCTTCCTGAGTCTACGCCTGCAAAGTCTTCTATTAGAGATGTGTGAACATAAAGGGTTTTTTAGGGGGTTTGTGTGTTTGTGTTTGTGTGTGTGTGTGTGTGTGTAAGAGAGAGAGAGAGAGAGAGAGAGAGAGAGAGAGAGAGAGAGAGAGAGAGAGAAGGGGAGAGAGGGGGGAGAGAGAAAGAGAGACTCTACATAGTCCTGGCTGGCCTGGGGCTTACTATACAGACCAAGCTGCTTCCCAAATGCTGAAATTAATGGCATGCACCTACCACATCCAGTTTTGTGTGTGTGTGTGTGTGTGTGTGTGTGTGTCTGTGTGTGTCTCTGTGTGTCTCTGTGTGTCTCTGTGTGTCTCTGTGTGTGTGTCTCTGTGTGTGTGTGTGTGTCTCTGTGTGTGTGTGTGTGTGTGGCAGGGGGGAGAGGGTGGAAGGAGTTCCCCATGGCCTGAGTTCCTCAGAGTCTGTGGAGCTTTTCTCTGGGTCAGAAAGCAGATGTTTCCTGACCAGCACAATACACATAACATATTCTTTCAAGATCAAAAGCTGAGAAAATTTTCAGCAACTTTCATAAGACTGAAAGGTCTATCTTTTTATTAAATATATTTACGAGATACACAGAAACATTACATTTAAACACATTTATGTAGTGTTTATCATGATATTTTGATCCCTGTAAAGTTTAAATCAAGGTAAACTGATCTCCTGAAGACTGTGGGGTTCTTAAGCCCAGGGGACCTCATGGTGACGAAAACCCTTGGTGTACAGTGACAATGTGTGTACACTCACCAGCACACTACCTCATGCATTACAGTTTGGAGGTAAATAGCATACCACAAGCTCATCTGTTTGCACACTTGGTCTCCAGTGGGTGGCGCTGTTTTGGAAGGTTGTGGAACTTTAGAAATATGGGGCCCTGTCTGAAGAAGTGGGTCTCTGTGGAGTGGACCTTCAAGTTTATTGTCTGGCCATACTTCCTGTGTAATTTCTGCCTTAATCTGTCAGAAGCCACCTAGAAAGGCTAAAGCATGCAAATGAGATTTCTGGAGATGGGTGAGCTCTGAGATGCAGGGTCCTTAGAGACTTCATCCCAGGATTGCTTCTTGCTGCTATGCCTTTCCTGTCACTATTACACAGTCTAATGTTTCCTGGGCATCAGCCCACCCTATCATGCAAACTTCCTGCAGATCAACATGAAGATGTACTCTCATATAGTAAATGCTATATAGACAAATTGATTATTTCACAATTTCTGATAATGATTTTATAGAACTCTTAAATTGACACAAGTAATCTCAAGCCCCCTTAGAATAAAGCTGGAAATAGAGCTCTGTAAACCTTCCCATGGCAAGGTCTAGGATAAGATAACAGGCTTGGAACAAATTTGTGATCAAGGAAAAACACTCATTCTAGTTCAGGTCCAAGGATAAAGCACAGGTGGACATATGATAACAATGTGCCCATGTGAAACTGTTGCTTTGAGCTTATAATGAGTTTATCAAAGGAAGCACCGCTTTGAACATACTATCAGCGTCCTTCTGTAACTCTCCTTTGTGCAACATTTTATCTATGAGCTAATTTTATTTGTTTTTTGTTTGTTTGTTTGTTGTTTTGGTTTTGGGGTTTTTGGAGGGTTTTTTGTTGTTGGGGGTTTTTTTGGTTTTTGTTTTTTGGTTTTTTTTTTTTTTTTTTTTTTTTTTTTTTTTTTGGTTTTTCAAGACAGGGTTCCTCTGTGTGGCCCTGGCTGTTCTGAACTCACTATGTAGACCAGGCTGGCCTCAAACTCAGAAATCTGCCTGCATCTGCCTCCCAAGTGCTGGGACTAAAGGCATGCACCACCACACCTGGCGGGGTAATTTTATAAAGAACTTTTGTCTAAGAAGGTATAAATTGCCAAAGAGAAGAAATAAAATTTGGCATTTTGAGCTCTGCTCCATCCACCAAATGTATATGTGTGACTGTCTATAGGTACATACATACATACATACATACATGTGTAGGTATACGTGTATGTATGCAAGTATACATGAACACTTGTGGAATTGTTGAAGCAGGTGGTCAGGCCTGACCAAAGTGTGTGTGTCTGTGTGTGTCTATGTGTATACTTGAATTCTCTCATTATTCCTCTTCTTTTCTCTCTGGCTCACAAAGAGTTCTCTCCAGGCCAGCAAGGGGCCAAAGAGAAAGTAAGTTTTTTGGTTTTTTTTTTTTTTTCCTTAATCCCTTCCTGCTTACAGCAGAAGTTAATCACCAGAAGGCAGGGGCTGTTGGCCTTCGAACAGCAAAGAGTTAAAGGAAGAGAAACTTTATACATAGTAAGCAACTTTTGCCCCCTGTAAGAGCTAATGCCACCCACACTGCCTGCCTCAGTCTACCTGGATGCCTTAGCCGGCTACCAGCACTAATCCACTCAGATATGAGAAAAAGCAGCCTCATTCTCCTGCTGCCACAGCTGAGAGCCACTCTCAGGGCCACTCTGCCCCACCATGATCAACTCTATTCTTTCTATGAGACAGAATCAACCCTTGTTCCCTCCCGTTTTCTCGTGCGGTCTTTGCTCACAGTGCACCCTGAGATATATGCAACACACACACCACGCTGGGTGTGCAGGGAGCAGTACTGCCCATCACCACTTGGGGGTGCTGCTGCCTTCTTGCTGAAGCCAGAAAAGCTGCCCCTGACCCGGAAGTTGCAATTACTGGATCACATTTTCGTTTTGCTCTCTCCTTCTCATTCTTCTCACTGAGAAAGAAGTATCTTCCTCCTACAGCAAACCCTACCACCCCTAGGTGGTTATTCTAACCATTATAACTTCCTGTGCATTCTCCCACCCTCCCTGCCTTCTCTTGTTTAGAAAATGTTTGTTTATAAACCACCACAAGAACCCAATGCTAATTCCTCAACAAGCTTCAGACCTCTCTCTCTCTCTACTGCTTGTCAACCTCCACAAAATATAACTCTAGTCACCTATTCCCATTTTCCCATTAACCGGCCTCCCCATAACTGCTTAAACTGCAACTTCTCCTCATAACTGCTTAAACTGTAACTTCTAATGCCATTTCTCCCTGAAGCACCATTCTCAAGCATGACCCACGACCTCAACAATGCTGCTATGAAGAATGGGGAGAACTTAACAGGCCTGGGTTGCGTAGATGAGCCTGAGTCCTGATAGAAGTGTGTTTTGTATGTGTGAGGGTTTGGAACCCATGGTCCCAGACAAACCGAATGATTTACACTTCACCCTGGTACTGCAGTGAATCTTCTTGCTCTGAGGTTGACGTCAGCCATGCAGGGGTGTATTCCTAGGTGAAGCCTGATAAAAGCAAACATTTTAAATTGTCCCGAAACACCTAATATCACTGCTCTCCAAAGCTTCAGTCTCTAATGAAGCTAATTCCCTCCTAACTGCTACAGTGTGTGAAAATGTGCACTTTCCTGGCTGGCAACACTTCTCACAGTCACACACTGCCGCTGCGATGATCTGCCATGCTTGTCCAAGTCCACCAGAGGCCCATGTCCGGTAGCTTGCGCATGGGTTCCCCTCTACCTTCCTCTTGACTGACTTGCTCTCCCCTGCTAATATATAACGAAATGCAATTATGAGTTTAACAGATTCTCTGAGTCTTATAAATCCTTGTAGCAAATCACTGACTTTTTCCTAAAACTCCATCTCAGTCTTGCAGCTCCTGTCATTTTAAATTAACATAATAAACCCTGGGCATTAGTGTACTGAGCAGATTTCCTGCAGATCAACATAAAGATGAACTTTCATAAATTAATGCTGTTTAGATGAATTAATAATTTCATAGAATTCCTGATTTGATTCAAATAATCTTAATAAGAAAAGGGGTTTTTGTTTTGTTTTGTTTTGTTTCCGATTTATTTATTTTATGTACATAAATACATTATTGCTGTCTTAAGACACACCAGAAGAGGGCATCAGATTCCATTACAGATGGTTGTGAACCACCAGGTGATTGCTGGGAAATGAACTCAGGACCTTTGGAAGAGGAGTCAGTGTTCTTAACCTCTGAGCCACCTCCCCAGCCCAGAAGAAAAGTTTTAAGAGATGGTTTTAGTGGCTTTGCTAGAGAGATGTAATAAAGTAAAACCAAGACTAGAATGTGCCCACTCCTCATACTAGTAAGTAAAGACTGCATCATCAGAAACACAATGAACTTTCATGATTACACTAAAAAGAGAACTAGGCAGGGACAAATTTGTGTCCAAGAAAAAGCATTAAGGGCCAAGGATGAAGCCACAGGTGTGCACTACGATAGGCCATGGGAAACTGCTGCTTTGAACTTATAATGAGCTTTGGACTTAATATCAACAGCCTTTTGTAACTCCCATTTTGTGTACCATTTTATCTATAAGGTAATTTTCTAAGAACTTTTGTCTACAAAAAGGCCAGAGAAAAGAAATAAAGACAGCGTGGTGTGGTGTGCTGTAATGTGATGTGGTGTGGTGGCTTGGAGAGCTCTGCCCCATCCATCCACCCATCCAAATTTATGTGTCCGTTTGTTTATATAGGTACATGTGTATGAATGCAAGCATGCATGAATACTTGTGGAGTTAATGGAGACAGACTCGGCCCAGCCCAAGTGTGGATGCATGAACATATATGTGTCAGTGCAAACTTGCCTGTGTAAAGGGTCTTAATTCTTTTCCTTTCCTTCCTCTCTGGTTTACCAAGAGTTAACTAGCAAGGCAAGTGAAGGGCTTCTGGCTGCTTGGCCATAGTGCCAGCAATAAATCCTTTACCTAATCCCCCACTGTTAGGCAAAAGGTGACAATTCCTCTGGGGCTTCTGGCCCCAGTACAACTAAGAATAAAAGAGAGTAAATATTATTAATATTAAGCAACCTTTACACTTGCAAAACCAAGCCCCCCCCCAACCTCCATAACACCCACACCCACACCCTCACCCATACCCTCACCCACTTCTGTGATGACCTGCTCAATCTTCCAGAGAGGACCCAGGCTCCCCGCAATTATATTTAACCCAAACTTTTTCTCTACCTCTGAAGCATCTCAATTTTGTTTTTAAAGAGTAATATCGCCCTCCCCAAATGGAGAAGGGTTTAGAAAGAAACATGGTTTATAGCGATACAGGCCTTGAGTTTATGCTATTAGCTTATAACTATGGATGACATAACTATAGCAGTCCTTGAGACCTGTGCTATGCTAACTAAGTAACAGACCTATGAATGTATGCACCCTGTTTCTCTGAGCCTGAGTTACTTGCCTGCAAGTTGGAGGTTCTTTGCAGACCTGAATAAGGATGCTGACATGGGGAGAGTGTCTGGAATTACTAACAACACCATCCTCAGTGTCCCGATGGGGTGGACGGGGAACAGGTGGAAATGTGGATTTTATCAGAGAAGAAGAAAACGTCCACTGCCTGGTGAAGCTCTGCTTTGGAATCTGATGATGGAGAAAGAGGAGTCTTAGTGATGGGGCACAGGTGCACAGCAAGAAAGGCAGGCAAACGGACTGCCCAGAGCTTGGAGGGAGCAAAAGCATCAATCCCATCAAGCTAATGTATGTAAGCACACTGTTGCTGTCTTCAGCCGCACCAGAAGAGGGCAGCAGATCTCATTACAGATGGTTGTGAGCCACCATGTGGCTGCTGGGAACTGAACTCAGGACCTTCAGAAGAGCAGTCAGTGATCTTAACCACTGAGCCATCTCTCCAGCCCCCAACAATCTGATTTCATCTGGGTGAAAACTGACTTTGGACTTCTGACCTTCATGACTTCAGTACATTGGAGATGTGCTGTTTTAAGCCACCCACACGTGAGGACCGGATGCAGTAGCCACAGGTAGCTACTGTGGTAACCCGGTACTCTGCTGCATAAAAAGCCAGCATGGTCCAGCCCAGGGCAATGCATGAGCCGGAGAACACTCCAGGGAAAGCTGCAGGAAGCCAGGCAAATCTTCACTTCGTTTCCTTTTTCTTTCTTCTTGTCTTCTTCCTCCCCCTCTTCCTCTTCCTCCTCTTTTTCCTTTTCTCTTCCTCCCCCTTCTTCTTCTTCCTCCTCCTCCTCTTCTTCTTCTTTCTAGTTTCCCAAGACATGGTTTCTCTGTGTAGCTCTAGCTCTCCTGAAACTCACTCTATAGACCAGGCTGGCCTCGAACTCCTAGATCTACCTGCCTCTGAGTCCCAAATGCTGGAATTAAAGGTGTATGCCACCATACCCATCTCCATTGTCTTTCTGTTATTTTCTGGTCCCAGTTAGTACCTAGTAATCACTTTAGAAAACTAGGGAAGGACAACTACTTACATATCCAGGAGAAAACCTGCTTTGATTCCTAACACTGGAGAGTCACGGTCTTCCTAGTTGATCTCCCTGGCCAGTGTGTTCCAAACCGCACACCAGAGCTGCAAACTAAGGCTGCACAAAATGGTGCTATCTGCACAAGACAACAAGAAGACCTGAACAGACCCTGTTGTGATGTCAAATGTGGTGAGAGACCAAAAAGAAAAAAGAATAAAATCAGAGAATCTCTTTAAGAACTCCTTTTCTCCCCAGGAACCCTTCAGATGTGTCTATCTCACCCTTTCAGATTTGCTCTCCCTTGCGGTACAGCAATAACTGGCTCCCTTTGCTCCAGAATCTTTGTGGGCCTCGATCACTCAAAGTCTGTTTGTTTTCTTTTATTTTTTCCTAACAACAAAAAAAAAAAAAAGAAAGAAAGAAAAGAAAGAAAAAGAAAATTGTTCTGCTCGAAAGTTATCATCTGCTTTGAGCTTATTTAAAGTTATTAACAGCTTAGCAAGAGAATGGTTACCAGAAATCCTTGTTAAATGTACCTATGATGTTACTTTTTGCCTGGTCCCCCGCGCCAGGACAACTATTAACTCACAAGCACCATTCCTGATCCACCTCCGTCCTAAAGAGCTCATGCCTGCTCTACCAAAGCAAAACTCCCAAAAGACCCGAGTCTTATTTGGCTCCAAGACTAGGCGCTCTTACCTCTCCCAGAGACGCAGGGTTTGTCTTCTAGCCCAACCTCAGACCCACATTCACTATTTGCACGAGTCACTGCCTTGGAACAATATTGACGTTACAGCTACAACTCAAACTGAGAGAGACTCAAACCTTACTCTTTTTAGCCCGGGCACACACAGAGCTTAGGAAGCTGAGGCAGGAGGATCTAGTGTTCCTGGCTAGAGTGGGCTACATGGGTAGGTTCTGTCTTAAAACAATCAAACCTTAACCTTTCCTGAAAGAAACCATATTCCAACACGGCAGACGACAGAAATTCAAACAAAGAAACTGAATTAGACCCCGGATTCCACTCTGGTCTGTTTTAAAGTTTTCTCCCTACCTCATCCCTACAGCACACGGTAGATACACACTCCCATCACAATGATGGTGGTTAAGTGAACAAAATCTATGAGAAAGAGGTCGTTAGGATTTGTTGAGTGTGCACCAAGAAACCATTTGCATAACATACCTAACTCACAGTCTCTCTACTTGCTTTATTTTGCCCAGTTTTCACATATCCTCAAAACCTTTGCACAGAAAAGCACTCAGAAGCCCCACACACACACACACACACACTCTCCTCTCATACACACTTGCTTTATGCAAGAAATACGGTGTTTACATTGTCTGTAACCCTAAGAGATTGTTACACACGGTGTCTCTGGATTTTCACATGCTTTCATCGTTCTTAGAGAAGGAAACAAAACAACTAGAAAGACTGGAAGGTAAAGGTGGCACTCTTTCAAAATAAAGTCTAAGACTATGTGGACTTTAGAGAGATGAGTTCAGCCAAGACCATCGGCAAACAACGTCAATATGTCACTGTAACAGTTTTGCAGGGGGACAGAGTCCAATCTGAACAACAGTGTTAATAAAACACAAAACCCACTGGGAAGCTATCGCCAGCCTATTGTGTGATGCAGTTAAGCTGTTATGCGAGTCCTCTCTTTTTCAACTTTTAATCCTGTGAGATAGCTTCTAAACTGCGACTCCATTTATAACAGGCACTGGGCACAGCCATATACTCTCCGTGTCTCTACCCGGAAAATGGATGATAACACCTTCAGAAGGGACCACACACGTGTATGCTTGAAGGGGAATGCGGACCTCCCACCACCAACTCGATTGTTCTGAATATAAGCCGGATCCCACCCACACTATTGCCACTGTTTTGTTTTTTTTTTTTCTCAGCATCATGGATTGTCTTACTGTAAGAACGTTTCCTGCACCAGCCCCTTTCCTACAGAGGAGTGGGACCCAGTGCCAAACCCAACCCTGTGGAGCTTGGTGGTGATGTAATCTATGTGACCATCAGTGATCCTCAATGCAAACTAAGCTAAGCAAGCCTCTCCTTAAAACCCACGTGAAGATCAAGGTGACCACACCAACCCTGGCACCTGGACTGACTCGTGGGATGGAGAAGAACAGAATATCCCTGATTTGGCTACTCCACTGCTTTCCCAAGCTGGGAATATGGTGTTTACATTATTTCCAGCCCTAAGAGACTGTTACACACAGCGCCTCTTCCTTTGAACTTACTCTAACATGAGTGGCCAGGATGCAAACTCCCTCAAAACTCTTAAAAGAAATTACTCCCCACTAAACTGAACCCATCTATTCAAGACTTTTCGGCTCAGGGCCTCAAGAGCTGGCCGTTGGGGTCAACCCAGGTCTTCCTGTCTTACAGAGAAATGTAGGCCCTCTGCAATATTCTTCTAATCTCACTTAAGACAGGAGAGACTTATCTGGTGGAGGCCAGGGAAGAAATGATGGGTACAGAGTGACACCCTGAAACCCGAACTGCCGCTGGCAGCGAGGGTAGAAGCCACGAAGCCTGCTACACTTGGTGTTTGCCTCACTCACAGCTCCCGAGTGTGTCAATCATTCCTGCTTCAATCGCTGAACTGTTCTACTCTTCAGTGAACCTTCTAGAAAACAAAATGTCCGAAGCTGTTACACTGAATTCCTTTATAATTCAATTACTTATTGATGCCAGAACACTGAATTAAATTAATTAGGAGGCATGACTTGAAGTCATGCTCAATTTAAGAGCAGATAAAGAGCCGCAGTGTTCAGAGTATTAAGACAACCCCCTCCCCCTCTCTCTCAGCACTTCTTTTTGGGGGGTTTCTCTGACCTATCAACAGTATCTGATTGGTCATAATGCAAACCACCACCATTTTTTTAAAATGTCATAGGACATCACAGGTTCGTTTCTCCCAGATATTGGCAAGTAAGTCACGATACAAGAACTCGGAGACACGAGTGATCCCTTTAAATAGCTGCCTCCGGCAGAAGCAATTACCAATAGAGAGAATTGTGGAGACAGGAGATGCTAACCGATCAGGATGCTACCCAATCACAAGAGGGTGGCAAATCCCTACAATAAATCCTTTCATAGGGGTCTTAAGGAAGTTTCAAAAATATACAAGACAGGTCTAGGCACTTAAGAAGAGAGCAACTCCATTTTTCTAGAAAGTTCACATGGCCTGAAACGTCAAATCACCACAAAGATCTGTAGATGTGTGCATGCAAGAAGGCATAGGAGAAAGGGGTCACTGACTTATCTTATGGAAACCCAAAGCCCTCCTAATCATAGATATAGCTTCCTTAGGTCTAGCACATCTCACACTGTCTTCCTAGAGCTAAGCCAATTTATGGTCAGAAAAGCCATTACAATCGTAGTTACATTGTAACAGTAGAGGGATGGCTCTCACTGACCTCAAAATGTACATGACATATTTGACAGCTCAGCGAGGGTGAGAATAATTTGCATCAGCACATTTTCCCAAAAGGGGGAAATTGGGGGCACTCAGTGGTTAAGAGCACTGACTATTCCCTGGGTTCAGTTCTCAGCACCTTTAAGGCAAGGCTCTCAAACCCTCGGTAACTCCTAGCCCCTGAACGTCCTATTCAGGCCTCCCAGGCACACTCAGCATACAGGTCTATACAGGCATGCAAAACACTCATACATACGCCAAAAAAAAATTTAAAAGTGTGTGAGTGGAGCGTCTGGGTTCCTTAACGGAAGCCAAGACAAGAATGAAATTTTAGCTTTTTAAAACAATTAATAATAACAACAATAGTAATAGCTTTACAGACTATAAACTCTCAGAGGGTCGGTGCCCTGCCTGGGTTAGAAGAGAAGGTCTCCATGCTGCGTCCAGCAGAAGTCTGGAATCGGCTGCCATTTTTCAGCAGCCTGGAAAACGTAAAAATAAAAATATTTTTAAGTAAAACAACAAAAAAAATTAATAATAAAGTCAAAGGCAATTAACTCTGGAGAGTTCAAACCTTAACAAGCATTTCCTGACTGCCTTCCACGTGGCTGACAACCAACTACAGCGTCCTGTTGTCAGGGACGTGATACACAAATGCTTATGGTGGATGCCGACTATTTGGAGGAGCTGGGTTTCACGAGGAGGGCACTGCGCACCGTCTAGTTGCGGGAGAGCACGGGGTAGGGGGGCGGAGAGGGCGAGCTCAGGGGAGGGCACTGCAAGCGCAGGCCAACCCCACCCCCCAGTCCCCTCCTACTCCTGTCCAGGGCCACAAGACACCGGGTCCCCGACTCCCCGCAGTGGCCGCAGGGTGAGAGGCAGGGTATTCACCTGAACAGCTCAACATCTCCCACTCGTTGGGCCCGCAGAAGATCGCGGCCAGCGCCGAGAGCTCCTGCCGCACCTCCTCCACCATATCCGTGCGACCAGAACCCAAAGCCACTTCCGCCGCCTCCCGGAGCAAAGCTCCCCTACGGTCACTGGGGGGCGCCCCGGCCTCACAGCCAGGTCGGCTGCGGATGGCGCCGGGCGGGGGGCGGGGAGATGGGCGTGTTTATGGGCGTGGCATGTGTCCGCCCAGAACCTTCTGAGTTTTGGCCTCTGTGGTTTTCTGGATCAGAGAGAGACCTGTAAAGCCCCAAAGTCCCCTACAAGAACAACCAGGCTGTGAACCCACCGTGCTTCACCAGGCTAGGAGGAAATGGAGAGAGTAAAAAAAACCTAAACAAACAAGAAAAGCCAAACAAGGCGAACGAGCCCTTGTCAGGCTTTTGAACTTTGTGTCCTGAGATCCCACAGTGAGCAAAACACAAATTCCATGTCCTCATGAGGGTCAGTGACCCTCGTGGTCAGGATATTTCAGAAAAGAGAACGATAATGACCTCCAGGATACTGACCTGGTTGGTCACTAGCCTCGGGATTACACACAAGGTCTAGATTCCAGGGCCTCTTTCCAGTCCAAGATGAAGAAGAGGGAAGACTGAGATGAGACTCCTTAGAGATGGGGTCCAAAGCCAAAAACTAGCTTTACAGTGATTTGATTTGAGTTGATTTGATTTGGTTCGGTTTGGTTCGGTTCAGGTGATATTCGATGCATATAACATAATGTGTCTATTACCTCTCTGATCCCTGAAGCTTAATGGTGAAATCACCATCTTTGAATCTTGACCTAAATTTCAAAACACTCGCAGTAACAATAGGATAACAGAATGAGTGATGCATCTGTTTCAACCTCGACTTTAGTAAGCAAAATTAATTTGTGGTAAGTAGTTCTGTCTAGGTGCATTTGACTCCCCCCGCCCCCAAAATAAAAATTTTTAATTCTGCAGCTCCCAAGAGTCCTTTGGCTCACTCGGGGAGGTCTCATGCCACTGGTTTGTATCAGAAATAACATTCTGTGAGTTCATCAAAGAATTTAAGTAGGTCTTCAGTGACTCCTTTCACTGACTTCTACAAGTCAGAATAATTTTAACTGGGCCACGTTACTATCCCAATCATCATTTCTATTGCTAAAAGGGCAATTTGAAAAAAGGAAGAGAAATTGGCTTCCAAGAAGAGAAAGGAAATCTGATGAGATAGACAAGAAAAGCTTTTCCAGGGATGCCCTGAGATTTCAGTGACCCCAGGCAATTAGGAACCGTGCTGTGCAAATAATTAGAAAGATAAAGGTTTATTTAAACACATGATTATCTATAATGTAACCAATTTGTATTAGAAGAAAGAAAAAAAAAATAGTTCCTTTGAGTTATTTCCAAAATAGCAGTTCAAGCAAGTTCAGTGGGTTCATAATTAACTGTTAGAGAGATTTGGGGAAAAGATTACACTTTTTGATTTACAGCACCACTCTGTTATTCAATTTTCAGTTTAAAGTCCAATGTTACTGCTAAAAGTAATGGAAAATATTAATTTGATTATTTGTCATATTTGTTAAATGGTCCACACAATAATTGAATAGCCCTCATCCTGTTTTAATTTTTCAAATTCAATGTGTGATATGAACGAAATAACACGAACAGCGTGATTTCATTGTCAGCAGGATTAGGAGGCGATCACCGGAGCCTACTGTCAGTAAGGGGTCCATGGGAATTGATGTAAAAGTACAGCCATCTATTATCATACTTAAAATTTTCTGGTCAGTGGGTTTCTTCTTTGCTTTCCTTTCTCCGTTGATTCCTTAACCTGCTTTTCATACTTCATTTAGCATGCTTAAATAAAAAGTTCATGTGAATTGTCTTCTAAATTGACACTACCCGGAGACACTGAAATCCCTCGAATACATTTCTTGCACTCTGACATTTAGAAGTAATCATCACAGAGGCAGCGTGATGTCTGCTTGGCATTTCTCACACAACGGAAATAGCAGGTACCTGGCAGATCTCTGAAGCTACGGCACCATAATCATTTTTCTTGTAATAAGATTTCTTCTAGTCAGCGGCTACTGAAATTCTAGATATTTAAATGTGAAGTGGATGTGAACAGTGAGAGTATATTATCCACCTCTATCCCCACCTCCCACAAATACGCACACCAGTGTGTGATTTGCTAAAACAGTGCTACCTCTCCATGCATTTCTCCTAAAGCGCAGTGTACCCAAGACTGGAATAGGAGGGGACTCGTACCCTCTCACCCCCAGTTAAAACCACTAACCCAGGAAGTCAGTGTGGACAGGTAGTTCTTTTAATTTTCCCAGAACAGCTCTACTGACTGTCAAAACCCACTTTCACGAGCAAACAGGACCCAACTTGAAGCCAATTGGGAAAGGTGAAACGTTACTTATCCTGAGAAAAAGCTGAGTGGGCTTAATAAGAAAAATTATGATCTGAGAACATTAAAAATTACTCCCAAAAATGTCTCAGTGGTGGAGTACCTGCCTGGGCTGCTCAAGGTTGCGCTCCAGCCCTTAAAATAATGAAGAAGACACTAAAAGCCAGTTTCCTACACAGAGCTAACTGGGAAAAGCCATGCTGTGTGTGTCTAAAGCGTTCCTGTGCTTGCTCAGGTCTCTACACGTTCTCAGACTCTGTGACAGTTCTTGAGACAGAGATGAAGCAAGAACACACTCCGACCTTCGATCTAGATAAGGAAATACAATCTGCTGTAGTCGAAAACTGTCTCGCCATGTTGTAGGCACAAGAAATGCCACATGTGGTTAACCAAAGTGAAGTTCAAGGTCCTGACATGGTTGGACAGTGGGGATGGTGCCATGCTTTTGCCCAAAACTTGCCCGGAGGAAAAATAATTTTGTAATGTTCAGGAATGTCACAGGCTTCCAAAAGGGTACAAATGGGTGCTATTAATTGATCATAAGTCTTTCTGTTCTGTTACAGAGTCAAAGTTGCAAAATTATCTTTCACCATGATGTCAAAATAGAAACAACTCAATTGCATGAGAATTTGGCCCGGATTTCTGTTTTGGGTCAAGATATGCCAGCACCTCGTCCAGATAATCTATCTGTCTTTGCTCTAGCATATCCATTGCAATCTGCCTGTGCTTGGCTCCTAAATACAAATGCTATCAAAACAGTCCTAGCTTGCTGTGTGGGAAGCTGTCCCCGGGGCAATGTCCACTGACAGTTCAATGCTTATCAATGTTATCCAAACAACTCATCCTTATCATTAGAGTTTTAAGGTCTGTCTAATTAAAATAATACCCAATGATTAATTCTGGTTGCTGCAGCAAATATATTCCTTTTAGTCCTTATATTTTTCTCACAGTCTATGACTAGGAGAGCCAGTTTTTATTATCTGGAGGAGCTATAAATGTGCAAATATGACTGTTTTGGAAAGACAGTGGTTGAAATGGAGGGAGATAAAGGGAGGCCCCAGAGCAGAGTAGCAAAAGTGGGGCCTGGGGTTCTTAAAGGCAAACAAGCAGAAACACTGTAGAAGGGTGAAAGACATTATGAAGGAAAAGGGAAAGAGTAGAGAATGGGAAGTGGTGAGGAAAAAAACCCACAAGGTAGAGAAGAAATTTTAAAAATGACATAAACAGTGACATATCAATGACATAAGCAGTGACAGTCTGAAATTGTACTCAGTCATAGTTTGGGAGCCAGGAGAGGTGGCTGTGTAATGAACAAGTAAGAGACCATAGCTAATGCTCTCTCCTGTGAGGTTTATGTTTTCTGTATTCAAAGTTGATTTCTGAATGTGCTCAATAGATCATTTCTTCTGGGCATATTAGTTTTGAAAGATGACTGATTTAAGAGGACAAGCAGTAAGAAAAGCAGAGGGGAAAAGAAGAAAGCACAGCGCAGGAGGCTCAGGAAGAGGGGGAAGGATGCTAACTCTGAGGTTAAGAGATTCTAACCTCAGGTGCTTACTGGATTTATGGCTTAGGAATGGCTCTGATGGGAAATGCACAGATCCTAAAACTTCCACAGCCTTCACAGCACACATGTGTTCCTCTCTCACATATTCTGGTCTGGAGATGGCGTCTAGACCAGACTTGGGCTCCGTGGCCCTGTTCTAGCTTGATCCTCAGTTTTGTGCAGTTCTTGATGACCTGAGATGTTCCAACCGCCATGTCCTCGTACATCCAGTCCGATGCTGTTGGCTGGATCTCAGTCCATGAATGTCGCAGTTAAAGGAAATATGAACAATACCATGTTTAATCACAGAGACCATGGATTCACCTAGATATTGAAGAATAAATTAAGTATCATCTACTCTTATCATTTCTTTATTATAGAGAAAGGGCAATGCCACGAGGAAGCAACCTGCTGTCCCTGTCACATCAAGTTCAATGCTGGTCATGAGATTAAGTTGTCACGTAATTTTCTGGACCCAGCACTTTTCCTTCCCTTGTCCCCCACCACCCAGATCCCTAGCTTACTGCTCTGCCTTCATTTTCTCACAGCATTCACCACTATCTGAAATCACTCTGTTTATTTGTATCTTGTGGCTTCCCATGCTCTAGTCTCAAGGTCTGTGTCCTCTCTGGGTCCATGACCTGAATGTGATGGTATTTGGGAGGTGACCATGTCATCAGCATACAGCCCTCACAAATGGCATTTATGTCCTTACCAGAGAGATTGAGGGAGCATCTTGCCTTTTCAACCAAATAAGGACAAAGAAAAAAAGCCAACCTGTGAACAACCTGTCTCAGTTGGGGTTTCTATTGCTCTGAAGGGACACCAAGACCAAGGCAACTCTTATAAAGAAAAACATTTCATTGGGGCTGGCTTACAGTTTAAGAGGTTTAATCCACTATTGTCACAGTAGGAAGCATGGTGGCATGCATGCAGACATGATGATAGAGACATAGCTGAGAGTTCTACATCTGGATTGGCAGGAAGCAGTAAGAGAAAGTGACACAGGGCTTGGCTTGAGGATCAGAAATCACAAAGCCTGCCTCCAGTGACACACTTCCTCCCACAAGGCCACACTTCCTAACAATGCCACCCCCTATTGGCCTTTGGATGCCATTTATATTCAAATCACCACAATGAGTAGATAAAATACGGTCTTCCCTGCCCTCTAGGAGTTGGGCTTCTAATCTATCTGGGCCATGAGCCGTCCTGTAATGGAGCAACAAAAGAAAATCCTGCTAGGCGTGTGGAGGTACACTGGAGAGGACCTAGAAAAACCTGTTTTCAACATTATGGTACAGGCTTTTCCATGACAAAGGAAAAGAAGGGAAGAGAGACTGAATGTGAAGTTTTGTGTCTGCCAAGATTCATATCACCAATTCCAAGACATTGGGATCTGGGTGTTAGCCCTCTGCCAGCATTCCTCAACAAGCTTGTGTGGAGAGGCTTCTGATTCGCCAAATATGGCGCCACCGGGTTCTTAGGAAGCTATAGTCTGTGACACAAGCTCCTTGGTGATTGGTGATTGCAGTGTAGCATGAGAGCAAGGACTTGAAAGCCAACACATTTGATCAGCAGCAGGAAACCACAGGACTAGAGGAGCTTCCCTGCCTGCTTCTCAAGAGTTTCTCAGGAGCCATGTATTTTCCAGGGACCGTGTCTCCCAGGGACCGTGTGTTTCCGAGGGACCATGTTTCCCAGGGACCATGTGTCTCCCAGGGACCGTGTGTTTCGCAGGGACCATGTTTCCCAGGGACCATGTGTCTCCCAGGGACTGTGTGTTTCCCAGCAGTGGAACAAAGATGTAATTGTTTTGTTGTTCTATTTTGTTTTTATTTTTAAATCACAATCTGAATCAAAATAATAGTTCTTTAGTGGAAATGTTTCTGTCTTTTGCTGTTGGCTTTCACTTGTTTATGTTGTTCTCCTTTTAGTGGGAAGAAGTCAAGAATAAAAAAGGAAAGAAAGAAAACCTCCCTTCATACATTCTTTCTTATCGCCTACTAACATCTAACATTGCGTCTGCTCCCTCTCCCTCTGCTTCTGCCTTGATGAGACAGATTTTTCTTAATTCTGACCAAAGATGGCTCAGCTGGTGAACAAATTTTCTGCACAGTCTTAGTGACCTGGGTGTAGTCCAAAGGTTGTGCTCTAATCTCCATTTGTACATACATAATAATAACAAATTACACACACACACACACACACACACACACACACACATATGTGTTCATTTTATGTATATGATGATTTTTGCTTACAGGTGTGTACGTGTACCACTGCCATGCCTGGTATCTGACAAGGCCAGAAAATGGTGTCAGATCTCCCAGGAGACAGCGTTAGGTTTCCTGGAATTGGAGTTACAGATGGTTGTGAGCTTTCATGTGGGTGGTAAGAATAGAACCTTGGTTCTCTGCAAGAGCAGCAAGTGTTCTTAACCACTGAGCCAACCCCTACACCCCCCCCCCCAGCATCCCCTTCATTCTTAAGGCCTGAATTCCATACTCCCTGTGAATCTGAGTTTAGGACCCTTCTCATTTGCCAGACCATGTGTGTCTACAATCACAACAGAGAGATGTTGAGAGTTGCAGGAGTTATTTCTATGGCATCTTTAGCTGTATGTCCAACTCTCAAGACAGTGCCTGGCATACAAAAAGCTTTCAAATGTAAGCTAAACCAGGAATGGATGAATGAATGAATGAATGAATGAATGATGGGAACGGGGGAGTCGAGTCAATCAACACAGTGCTCGTGTCACTCATCTAAAGACCTGGACAGGATGAGCAGGATGGCAGCACCCACCTATAACCCCCCGCTCTGTGCAGGCAGAAACAAGAGGGTTCCTGGAGTGTATTGCACAGTCAGTCTAACTCAAGCAGCAAGTAGAGTCACTTAATGAGAGACTTTGTGTTAAAAATTAAGATGGGGAGAGATTAAAGAAGACACCTGGTATCAACCTCTGGCTTATGCTCGCGCGCACACGCACACACACACACACACACACACACACACACCACACAACACACACTTGTGCACACGCAGACAACTGATTGAGTGCTTTCATAGAGCGTATAACCAAACAGGTTAGGGTGCATGCTTCTTACCACCTCCACCGTGATTTTCTTCAGCCCATTTCCTTATCGCTTGAACATATCAACATACTGACACACAGCAATGTTAAACAAGCAGATTGCTATCCAAGTCTTGACTTGATTCACATTCAGAACAATGTGCAATGAGCAAAGGATTCAGTGGTTTTTCTCCACACAAAGCCTTGCAGCAATGTACAGGACTGGTAAGAAAAGGCAAACTTCTCACATTTCACATGTGAATCGTTGTTCCCAGTCACTGTGTTATTTCCATATGTATATAAATGACTTTAATGTGGTTATTAGAACTTATACATAGTATGGAATTTGGGCATTGTGATGGTTTGTATATGCTTGGCTCAGGGAGTGGCACTATTAGGAGTGTGGCCCTGTTTGAGTAGGTGTGTCACTGTGGGTGTGGGCTTTAAGACCCTCATCCTAGCTGCCTGAAAGTCAGTATTCTGCTAGCAAACAGCCTTTAGATGAAGATATTAAACTCTTAGCTCTACCTGCACCATACCTGCCTGGAGGCTGCCATGTTCCTGCCTTGATGATAATGGACTGAACCTCTGAACCTGTAAGCCAGCCCCAATTAAATGATGTGCTTTATAAGATTTGCATTCATCATGGTGTCTGTTCACAGCAATAAAACCCTAACTAAGACAGACATTGTTATAGTAATTATTTAATCTCAGCCAGTGGCTTCCACCCCACCTTGATCATTCAGTTCCCAGATAAAAGACATACAATTTTTATATTTATAGTAAGCCTTATGCACTAGAGCTGGGCAGATATATACCCTCTATATTATTATGTGTACTTCCCTGCCAATAACCCCAAGTTATGACTTGCCTTGTTTCTCCTGGGCTACTCTTACTCCAACTGGCCAGCCCTCATGGCCACGTTTTCATGACTCATCACCTCATAGTGTCTTCTCCTCTCTCTCTCTTCCTGACCTCCTGCCACAGACCTCAAGCCCAGGAACCAAAACCTCTCCTATCTCTTTGCTGCCCAGCTATAGGCTGAATGCATCTTTATTCAACCAATAGTTTTAAATTAAGGATCAAGATCACATAGAACCACTTGGTGTACATGAAATTCTCTCATCTGGGGGCAACCAGGCCTTAGAGGTCAGGGTTTAGCATTACAATTCATAGCTAAATAAATAAATAAACCTCAACAGGGCATCTTTGGACCTAGTCTAGAAGTCACTTGCTGGGTTAATCTATGTAATTGGGGGGGGGGGCAGTGCAGCAAACTTTATATATGGCATTCAATAGAATAGGGCTCCATAGACCCCTCCTATTATTATGGGGGTCTGGAATGGAAAACATGAAGAAGATGCTCAGTGTTGGGGGCAAAGTTGGGACAGGGACTCCTCAGCAACTGAGGGCCTCTCTCTTGCTCTCAGTGCCCTTGCTGGGATGGGTGGTCCAGGGTTTCTTACTCCTTGGAGGCCATGGAGGCCATGAGGTCCACCACCCTGTTGCTGTGGCTGTATTCTTTGTCATACCAGGAAATGAGCTTGACAAAGTTGTCATTGAGAGCATTGACAGCCCCAGCATCAA